>NW_027185698.1:25331045-25367298 GCF_028583685.1 Petaurus breviceps papuanus | reverse complement strand
CTCCTCCTCCTCCTCTTTCTTCTCCTTCTCCTCCTCCTCCTCTTTCTTCTCCTTCTCCTCCTCCTCTTCCTCCTTCTCCTTCTCCTTGTTTAGTTGTTTCAGTTGTATCCACCCCTCCATGACCCCATTTTGGGGTTTTCTTGGCAAAGATAGTGGAGTGGTTTCCCATTTCTTTCTCTAGCTCACTTTACAGAAGAGGAAATGAGGCAAATAGGGTTAAACGACTTGCCCAGGGTCACACAGCTAATAAGGGTCTGAGGCCAGATTGGAACTCAAGAATATGAGTCTTCTTGATTCCAAGCCCATTCTCTACCTGCCATACCACCTACAGTTGTCCTTATTGGGGGCTGTGTAGAAGAGAAGAGCAGTAAGGACTGTTGACATAAATCTCCCTATATGTTTTATTATTTTTTGTAGAATTTTCAGTTCTGAGCTTGAAAGAACTTGTGAGTTTTCTAGTCTAACACCCCCATTATGAAGCATGTTGAGGGAGGTGGGTTGTGACTTACCCCAGCCCTTACAGTTAATTAGTAGGAGAAGTAAGACTAGAACTCAAGTCTCTGCTAATCCCCTACTGAGGAAAAGTCTCAGCAGGTATAATGTTGGTAAAGATGACCATGACAGGATGACAAGGAACAGGGACACTTCCGTTTCTTTGGAAGTGCTCTAACGGAGGAACAAGTTAATTGCAGGTAAATGGAAGCCAAACAAAAATCTAATGAAGTTGATGATAAAGATGATGGTACTTAGCACTTGATGCTTTTCATCTTCAAACACTTTACATATATCAGCTAATTAATACTTCATCACACAGCATGGAGTCACCCTGTGGAATTTAGAGACTATAGAATTAAATATTGTAGCCATGGAGTAGAAAGAAGATGGGTAATTTGATGGTTAACAATAGCTTTTATGATTAAGTTTTTCTTTTTTTTAAGAGGGATAATCAAATCTCAAGCTTCAGGGTGCAAACTGATGGCAGATTGAGAAATAAACTCCTTCCTCTCCCAATTTCTCCTCAACCCTACATAGCATAGTTTCTGAGGTCCATTATGAGAAGGCATTTCTTTAGATATGGTTGATGTAAAAAAACACTCTGATGACCCAGCCACCTGGTACAGCTATTGACTTGATCTACCCCAGAATTAACATCAAAATGGTTTGAAGGTTTTGTATGAACAAAGAGATCAGTGAGGAAGTGATTTGGATTTAAATTCAGCACTTAATACTCACTAACTGTGTAGCTATGAACAGGTCCCTTAGAAGAGATTTATAAACGAAGGCAGCTCAATGGAAAAAGTGTGGGGCAGCTAGGATTGAGCCCTGGACCCAGAGTCAGGAAGACCTGAGTTCAAATATGACCTCAGACTCTGACTAGCTGTGGGACTGTAGGCAAGTCACTTAGCCTCTCTGCCTCATTTTCCTCAACTGTAAAATACAGATCATAGCACCTACGTACCAGGGTTGTTGTGGGGATTGGAAGAGTTAGTATTTTTAAAGAGCTGAGGACAATGCCTGACACGTAATTAGTGCTTATAAATGCTTCTTTCCTGACTTCCTGAGTTCTAAACTGCTTTCCACAGTAAGTCCACAAGTCACTTCACATTGCTGAGGTATACAGAAGCAAGCACTGAGCCTAGATCTCAATTTCCTGGCATCCTTGGCTTTGTTCAATTCCCAACTAAAAGTTTCCTCTCATAGGTTCCCAAAGTGAGCAATACCGGCTTCTGGGACCGCTAGGTGGAGCAGTGAATAGAGCACCTGCCCTGGAGTCAGGAGGACCTGAGTTCAAATCTGACCTCAGACACTTAACACAAAAACTAGCCATGTGACCCTGGGCAAGTCACTTAACCCCAATCGCCCTCCAAAAGGCAAAATATAAAATACCGGCTCCTGGGGGCACTGGAACAATACGGGGGGGAGGGGGGTGCAATAGTAGCCTTGGGTGCAACTGAGGGGTGTTGAATAAAAATAAGAAGCATAAGAAAGGAAGAGAAGAAAATTTTGAAAAAAACATTTGTGCATGTTTCATCTGTTGTGTAAAAGAGTTTAAGTTGTAGTGATTACATTATTTTCCAAATAAACATACAAAATGCAAGTTGTAATCAATCAGTCAGTGGTCAATTCCAACACTAGGTCTTAACAAGCAAGTGTTGGGCAGGCAAGAAATCCAGCATGCTCAGGAAGGAATATGTGTGCGTAATGACTTGTTTATAATACGATATTATATGGTTACATAATATAATATTGCGTCATCAAAATTTCAATGCAGGAAAAAATTCACAAATTTACAATAAATTATTAAATTTAAGATGTGTCACTTTGAGAAAATATATATTTTGTATACTTTTAAATGATACAAACTTTAAAAATATAAAAATTTTAAAGGGTTAAAGAAAGATTTCCAGGGGAGAACTAAGTAATTTTTTTTAAGGGGGCAGTAGGCCAAATAAGTTTGGGAACCTCTGAGGGAGCCTCCATGTTCCTTATTTGTTTATTTGTTTGTTTTTTGGAGGAGGGACGGCAGGGCAATTGGAGTTAAGTGAATTGCCCAAGGTCACACAGATAGTAAGTGTTAAGTGTCTGAGGCCAAATTTGAACTCAGGTCCTCCTGACTCCAGGGCCAGTGCTCTATTCACTGTGCCACCTAGCCATCCCCCTTTTTTTATTTTAAATGAGGGTAGTACACTACATCATCTTCAAAGACTCTTCTGATTCTAAACCCATGATCCATTTTTCTCTGAACCTCAGTTTCCTTATCTATAAAATTTTCCTGAGAAGATAGAAAAAATTTCAGATACTTGAGAGGGTATGTGAAAGTCAGATATGTAATAGAGGGTATTATTAATGGTATGCTTATGGGTCATAAACCATCTGTTTTCCTCTTATTCCTTCTACCCTTTTGAAATATTCACTCTTCTGAATAAAGAAAACAAAGAAAAGAAAAGGACCTCTTCCCAAATCACCAGGCTTGTGAAGGATTCCATAATTGGGAACCCAGGCCAGCATGCCTCTGACTATGCTAAGGCCTTCTTCCACAAATTCTCATGAGAAGCACCAGGAAAGGAGCTTACTACTCAAGCAGTCAATAAGTATTTATTAATTATTATATATAAGGCACAATATTAAGCACTTGATATTATGGGAATTTTTCCCATTCTTTAATTCTTCCTGCAATTTTTAGTTAATATTAACCTCACCTGACCAAAGCCTGTCCTAGCAGATGGGAAAATTTACTCAGAGCCTTAAACATTCCTTAGATAAGAAGCTGAAGGAAGAATCTCAACTGTCCCTAACTCTTTGGTCTATTTGTGAACCTTCTAAATGTAGTTTAATCTGTAACCTGACTTAGTTTATGCATAGAGTTTATTTGATGACATTTGCTTCCTTAGGGGATGTAGAAAATTATGCCTCTGTTTAACTAAATTTTATTGCACTGAAGGACACATAGGATTATGAAATCTACCCTTTCTTTAACTTTATGGCCTAAGAGGAATGTATAAGATTGCGGTATGTAAATGAATTATTTCTCTGTCACTCTGCCATGATTTTGCCTATAAAAAAGCCTTGTTAGATTCCTAATCAGGGCTCAGGTTTCCTCTGAGGCTTGAACCTATGCTTGAATATAATAATAAAATCTAGGTTTTTACCTCTATAATTTCTGTATTGTAGTAAATATATTTTGGAAGCAGTTACCTGTCATATGAACTCAGAGAGGAGATATTTCTCTCATAACATTGAGGATACAAAGCAAAGAACAAAAACAAAATCAGAGCAAAAAAAGTAACATTTTTTTGTTGTCAGGGAACTCAAAGACTAGTGGGAGAGAGGGACAACATGCAAACAATGATGTACAAACAAGATCTATACAGGATAAATGGGAGATAATCAACGGAGGGAAAGTGCAAGCATTAGGGGAGTTGGGAAAAGCTTCTCCTGGAAGTTAGGTTTTCGCTGGGACTTGAAGGAAGTCAGGGAAGGCAGGAGATGGGGATTTAGGGAAAGTGCTAGCTCCTGTGTGCCTGAGACCTATGGGGAGGAAAATGGTGGCTTCATATGGCCTCTGACAAAAGAGCTCTCTCTCTCTCTCTCTCTCTCTCTCTCTCTCTCTCTCTCTCTCTCCTCTCTCTCTGTTTCTCTTTCTTTCTTTTTCTGTTTTTTCTTTTCTCTTTCTTTTTCTCCTTTCACATTCTCTCTTTTTCTTTATTTCTTTTTTTACTTTTCTATGTTTCTTTCCCTTTCTCCTTTTTTCTTTCTCTTAAAACACTAAACAAGTTAAAAGTTCTTGATTTTGATGTGACAGTTCAGTGAGAAACAAAAAAGATCCAAAAGCAGACTTGGAGTCTTGATGGGGAGGCGTATTGAGCCAAAAGTCATAATCAGGTATTCCAAGAGTCTAACAGAAAAGGCAGAGCAGTTTGCTTCAGAAGGCTCCAGGGTAGTCCACGCCCCTGCTTCCCTCCCAGGCACTCAGTTGGTAGTTGTTTACAGTGGACACACAGCTCACACACTCAGGGGGGGCTTTGTCATCACTTCCTGGTCACAGCTTCCTGGCAAAGAAGGCATTAGCCAGCTGCAGCCCCTGAGATAGGAGCCTGTGAATAAAAGTTATGCATAAAAACGGTTTCCACCAGCCTTTCTGATTAAAGAAAGTGCAACTCGGCACATCCTGTGACCAAATTCAGTTCTGAGAGACTCAAGTTCAAGTTAGATGACCTTGATAACCTATTCTTCCCATCCTTTCCAACTCCTTTGGATGTCTGAGTTTTGGGAGCTAAGCCAAATTGTTCTGATCTTCACAAAGGCAAAATAAACAGTTCACAACTCTTCTCTTGGGACCCTTTGAAGTATAAGAGCTCAGCTTAACTCCCATTAGGGCCTTTTCCAACTCCCCCCCCACACACACACACCCCTTCTCATTGCTGTCTTCCATTCCTTTATATGTAATCTGTAGTTTTTTAATCTGTGTACATGTATTTCATGACCCAACCCTTACATATAAGCTCCCTGGGTGCAAGAACTATTTCCATTTTTGTTGCTGAATTTTATATTGCTATTACCTTAATACTATTACATACACATTATTAGTGCTTAATAAATGCTGGCAAAGTGAATTTATAACACTTGGCCCAAGTTCATGAAGTAGAAATCATTTAGGGAAGTTCCTTGGTCAATCTTCTACAGACTGAAGGGTTGTTTGGGCAATATTTGTACCTGTTCCATGCTGGGTTCTTGGGGTCCCCAAGCTTCAAATGGGAGTTCAGCAAGTTAACGCTGAAAGGTTATTCTCTGTTTCATTACTTTAGCTCCTAAAGGGGAGAGATCTCTCTCTAAGCTACATCTGAAATGTACCCTCTGTCTCATAAATGCTCAAATGGAAAATTTATCATCTACCCAAAGGTTTGAGAATTCTGTTCACATAATGTTCGCATTTATTAAAGTTCTTTTCTGAGACACATGATGCATGGAGAATGTCAGGTTAGGCTACACTGCAACTTGAAAATAATCCATGCCACGGAGTGAAATAATTCTGATATAATGTTGGCTCAGAATCTACAGGGTCAAAGACAGTGAATATCCAATGGCTACCCACCCCAACAGGAAAAACAACAATTATTATTGTTACAATAATCATAATAACTAACCCAGTTGAGTGGTGAAATGGGAAAGCAGATTGCAAGGAGTTGTGAAGGAGAGGAAAGAAAGTGCCTTTTGTTCCTAAGAGTTTTACTCTGAAAAAGAAGAGAGATACAGAGGGCATAGGAGGGTCAAATTAGCATTTTCTCTTAATGATGGGAGGGACAAACATGTTTGTGGGTGGTAGGGATTGAGCAAATAGATGGAGAGAAATTGAAAATTAGGGAAAGAAGGTAAGGTGGGAGTGGAAGCAATCTGTTGGAGGAGAAGAAAAGGGACAAGCATAAAGTGGTTGGCCTTGGTGAAGTAAAGGGCTACTCTTTCATATGCGACTAGAGTAAAGAGAATGCCTTGAGATGGAGAAGAATAAGGAAGAAAAGGGGGGATCTCAGAGTGAATGGTCTCTCACTAAGTATGAAGTAGGCAGGTAGGTGGCACCATAGTGCATAGAGGGCCAGGCCTGGAGTCAGGAAGACTCATCTTCCTGAGTTCAAATCTGATCTCAGACACTTGCTAGCTGTGTGACTGTGGGCAAAGCAATTAAACCCTGCTTGCCTCAGTTCCTTCATCGGTAAAATGAATTGGAGAAGGAAATGGCTAACAACTCCAGTATCTTTACTAAGCAAACCTCAAATGAAATTGCAAAGAACTGGACACAATTGAACAACAAAAATGTATAAAGCAAAGGCTTCGACTGAGATGGTGAAGGAGAGATGGTGTGGGAAGCTAGAGGGAAGGAAAGGAGGTTTTGTTCTTTTTTGAGAAGTGAAATAGAGAATCAGTTAGGGATGAGGAAGCAGATTGTCTTACTGCAGTAAAGAGATTTCTTCCCATAATGTGCCTGGGAAATTATGTTACTTGTATTTAAGGAGAAATTGTTAAAGGGAAGGAGAAATAGAGGAAGGTGAAGGGTTTATTTCTCAACCTTCAACTGAAATGGGAAAAATAAATACAATACAAGACAAAACTTTATGAGACAAAGAAAAACTGAAATAAAGTACTTTAAGAAAATTAAAGAAAGAAATCATTTTCAGTTAATAGGGATAAAGGAAAGTTAAGTAGCTGAGATGATACGTGAGTTTGGCCTTGAAGGTTTTCAATAAGCTGACATGAGAATATAGGGCATGGCTTCCATGGGATGTGGGAGGCTGCAGAACACAATATGGGGACAGGTAGTGCTCTTTTGGCTGGAATAGAAAGTATATGATGAGAAAGAATGTGGAATGTAGCTAGACAAGTAGGTTAGAAAGATTGTGAAGAAACTTATAAAGCAACTTTAAGAATTTATATTTTATTTTATAGGGGACAGAGAGGAACAAAAAGAAGAGGGTTAAAGCTCTTTTACTATCCCCAAGTTTGCTACCAGAGTTTCTACATGAAAGCAAGACAGAACAGGGGACAGAGCCTAGATGGTGGAGAAAAGTCAGGGACTCTCCCAAACTCTCCCAAATTCCCCTCCAAGCAATTTAAACAATGCCTCAAAACAAATTCTGGAGTGACAGAACCCTCAAAATAACAGGGTGGAACAATTTCTCAGCCCAAGACAAGCTAGAGGGTTGGCAGAAAAGGTCCATCACACCAGAGTGAAAGTGGAATGCAGGCTATGCCAGTGGAGGCTGTACCCCAGGAAATCAAGAGCAGGCCCTGGAGGGTAACTGAATCAGCAGAGGCAATAGCCCCTTCAGGAGTTCTCAGCCCATTGATAGAAAGGGGGTTGGAGGAGATTACAGGGGTTTCTTTGCTGGCACTAGGCACAGGGCTCCGTTGCATTGCCCATACTTGGTTCTGAGTGGCAGTCCCTGGGAGAGGAAGAGGGCTAGCACGCCAGAGCTTGTTACTGCAGGGGAGTAGGGACCCTGCTCACAGCTCTAGGGCAGAAAGAATGCTTGGGGTTGTTCACAGACCAGAGCACAGACAAGGACAGTAGAAAACACATTACTCCTTAGATCATACCACCTTGGAAGAACAGAAAGTTTACAGACCTCGAGAACTAGCTTTGAAAACAGAAGCACAAAAACATGAAGCTTGGGACAACGCCTTCTCCATCTCAGGAGGAAAGCCCAACTTAATACAAAGTTAAAAGTCAAGAAATAAGTTGGAAAAATGAGCAAACAACAAAAAAGATCCTGACCACAGAAAGTTACTGTCTTGAAAGTGAATATCAAAACATAAATTCAAAAGAAGACAACAAAAAATATAATTGCTACATCCAAAGCCTCAAAGAAAAATGTGAATTGGTCTCATGCTATGGAAGAACTCAAAGAAGGATTTTGAAAAGCAAATAAGATAGGTAGAGGAAAAATTGGGGAAAGAAATGAGAGTGATAAAAGAAAACCGTGAAAAAAGAGTCAACAGTTTATGGCTATAATATTCCTGGGAGTTTTCCTTTTGGGACCTCTTTTAGGAGATGATTGGTGGAGTCTTTCAATTTCTATTTTACATCCTGATTCTAGAATATCAGGGCAATTCTCCTTGATAATTTTGTGAAAGATGAGGTCAAGCCTTTTTCAGATCATGGCTTTCAGCTAGTCTATCAATTCTTAAATTCTCTCTCCTGGATCTATTTTGCAGATCACTTGTTTTTCTAAGGAGTTATTTCACATTTTCTTCTGTTTTTTTTTCTCATTATTTTGATTTTGTTTTATTGCTTCTTGATATCGCATGGTATCATTAACTTCAACTTGCTCAACTCTAATTTTTAAGGAATTATTTTCTTCAGTGAGTTTTTTTTTGTTTCCTTTCTCCTTTGACCAATTCTACTGTTTAGGGAGTTCTTCTCTTAAGTGAATTTTTGTATTTATTTTTTCAATTTGGCCAATTCTGTTTTTTAAGGCATTCTTCTCTTCATTGGATTTTTGAGTCTCTTTTACCATTTGACCTCTTCTGTTTTTTAAGTTATTTTCTTCATAGGAAAACTCCCAGGAATATTATAGCCAAATTCTAGAGTTCCCAAGTCAAGGAGAAAATATTGGAAGCAGCCAGAAAGAAACAATTAAAACATCATTTAGCCACCTTAGTAAAAATAACACAATTAGTAAAAATAACACAAGATTTAGTAGCTTCTACATTAAAGGATAAGATGACTTGGAAAATGATATTCTGGAGGGCAAATGAGTTAGAATTACAACTAATAATTATTTACCTAACAAAACTGAGTATAATCCTTCTGGGGGAAAAAATAAATATTCAATGAAATAGAGGACTTTCAGGTGTTCCTGATGAAAAGACCAGACCTGAATAGAAAATTCCACATTAAAATACAAGACTCACAAGAAGCCCAAAAATGTGAACAGGAAAGAGAAATCACAAGGATTCAATAAAGTTAAACTGTTTATATTCCTACATGGAAAGATGACACTTGTAATTCCTAAGAACTTTCTCATTATTAGGGAAATTAAAAGATGTGTACATAAACAGAGGGCACGGTTGTGAGTTGACTATGATGGAATGATATCTAAAAAATAAAAGAAGGTGGTAAAAAAGAGAAATGCATTGGAAGAAGGAGACAGGGAAAGGTAGAACAGGGTAAATTATTTCACATGAAAGAGCTTTTAAGGAGATGGGGAAGAGAGGAGATATGGGGGTAGGGGAATGCTTGAACCTTACTCTCAATGGAATTGGCTTAAAGGGAATATTATATACACTCAGTTGAGTATAGAAATCTGTGTTATCCTGCAAGAAAGGAGGAGGGAAAGGGGATAAAAGAAGTATGAGAGGGTGATAAAAGGAAGGGTGGATTGTGAGAGGCAGTAGTCAGAAGCAAAACATTTTTGATAATGGACAGGGTGAAAGAAGAGAGAGCACAAATGGGGAGAATGAATAGAGGGAATATGGTTAATAATCATGACTGTGAAAAAAATTTTGCACCAAGTATCCCTAATAAAGGACTCATTTTTCAAATATAAAACTGAGCCAAGTTTATAAAAATGAGACATTCCTCAATTGAAAAATAGTCAAAGGATATGAACAGGTAGTTTTCAGATAAAGTAATCCAGGCTATCTATACCTTTAATCACTATAAATATAGCTATAAATCACTACTGATTAGAGGAATGCAGATCAAAACAATTCTGAGGTACCACTTCACACCTATCATATTAGCTAATGTGACAAAAAGGAAAATGACAAATGTTGGAGGGGATGTGGGAAAACTGAGACACTAATCCAGTTATGAACTGATCCAACAATTCTGTAGCCCAAAGGGCTACAAAAACATGCATACCTTTTCACCTATAATACTATTACCAGGTTTGTATCCCAAAGAGATTTTTTTTAAAAAAGAAACGAATCTATATGTACAAAAATAGTTTTTAGTGGCAAAGGCTTGGAAATTGATGGGAAGCCCATCAATTGGAGATTGGCTGAATACTATTTGTTATAAGAAATGATGAGTAGGATGCTCTCAGAAAAATCAGAAAAGATTTACATGAACTGATACAAAGTGAAATGAGCAGAACCAGGAGAACATTATACACAGTAACAGCAATATTTTATCATCATCAACTGTGAATGACTTAGCTATGCAATCAATGACCCCAGATAATTCTGAAGAACTTATTATGAAAAGTGCTACCCATCTATAGAGAAAGAACTGATGGAATCTGAATGCAGGTTGAAGCATCCTTTTATAATTTTATTTTTTTTTGTTCTGTGTTTCTTTTCACAACTTGACTAATATGAAAATATTTTTTTGCACTACTGAACATCTATAACCTATATAAAATTGCTTTTTAAATGAATGTTAAAAATTTTTTTACATGTAATTAGGAAAAAATAAAATGCCAAATAAAATTTTAAAACTAAAATTTAAATTAAAAAAGAGAGCAATGAAGATGTGGAATGAATACAATTGCCTCCAAAGATCTAAAGCTAAATGAAGGGTAATAGAGAGGCAGATGGTCAATGTGAACAGACTGCAACAGATAACCAATAAGGAACTCTGAAGAAGAAAAGGAGTAAAAGATTTCAGGAAGAAATTGCATGATAAAAAGGAATGAAAGAGGTAAGGGCTTGTAGGTAGATAGCCAGAATGCACTACTGATGCTCTCAAAATACCAGGAGAAAGTAAAGAGAGTCTCCAACACATTGAGTAGACTCCTATGATAAACTTATGGTGAGATTTGGCCAAGGATAGCACAGGATAGGGAGGCAAAGATAAGTTGTAGTCTGTATCATTGGAGGTACCTTCCAAATTGGTGAAGTCATAGATCCATTTGAGAGAATGAGAGAGGGCACCGGAGGCACTGAATGTTTCAATCAGAAGAGTGACATGTTCTGATCTATATATTAGTAAGATGGATTGGAGGAAAGCAGGTAAGGAAAGGAAGCAGGGGAACCAGTTAGGAGACTATTGCAATGGAGGACCAATTGAAATGTGATAAGGATTTGAACAAGGGTGGTGGCAGGACAGAGGAGAAGATTGATGGGACAGACATTGTGAAGATAGAGTCAGCTAAAATTGACAATTGTGTGTGAAGGAAAAGGAAAAGTCACAAATTGCTCTAAGGTTTTGAACCTAAGTAACAGAAATATGGGGGCAGGTAAGTGTCACCATCGATAGAGTGCTGGCCTAGAGTCAGGAAGACTTATCTTCCAGAATTCAGATCTGGCCTTAGACACTTACTAGCTAGGCAAGTCATGTCAGCCTGTTTGCCTCAGTTTCTTCATCCGTTTCATCATCCTATCCAAATGGGATTACAAAGAGTCACATGTGATTGAAATGATAGAACAGAAATATGAAAGTTATGGGGGGGGGAAGGAAACTTGTTCTATGTAGTATACTCTGTCTAGAAATTTAGCAATGGAGAAAAGGAAAGATATCACGACAGGTTGATGAAAAGGTAGACTCAATAGGTGTTCTTTTTTGTTTGTTTTTAGGATAAGGGAAAGCTGGTACAGTGGAAAGATTGTTGGCTAAAGCAGTCAAAGGACCTTATTTGAATTCATTATGCCATTTATTACCTCTGTGACCTTGGAAGTCACTTAACTCTTAATTAACACTTAATTAAGTTAATTCACTTAACTTCTATAAGCCTCAGTTTTCTCATCCATAAAATGAGGACTAATGGTCTTGAAATTCCCCTGTGGCTCCAGATCTATGATCCTATGACCTGTTCATTTATGGAGAAAGCTGAGAAGGATTCAGTACACAGCAAGAGAGATTAAAGCTTAAGGTGCAAGAAAGATAATTGATGGGACACATTACTGAAGAAAGTTTAAAGGAAGGAGAGGGAATCAAGGATACAAGTGGAGAGAACCTTGTTAAACCTGAGGATTCTCACTCTATGAGACTGGAACAAAAAAGAAGAGTCTAGGTTAAGGACAGAGGAATTGTAGGGAAGTCAACATACATGAGTTCACTCAACACAAAAACAAAGGAGGCAAACGCCATCTACTGAAAGACATAGCTGGAGATGGAGTTTGGGGCTTGACAAGAGAGACTTGAAATAGTTGCTGTGGAATGTGAAATAGGGAATCAGAGACCAATAAAAAGGGCCCAGATGAGATTAGATAATGACTTGACTGTGGATCCAGTCTATAACATTTTGTGACTTGAGGTCTTTGGTGAGTCAAAATGAGGAAAAGAGAAGGCAAATAAAACAGGCCACTAATGGTTGGGGATTAGCAGGGTGGGAGCAATGCAAGAGAAAAAGGAGCAAAGAATTCCAGAGTAAGGACACCATCTTATTGAGCTCATTAACCAACATGGTTGAGAGAGAAAGTAGAGCCAGAAAAAGGGTGATGGGACCAAAGAATTGGAATTTGTGAGGGGACCTTATGATGAAAGTGACGTGGAATCTGATACCAATCAGAGGGATTTTCAGAATTCAGGCTCTAAGAGGTGGGAAAATTTCAGGATGGTGAGGTCTAAGGGATTATTGATCATGCTTGGGGTATGACTGAGTAGAGTGGAGATGGGGGTCCTGGAAGGTGAAAAGGTTGAAGAGTCAGGGGGCCAGGATGTTAGAAGGGTCCTCAGCATGAATAATGAATTTACCATGAGTGACAGCAAGAGGTTTGCCCATCTAGTTTTCAAATTTCAGTTATTACTTGTTCCTATACCTTTGTTCCTATATCACTTGTTCCATTTGCCTTTGATTTCTTCTGGAAATCAAAATATTACCTCCCTAAGGTGAGGTAATCAGTGAGCTGCATATCATGGAGATGGAGAAAATACCTTTTAATTTGTCCACTGAAGGTCCTCCCCCTCCCTTCCTCTTCAATCCCTCCTGCTGTAACCATGTACCAGCAGCTTTCCAGAAGAATGCTACTGTGAACAGCTTTTAAGGTTCTGATTACATAATATAGTGAACACTCTATTTATTTCATAGCAAATCAGAGCAAAACTTTCACAGTAAATCAAGGTACAGCATTCACAATGCTACAACTTATCACAGAAAATCACAATAGAGTATTCACAACAGCTTCTCATTAAAATGGCCACATAGTTTTCACCAAAGTGATCACAATATTTAGAACAAAGAACAATCATCTCAAAGTACAATATTCAAAGTCTTCCACTCATGGGGCAAACTTCCTGTTTCAGCCAACCCCTTCATGTTGCATCAGGAACAGGGGTTTATATCTTCTGTTTCTCTCACAGAGGTTTGGCTAGTTACTAAGTGCTAAGTAACTGCTTACTTGACAATACAAAAAGGGGTCTTCAAATTACCATTACACCTGCAAACAGTCAACAGTCTTTGCTTCTCATATAGGTTATTTTTATTGATTGATGCAACATCTAAGCAATACATTTCATACATTAAATCTATGTTCTGGCATTTCAGTTAAACAAAGGAAAAACACAAAGTAATTGTAATGGTTTCCTTTCTTTGGAGGAATAGTGAAAAGGAATAGCCCCCTTTTAACAGTAAGAAGCCACTTTTTCTACCCCAGATGAGAAGAGCCTACCGAAGATTTTGTAGTGGATTTCAATTAGTCACTCAAAAAACAACTGTTCATAGGGGCAGCTAGGTGGCACAGTAAGAGCGCAGGCCCTGGAGTCAGGAGGACCTGGGATTGGGTTCCGGCCTCAGATACTTAACACCCACACAAAATAACTGGCTGTGTGACCTTGGCAAGTTACTTAACCCCAATTGCTTTTGAAATAAACAAAAAAAACAAATAACTGTTCATTAAACATTACTACGGCTCATACTCTGTTTTTACCACTGGAATACAAGAAAAACAGGGACTGGATTTGTGATTTTATTTATAAGGAAATCCCAGATAAGGGAACTCCCTCTGCCAATACAGGTCAGCATTTTCTCAGCAACTTATCTTAAAGAGCTACCTAGAGTACTGAAAGGTTAATTGACTTGACCAGGGTCACATATCCAAAATGTGTCAGAAGTGAGACTTAAAGCAAGATGTTTCTGGTTTTAAAGTTAAGTCTCTGGGAATTCAAAGACAAAAAATGTAATGGTCTTTGCCTCAAGAAGTTTATATTCCATTGGGGAAGGCAATATACGCAGATGTAAGTATAGACAAAAAATATAGATAGGTTCTTTTATCATTCCCATTTTACAAATAAGGAAAAGTGAGGTTCAGAGAAGTTAAGTGACTTGCCTAGCATCATATAAACTGTGTCTGAAGAAGGCTTCAAAGCCAAGTCTTCCTGCTGTTGATCTCCACTACTGACCATTCATTACCTATCAGGATAAACATAATTTATAAAGCACTTTCATCACCATAATAAGTACAATGGTATTTGGGGTGAGAGACATTAGCACTTGGGGTAATCAGTAAAGACCTCATGTGTGAGATAGTGTTTGAGCTAAGCTTTGAAAGACAATGAGAGAAGAAGAGAAGGTAGGCAGCCTGTGCAAAAGCAGAGAAATGGGAAATGAGACATTATATGTGAGGAAGAATGGGAAGGCCAATTTGGTTGAACCATAGAGTCCTTGAAGTAAGTTTAATGAACAATAAGCCCAGAAAGGTATGTTGGGGCAGCCCACCAGTGAAGGGCTCTAAATACCACAGGGGTTCCTATGTCATCCTGAGTTTATGGGAAGCCATTGGCATTTATAAGGAAGGGGGATATTATTGTCAGACCTGTGCCTTAAGAAAACTCCTTCAACAGCTGTGTAAAGAATGGTTTGGAGGGGAGAGAGCCTTGAGGCACCAATCCTCTCCAAATCCTATCTTAATTAGGAGGCCATTACTGTAGTTCTGGTGAGAGGTAGTATAAGGGCCTGAACAAGGATGGTGGCCATGTCAGTGGTGAGTAGGGGATGGATGGATGTAAAAAGATGTTGTGTAGCTCAAAATGACAAGATTCAGCAAGCTTTTGGTCTTTTGGTTACTAAAGGCAAATATGTGGCTGACCCATGGAAGCTCATGTTTCCAAATATTTCTCCTATTATTCTTCTCTCCTAGCTGTCCATCATGGCAGAACTGCTGTTTTCAGGGTTCCCTAACTTGGTTGTTTCTTTATAATTTTAGGTTTTGTCACTGCTTCCTCTCTCCTTCCCTCCTTTTTGTCTCTCCTCCATGTATGGCGATATTAACAACTCACTTTTTTGTACTTGAAGGGTTACAAAGCACCTTGCATACATCATCTCATTTGATTCTCACAATAATCCTGTGATTTGGGGGCTATTAGCATTCCCACTTTGCAGATGAAGAAACTGAGGCTTAAAGAGGTTATGTGAGTTGCCCAAGGTCACATAGGCAGTTTCTAAAGAAAGATTCAAACCCAAGTCTTCTGACTTCAAGTTGAGTATGCTCTGTTAGGGAAATATAAGTAATTTCATCCATTTCTGATGGATGAATGATGATGATGAGCCATTTTGGCTCCTGTCACAGAAGTTAGTTTGCCAAAGGTTATTTAGTATCTAAGACTGGCCTGAAAAACAAAGAGCTCTAAATATTTCCCATTGCCCAAAGCCCAGCTCTGAGCCTACCATTTGCATTCTGGCCCTTATCTAGATCCTAACTGTACTTCCAGGGCCAATTTAAATTCTTTTTCCTCCCTAGAACTTTGTCATTTTCTTCAGGTTAGAGTGACCTTTTGAACTCATATCACTGAACCTGGACTACTCACTTGGCAACTGGTACCACTGATATGACTTACCACCTTTATTATTTAGTTCTTAAATCTTCAACTAAAATTGTCTGCACAGTGGTCTTATTTCCTCTATTAGGATATAAGCTCCTTGCAGTCAGGGACTTCATTATCTGTGCATCCCAAGTCAGCTGGAGCACAGATGACCAGCTCATAATGGATGCTCGATAAATGTTTGTTGGTCTATTGATTTGAGTTTATGAAGTCAATAACCCCTCTTCCTCCTCCTTCACTTCCAGTCAAGCAGATCAATTTCCTGCTTTCCTTACCAGGGAAGTGGTCCCATGGAGCATTGTTTGCATCCTTTCCTCCCACTAGGCAGTAGTTGCCTATAGGGACACTCTGGTGGCTGCTTTTTGCTTTACAAAGCCAGGAAGTATTTGTTTCTCTCCCTGTGGCCCATTATGGCAGCTGATATGAAACAGCATTATATGAAAGTGAAAAATAACTCCTCTTTGGGGTGAGGATTCCCTTTGGCAAAACTGACTTCCTCCTCAGTGGGGAATCTGGGTCTCCCAAAACCTATTCTAATTCATGAAATTGTGAGAAAAGCTCAAAGGGCCTTAGAAAGAGAAAGTGGCTCCCTTCCCCCAAGGACTAGGCTGCCTAACTTGCCCTTAGGGGGGAATAAGTCTACTGACAGCCTTCAGCAGAACTGTCTTTGAGGTGAGTCTGGAACTGACACTGAAGGATAACAACACAAAGAAAACCAGAGTGGGGAGAGAATTCAGAGGCGACCGAGTCTAACTCAGACCACAGGCAAGTGGCAAAGGAGTACTCACAGCTTTCGGTCGCTGGATGCCATTTTTTCCCATTCATGGAGTGCTCAGAAAGTTCCCCTTAAGTATGGTAAATGTCATCCCTTTGTCTTTAGATCCTGTTACAGAAACTGCCATCAGCTGGTCCAGGCATACAGCTACGATACTGATGGAAATAGGAGAACTCCACAATCTTCCGGACCCTCTGAAGTTTGTAAGGCTCTCCCCTGGCCAAAAGAATGTTAGACGGAAGGTCTAGGTGAGGCTGAAGCCAGAGCCAAGGCCTCTTCTCTCCCTCTGGAACTTCAAACAACTCCTTTTCAGGAAGTGTAACTGAATCTCATGCTTTCTCCAACTTTTCAAATACCTTGCTTCTTTACTCGACTGGTCACTTATAAACAATCCCTAGGGCATGTCCAAGGTGTATTAGCCTACTCAAATATGATTTTTGATCAATCTCCCCCAGTTTGAAGGACTGCTCATACTTAATCTGAAGTCTATGATTGATTGCTTGAAATAACAATGTTCTCACCTAGTTAAGGTATTAAGGCTAAAATGCTATGGGGTGGTTTCCACTCCCAGTTACATTTTGGTGAGATTTTTATCGCTAGATCCCTGGTAACTTGAGACCTAGTATAAAGCTCTACATATGGGAGATGGTTAATAATTGTTGGATGGATGGATGAGTTTAAGCTGAAAACCTTTGCACAAATCCAGGGGTAGCATAATTCAGAGGTTAAGAATATTCTAAGTAGTCAGAAGATCTCATTCCAAAAACCTACTTATGCTGCTTGCCACCTGGATGTCCTTAGCCAAGTCATTTAACTTCTCTGTACCTCAGTTTCCCCATTTTTAAAAAGAGAAAGATTGGATTAGTTGTCTTCTGAGCTCCCAGCTCTACATCTTTCATTGTAGGAATGTGCAATCATCACAAACAGCAATTTTGACGTCTATTTTAGAAGTAGCTGAGGGAGACAGAGGAGCCACCCTATAATATCGCATTACTTCTGTCCAGAGTTTGGGGCTTGAACGTGTTGTCTGATTCCTTCCCTCACCACTGCTCTGTGAGGCAGGCAATGAATCCATAGATTAGTTCATTTTGCCAACAGAGATCTAGTATTGGAAGAGAATTGAGAGAGCATCTAGTCCATTCTCTTCATTTTACAAAGGAGGGAGTCAAGACTCAAAGAGATATTAGGACTTGACCCAGGTCACAGAGGAATTAAGTCACATAACTATAATTTAAATCTAGGTTCTCCTTTGACTCCAGGGCCAGTTGTGCAAAGCCTTTCACCATAACACACAGGCTATTATAATAAGACAATCTATCCTACAAGGATGGTAAGAAGATGAAATGAGATAATATATATATATATATATAGTGTTTTATAAACTAAGATAATTTAAACCTTTGGTAGACTTGAAGCAATCACATTGTATTGACTGCCTTCCTTTATCCAAGGGAAATCAGGTCAACTGAACATCAAAATCCCATCTTGGAAGGGAATAAATGTCATGAGAGGGACTGGTGGGAAGGAAAAAAGGTAGTGTCACTCCATTAGTAGGGGTGGAAGAAAGACCAGAAGGGATCCCCTTCTTAACATCAGCTGATAATAGTCACCTCCTCACCCTAAAACTCTGAGACAGGAAGCTGACAGTAGAGGGTGACTTCCCTATAAAGGTATCTATTTTCCAGATGAAGAAACTGAGAATCAAAGCAAGGAAACTAACTTATCCAAGTTCACACATGTAATCAGTGACAGAACTAGGATCACTCTGGTGTTCTTTCCCTATACACTGCTGCCATTTTTCTCCTCTCCTCTTTTGTAAGAAGATCATTCTTTTCACCTTTTCCATTAGTGGTCAGTGACTGTTCTTTTAATAAATAGAATAAAGAAGATGGAAACTTCCCCCCAGCCGAGTTACAGGTTTAATTGTGTTAAGGCATTGATAACCATTATTTCCAGTCATTGCATTGATTTTTAAAAGAAAGAAAATAAAAAGAAGCCTAAACGATGCTATTATGTCAACTAATTAAAATTCTTCTTTCCTGTTACATTGCAGTCACTTTTGAGGATCATTACTTTCCTCAAGCTTGTTCCGGGAGCTTGGTTTAAGGTTTCGAGTTAAGGAAAGAGTGAGGAGCCTTAAAGTCACAGACAATTCATGCTCATATGTAGATCTATATGTATTTACATCAAGTACACCATTGAGTAAGAGACGTGGGACCTGGAGCCTAAGGTTTTCATTCAAAGTATAAGCAAAGTTTCACAGGAGAGAGAGCTGAAACATAACTTTATAGATAATAAGTCACACTTAAAAAGTACTTGAAGCTTTGTAAAGCACTTTACATTCGGGATTATCTCATTTGAGCCCCCTAACTACCTATGGGGGAGGTGCTATTGTCATACTCATTTTACAGATGAGGAAACCAAAGCTCAGTTAAGTAATTTGCCCAGGGTCATACAGCCAGTAAGGGTCTGAGATAGGATTATCTAATACAGCCTCCTCATTGTACCAATGAGCAAACTAGTAGAAAGTGAAGCATAGGGCAGTGACCCTCTAAGGTCCAATATGAACTACAATGAATGGAACTCACCAAAGAGGCAAATGGCAATTTGATAGCAGGAAAATTTTTCTACTAATTAATATTGCCCCGAAGCGAAATGGACTTTCTAGAGAGGTGGATGGTTTCCCCCTTCTTATAGATCTTCAAGAGGAGGCTGGAGGACCACTTGTTGAATGCGTTATAATATAGATTCCATTTGTTTATGAGTTGTAGTAGATTGCTGCTAAGGTCCCTTCTCATTCTAAAATTCTGTAATTCTGTGAAGAACTGGTTTTCACTCCTCGAGTCAACAAACATTTCTCAAGCATTCCCTAAGTGCCAGGCACTATGCTATATACTGGGGATACAAAGAAAACCAATTCATTCTTTAATTCATTTTTTGAAAAAATAAGAATCGAGCCCTTACCTTATACTATACTTTGTGCTAGATGTTAGAAATACAAAGATGGATTAAATAGAAAATCATAGAATCTTAGAGTTAGAAAAATAAAGTAAAAAATACCCAGAGGAAAAACTAGGGTAGTAAAGGGTCTCACGTTCATTCCATATGAAGACTATTTTTTTTAATGGGGTATTTTGCTTAAATAAGATAAAACTCAGTTGTCTTCAAGTATCTGAAGAGCTGCCGTACAGAAGAAAAAAAAAGTATTTGACTACTCTACTTGGCCCCACTGCAGAAGTAGGAATAATGGGTGGAGGTTTTAAAGGGATAAATGATGAAAGAAAAGCTACCTAATGATTGTAACTATTCAAAAGTGGATCAGGCTGAATGGAATGGCAATAGGTTTCCTCCGATCACTTGTGTTCAAATTTTTTATTCTGTCATTCCCAAAACCATGACATATCTCTTTATGAAAGATATTTACAAGTGTGATCCCAGGCCAGTTGTGTGTTTCCTGTGTGACCTTGGGAAAGTTGTTGTCTGTCCTTTCTTGAAGAGGATGATGACATCAGGGAGGTGATACCAAGACTTGCAAGTGAATTGGATTGAAATGAGGGAGGGCTGTGCAAAGTTACCAGCCTCACTTTCTCCTTCAGAGTCATCTGGGCCCAATGACCATATAGATCAGGACAACCAGAAATGGCCCTTGATACTGGCCCCAATTTCATCAACTGTAAAATGACAGTTGTACCAGGTGGTCTTTAAGGACCCTTCCAGTTCTAAACTTATACTTCTTTTCTAGAGGTTTTCAGTCAAAGACCAGAAGGGTATGAGATACCTCTAACCCCGCCCTCTGGAAGCTTGTAGAGTTGGAGGGGGGGAAAGAAAGTCTTCTACATAACTAATACAAAGTGAAAGGTTAAAAAAAGGGGGAAACACAAAGTACAAAAAATATCATGGTATAGAGATTTCTAAGGTGTGAGCACTCCCTTTCTTCCTTGGCTATACCTTTGAGATATATTTAACGAAAGGAACTCTTCATACCTAAGTGGCATCTTGGATAGAGCATCTGACTCGAGGTCAGAAAGAACTGAGTTTTAATTGTGCCTCAGACAGTGACTTTAGGCAAGTCACTTAACTCCTCAACTCAGTTTCCCCTCCTATAGCCTGGTGATAATGGTACCCACTTCATAGGGTAGTTGTGAAATCAAATGAAATCTCTCCATTTCCCAGCAGCTGCTGTTTTCACCACCACCACCACCACCACCACCATCATCATCATCATCATCATCATCACCACCACCACCATGCCCCTACTGTGGGTACCCTTGGGTACCCAATTACCCTACTTTCTAGTTGCCTTTTGTGTATTGTCTTCCCCCATTAAATATTAACTTCTTGAGGTCAGATGCTATCTTTCTTTTTCTTATTTGCATCTCCCCCCAGTGCTGAGCACAATGCCTGGGACAGAGTGGGTGCTTAATAAATGTGTATTGTATCGTATCATAAATAACAACCTTAAAGTGCTATGTTTATGTGGGTTATTTTTTATTATTATTCACATCTGACTGGGGAAGAGATTTTCTTGTTCAACATGCTTTCATGCAAACTGAAACAGAATCTATTGTTGACAATAACACACCTAGAGGAAGTCAATATTTATAGTGAATTTAGGTACACCTTCAAATACTATAGGAAAAGAAAAAAATATTGTCAACTTTTTGGTCACAGAACTGAGTTGTCTGCATTTAAGCACAGAAAGTCTATTTGTAGCAATGGGTAGATAATAGGTTAAAATACCTGTAAAAGGCAAGCACTCACTTTGGTTATCCAATGCCCAGAATAGATTTTAAATAATTTAACACATATTAAAATTGGGGACCATGAGAACACTGCTGTCCTCAAAGACAAGCCCTTGAGAGATTGTTGTACAAAAGAGGGATTAAATTTGTTCCACTCTGCCTTAGAGGGCAGAACCAGAAGCAAGAGGTGCAAGTTACAAAGAGACAAAAACATAGGCTCCCTGGAAACGAAAAAAAAAATGCCCCAACAGAGCTATCTAAGAATACAATGAGCTGCCCAGGGAGGTGGTGGGAGCATTCCCCCACCCCCACTTCACTGAAGGTCATCAAACAAAGGCAGAATATACATGGGTTATAGAGGAGATTATTGGGGAGGAGGATTTATACATTGGACAAGCTGGCTGCCAAGGTTTTCTCTTCAACTCTGAAATCTTGTGATCCTGCGACTTTAAAAATATGAAACATGGTGTATCTCTCTCCCCCAGCATCTAGTGCAATGTGGATGAACACAGCAGGAGCTTAATAAGTATCTATTGAATTGAATCAAATTGAATTTCAGAGAAAGTAAATTGTCAACATGCCCCCAAGCAACTGGGCTATGATCCTTTCATGCTTATTAAAACCTAATTGTGATGATGAACTCTTCCAGATCCCAGAGAGGTCACTAAGTTATGTTTATGGTGTCATAGATCAAGAAGGAATTCCAGATGCTCTCATCCAACATTCTTATTTCACATATAAAGAAACTGAGACTCAGGAAAGTTAAGTAATGTGCCCCAAATCACCCAACTGATGTGTGTCAGTCATGGCATTTGAAATCAATCCTTCTGTCTCCAGAACCATTTCTCTTTCCATTGTACTATACAATATTTTTAAGAGACAGAATCTTTATTATGGTTTCTTGAATTAGACCCCCTCAATGAGGGCATAAGTGGGGAATGCAGAATGCTGACCAAAAAAAAAATCACAGTAGTAGGCCAGCTGGGGAGACACTAACACCAAGACAGTTGTCTGCTATAAATAGAGAGGACACCTGCAAATAAAAATCCAGCCACTTTTGGCAGTAGTTATTTGTCAATAAGAAAATAAGGGGAAGTGTGGTATTGTGAATAGAGTACTAGCCCTAGAGTCAGGAAGACCTGCTTTGACACTTGCTAGCTGTGTGACCATGGCCAAAGCATTTAACCTCTTCTGAACCTCAATTTACTCACCTGTAAAATGGAAATAACCCTTATTGTACTGTATCACAAGATGGGTGTGAATCCCAACTGAGGTCGCATTTATAAAACATTTTGTCAACTTCCAAGCATTATATCAACATTGGTGATCAAGCAAGCAAGCATTTCTAAATATTTGCTATGTGTAAGTAACAAAGTTTTGTATTAAACACTAAGGACAATAAGAAAATGCAAAATTTGGCCCTACCCTCAAGGAATTTACCTTCTAATGCGGAAAACAATCTTAAATGATTAGTATTAAATGACAGTTGATATTTATAGAAACTTGAGACTACAAGTGATTAATTTATCCAATATTCTCATATTCTGAGCTCTAGAGAAATAATTACTTTGTCTCAGATCATACAGCTGGTAGATACAGATCTAAAGTGCCAATTCCAGTCTCCTGACTCCAGTGTTCTCTCAATTTCACAACTTTCGACGCCATATTTTAATTCAAAAGGCATGTCTTCTGTGATATTGTGTCTAATATTTTTTTAATCCCTAGGCATCCTCATTAATTATTCTATTTTTAATATTTGTTCAAGGTAAATAATGAATCAAAAAGCATTTATTAGGCGCCCACAATGTATCGGGTAGTTGACTAAAAACCAGGGATAAAAATACAAAGAATGAAAAACCTCTGCACATAAGGAACTTATATTCTGATAGGGGGTGGGAAATATAAGTGTGCACTTATATACACATATTTACACATATGTGTATGTCTACATATATTGATCGATACACATATGAACATACATATATTACAGAATAAATATAAATATTAGAATGTGTATATACTCATGTGTAATACCTGTTTATATATACATTATATCTGTTTATTTGTGGATATCTGTGTATATACACACACATGGTTTTATGTAAATGTATACGTGTTTATAATATAAAGAGAATACATTCAAACAAATATAAGTTATTAAAATCAAGATAATTTGGAAGAGGATAGTAGAAACTGGGGACTTGAGAAGGGTATTAGTAATGGCAAAAATCAACAATCTACCACATATAACATTCAGGAGACAAAAGAACTCCTTATTGATCCTCAAATGCCTAGTTAAAACCAAAGGAATTGGGCCACTAACCCTGATTCTGAACCCCTACTATTCCATAGGACTTCTCTCCCACTCCTACCACCAACTCTGAAAATTGTACGAATGCTCAAAGTTTGGGTTAAGCAGGAGTCCAAAGAGAATGTTTTAGAAGAAATCAGATGTGACCCTTAGAATCAGGAATGGTTTTAATTACCAGGACTAAGACCAAAAAAAGTCAGAAAGTACAGAGATACCTGCTTGTTCCTGGGGTTTGGGGAGCTGGTAAGAGTGTGTACTGAGTCTGCAAGCTTTATAGCACATCACTTTTATGGCCTCTCACTCCATTAAAAAAATAAATAAATCAGAAGGCCCTAAGGCAGCAACATATTTAGAAGCAATGAAAATGCAACCTGTTTACCTCTTTAAAGGATTCCAATCCCCAGCCAATGTGCAGCCTCACAGAGCCTGTAGTCTATGAATAAACCGTAAGAAGAATGAATTAAAATGCTTTTGCTTTGTTTCAATCTGGGTTGTGACATATGGTACATGTCTGAGGATCAAGGACTCATCTTGTGTTTCCTGAAGTCTCATAAAATTCTGGAGCCCTAATGTAAGGAAAGAGTTTTGAATCCTAAAGTGTGCAGGCACAGCCTTACCATTGCAAGCTCTGTAAAATGGTAATGAGCAGAACTAGTGGAGGCTAGTTCATTTGGAGATGAAGAGAAAATGAAGACTCTATAACTATGGGACCTTGGAACGGGTACAAATCTTTAAGGAAAAATATATGTATTTTTGTATGAAATGCATGTGTGTATATGTTTATATACCTATTGTATGTACATGCATATTTATATATGTACAAACAAGTATATATTGCACATATGTACATATATGTATATATGCACAAACACATACATGTACAAATACATGATACATAGTTCTTTTGGTGGAGGGGAAATGGAGGAGAAATGAAATGTATGTGTGTATGTATATACACTCATATGCACACAAACATAATATATGTCCATGTGCATATACACACATGCAAAATATACACCTTTTTTTAGTGGAGGAGAAATGGTGCCAACTTGTGATTTCATCAGTGAGGAAACACTCCAAAAACAGAAAGTATCTCCACTGATACAAATCAGTGATCCATCAGTAACTTAGAGAGCCGGTATTACATCAGTAATTATATTAGTAATCTTAGAGTCACTGAAACATAGACCTTCACAATTGGAAGGGACCTCCACCAAAGCCACCCAGTCCAACACATACCAAACAAGAATTCTCTCTGTGAGTTCCCTGACACTGGGTTATTCAGCCCTAAGGAAAGGGAAACCTTTTCAAGATAAACCAGACCCCATTGTAGCGGTCAAATGGAATTGCCCAGGACACTGAGAAGCTGAGAAACATGCTCTTAGTCCCACAACCAGCACACTTACTATGAAATATATATTATTTTTTACATATATATATCTTTACATATACACATACACACATGCATATATACACACATACATATATACACACATGCATATATACACACATACAATGCACACACATGCATACACACATACATATATACATGCATACACAAACATACATATATACACAAACACGCACATACATGCACACACATACACGCACACACATCCACACCCATACACACATACATATACACACATATATACACATACATACACATGCACACATACATATACATACACATATATACATATATAAATGCACACATACATATACACATACATAAACATATAAACATGCACACACGTACATAAATATATACATATACACATGTGCATATACATGCACACATACATATACAAACACATGCCTACACATACATATATACATACACCCATGTATACATACACACGTACATACATGCACACATACATATACATACACATATACGTGCATATATACATACACATACATATACACACATACATAAACATACACACATGCACATATACACACATACATAAGCACACAAACATACACATACAAACACCTACACCTGCACATACACCTACACACATGCACATGCACACATACATATACATACCTTGTTGACAATTCAAAATTCCAGGCTTTTGGGGGTCAATTTTTTTTTACACTGTGGTTACAAGTATTCAATCTGTCCCTGCCACATTGAAAAGCACCCTCCTTACTCCAATCAAAATCACTCTGTTAAAAAGAAGTTATTCACTGAGAGTCTACTATGTGCCCAATCCTGTTTAAAAGCTGTGAGACCACCAAACCAATTTTGTTAACAGCATCTGTGTGAAGTGATGCAGATTTAGGCTTCCCTGAAATCAACCTATCAGTTTCATCCCTTTGAAGTCCTTTCTTTTCTTTTTTTTTTTTTTTAAGCAATTGGGGTTAAGTAACTTGCTCAAGGTTACATGGCCAGGTGGGTGGGTGCTAAGTGTCTGAGCCCGGATTCGATACCCAGGTCATGCTGACACTGGAGCCAGTGCTCTTACTCACTGTGCTACCTGGCCGCCCCTGAAGTCCTTTCTTCAAGTTGAGAGTGAGCAAAAGTAGAGAGTTCTTTAGACTAACAGGATCTTAGAGTTAGAAAGAACCTCAGAGGCTCTTTTAGTCCAAGGACAGTGGTCCCATCTGCTACATTCCTGAGAAATAGTCATCCTCCTCTGTTCAAACACTTTGAGTGAAAAGAAGAGAGAAGAATCATAGACATAAAACAATAGCACACAGTGGGAGATGGTGTATCATTTAGTGTGAAAGGTGTGACTCAGACTACTAGTATTTCAGGAGCTCAGAGGAGAGAAAGATTTACCTGAAAAAGGGAAAATTGTAATTCTTTTTTTAAAATACTTTATTAACTTCTGATTTACATCATCTGTTTCTGCCAGATTTTGAGTTACAAATTTTCTCCCCATTTCTCCCCCACCCACCGCCCCAAAATAGCAGTCCCACAGGACATCCCCTCCTCCAATCTGCTCTCTCCCACGTTCTTGCCCATACCCTTTCCACTTTTCCAGTGGATCTCTATGCCTCAGTGCCTCCACATCCCATTTCCCAATTACATGTAAGATGGCATTAATAATAGTATATAGATATATATATATACACGTATACATATATATACACACATATATGTAAATATACACACACACATATATATATATACATACATACATACATATTTGAATATTTGATTTCAAAACTTTCAATTCCAGATTCACTTCCCTCCCTCCCCAGCACCCACCCCTACTGGGAAGATATGCAGTTCAGTATAGGTTACACATGTGTGGCTAATGCAAAACAATAACATAGTACATACATTGTAAAAGACTGACTACACTTCCTTCCCTCCTATCCCACCTCCCACCCGCTCTACTCTCCACTTTGATCCAGTCTATTTTCAAAAGTGAGTGCTTCCAACCTCCCTCCCCCCAGCCTACCCTCCCTTCTATTATCCCTCCTCTCATCCCCTTCCCCCACTATTCTCCTGGAGGGTGAGATACCCTATTTAGTGTGTATTTCACTCCCTCCTCAAGCCAAATTCAATGGGAATAAGGTTGACCCATTCCCTTTTGCCTTCCTATTCTTCCCCTCCATTGTAACCATTTTCCCTTGCCTCTTCTGTATGAGATAGTTTACCCCAATCTGTCTCTCCCCATCCCCTCTCATTATATTCCTCTCACCTCTTAATTTCACCTTTTAAGTATCATTCCTTCCTGTTAAATTGGACCTGTGCCCTCTATCTATGTATACCTGTAAACATATATACACACATTCACATATCTATTCATATGCCCATATACCCTCATATATAGACAAATATATATATATATATATATTTCTAATCCCTTCAACTACTGAAAAAAGTTTCATAAGTTACAATTATTGTTTTTCCATGTAGGAATGTTAATAGTTCAACTTTAATAAGTTCCTTATGATTCCTTTTCCCTGTTTACCTTCTCATGCTTCTCTTGCTTCTTGTATCTGAATGTCAAATTTCCTATTCAACTCTGTTTTTTTTCAGCAAGAATGCTTGAAAGTCCTCTATTCCATTGAATGACCATTTTTCCCCTGAAACATGATCCTCAGTTTTACTGGGTAGGTGACTCTTGGTTTTAATCCCAGATCCTTTGACCTCCAGCATATCATATTCCAAGCCCTTCGATCCCTCAGTGTAGAAGCTGACAGATCCTGGGTTATCCTGATTGTGTTTCCACAATATTCAAATTGTTTCTTCCTGGCTGCTTGTAATATTCTCTCCTTAATCTGGGAATTCCGGAACCTGGCTATAATATTCCTAGGAGCTTTCTTTTGGGGATCTTTTTCAGGAGGTGATTGGTGGATTCTTTCAACCTCTATTTTGCCCTCTGGTACTAAAGCATCAGGGCAGTTTTTCTTCAGAACTTCCTGGAGGATGCTTTCTAGGTTCTTACTTTGGTCATGGCTTTCAGGCAGTCCAAAATTTTTTTAAATATCTCTCCTGGATCTCTTTTCCAGGTCAGTGGTTTTTCCCATGAGATATTTCACATTGCCTTCTATTCTTTCATTTGTTTGGATCTGTTTAACAGCATCTTGATTTCTCATAAAGTTGTTAGCTTCCATTCGCTCCAATCTAATTCTGAAGCAATGATTCTCCTCACTGAGTTTTTGAAATTCTTTTTCCATCAGGCGAATTTGGCTTTTTAAGGCATTCTTCTCCTCATTGCCTTTTTGGGCCTCCTTTGCCATTTGAGTCAGTCTGTTTTTTAAGGTATTATTTTCCTCAGTCAGGCTGTTGACTCTCATTTCATAATTTTCTTGCGTTGTTCTCATTTCTTTTCCCAATTTTTCCTCCACTTCTCTTATTTGGTTTTCAAAATCTTTCTTAAGGTCCTCAATGGCCTGTAACCAGCTTGTATTTTCCTTTGAAGCTTTTGGTGCAGGAGTTCTGACTTCACTGTTTTCCTCCTGTTCCATGCTTTGCTCCTTTTTGTCCCCAAAATAGGAGTGTATTGTTGGAATCTTCTGTCTGCTTTGTTTCCTTTGCCTGCTCATTTTGCCACTCAATTACTTGACTTTTGGGCTTTTTGCCACAGTAGGACTCTGCCACCAGACAGGGGAGCTTTCGTCCCAAATGCTGGGGTTTTCTCAGCTGCTGGAGGTATTAGATGGGTGCCCTCTCTGAGGTCTCCACATGCTCTGGCAAGCTGGACACACACCCCAGAACCTCCACCCTAGACTGCAATCCAGATCCAAGCAGGTTAAAGCAAGGGCGATTACCCCTCAGACTGGTGCTTGGGCCCCTACACTCTGCAGGCCAGGAGCTGAAGCCGCCATGTGGCACTGGCTGGCTGTGCAGGTGTCTCAGTGGCTTTTCGCCCTGGGAGTAAAAGCCATGCACTCCCACGTACTGGTCCCAAAGTCCAGACTGTACTGACCTCTCACTTTGTCCTTTGTGTCTATGTGTTGATAAATCTGGAAATGGCCACAGCTGCTGCTGATCTGGAGTTCCTCTGGCTGGTGGCTGATCAGGCCTGCCCTGGGGCTAAAGCCTGAGCGTGGGGCTGGGCTCGGCTCCCAGGGCGCTGCGCTGGATTCCTGCCAGTCTGCCAGGCTGTCCTCAGCGGGAGGTTAGCTTCTCTGTGTCATTTTGTGGGTTCTGCAGCTCCAAAGTTTGTTTAGAGTCCCCTTTTTACATGGATTGGGGAGGGTAAAAGCCGGAGCCATGGGAAGATCATGCTTCTACTCTGCCATCTTGGCTCCACCCCGAAAATTGTAATTCTTAGAAAGGACTAGTCTTATGCTAGGTTAAGGTGTACCTGGAAATGACAGAGTCTGGCCTAAAATTCAATTATTTTTTTTTTTAATTCATTAAGTTTCTACAGAAGCCAGGTGGTACAGCAAATACTGGTCTTGACTTGGATTCTGAAAGATCCAGGTTCATATTTCTGACATTACTAATTACTTGACACCTACAAGTCATTCCATCTTCTTGAGTCTCAAGAAACTGTGTGTGTATATGTGTGTGTACACACACACACACATATATATATATATATGTCCCTATAAAAATATGTTCCTAATCACTACTAAGTACAGAAATGTAAATTACAGCAATTTTGAGACTCTGCCTCTTACCCATCAGAGTGGCAAAGATTAAAAAACATTATAGCTGTTGGAAGGGTTGTGGAAAAACAGGCACATTGATGCACTACTGGTAGAACTATGAATGGGTACAACTCTTCTGGAAAACAATGTTGAATCATAAACAAAAAGTTACTAAACAGTACGTGCCCTTTGACCAGCAACTATTCCACTGCTAGGTCTACACCTTCAAAAAGATTTTTAAAAAAAGACAGAAAGGTCTTTTATGTACAAAGATATGTATAACAAAAATAAAAAAATAAAACAAAAACAAAACCTGGAAATTAATGGGAAGTTTGTCATTTAAGGAATGGACTGAACAAATTGCGGCATATGAATGGTATGGAATACTGTTGTGCCTTAAGAAATGAGGAGATAGATGATACCAAAAAGACATAGGAATACTCATATAAACTGATGAAGAGTGAAATAAGAAGAACCAGGAAAACAATTTATTCTATCACATCAATATAATAAAAATTAACAACAATAACAAATAACAATTGAGGGCTTTTATACACTAGTGAAGAATGAAATAAGCAAACCAGTAAAAACAATTTATATAAGAATATTATAAAAAAGACAACTTTGCAAGTTACAAGGACTGTGATCAATATAATGATGATACAATAAATGAAAATGACAATAAATTTTACTTAACTGTTTTAATTACAACAGACCTCTCACAAAGTGGGAAATATTTAGCACAGTACCTGTCATATAGTGGGCACCTAATAAATGGTCATTAACTGATTGGGAATAAGCTATAAATGTTTGTTATGTAAAATCAAAACAATCAATGGAACTTTAAAAAGTATTATGTATAAGGTTATAAGGTCTGTGCTTTCAGGGTCGATAGAGGGAGAACTATACCATGAAATCACAGATCTTCCAAAGATTGATGCTTTTTAAATGCCCACTATATGCACAGTCCTGTGTTAGACCTGGGTAAGAAGCAAAATTTAGATAGGACTTGTTTCCTGTTTGTTCCCTTAGAATTTATAATCTAGCAAGAGAGTATTACACACACACACACACACACACACACACAGCTACAATATCATATAACACATGATTAGGACATAAGAGCAATACAAAGTAGGATGTGAAATGAGGCAGAGGTTAAGGAGAAATCATCAACACTTTGAGTTCAAAGATCAGGAAAGGCTTTTGGGAAGAGGTGTCATTTGACATGGATGCTTCTTAATAAGAATGAGCAAGGATTTGGACCCAGAGTTGAAGCAGAAGAGGGACCAGGGCTGAATTGCCTTTAGGAAACTGCCAAGCACCTCCAGTCCTCCCAAGCTTCTCCTGAAAACAAAGGCCCATCTTTTTAATATCAACATGCTCCCAGTGTTGTTGTATAATTGGGAAACATGAAATGGTCCCTGAAGAGCATCCTACAGAAGGCAGTCCAAGGTGCATGGTGAGCGTGAGGAGGCTGCAACATTCAACCAGGGAGGAACTTTGGAAGAAGAAAAGTAAAAGATTCCATCACAAAAATGTAGGAGAAGAAGAGAAGTTGGGCTAGTCATGTGTCAAAGCTGAGACACAACAGAAGAAGAAAGAGAGGGAGGCTTCTCTCAGGTGATATGAATCCTCTGGCGTGAACTTCCAAATTAAGTTCACTTGGACAAGAGTCACACAGGAAAGCATGCATGGCTTTCTATCTGTATTATTGGGGAACAGCCAAATCAATAAAATCACAGGTCCATTTAAGTACCTAGATTAAAGAATGGGAAGGGATTCAAGAGACAGTGGTATACCTATTTTATTAACCTGATAAATTCAAATGCATGCTTTATCCCCAATACACATCTACCCACATGCTTCTTTATATAAACACTATTCCTTAATCCTCCTTGGTGGAAGGCAGCCTGTTATTGTGTATGGAGAAACAGACATGAAATCAGAAAGACCTGTCTCTCTCTCACCCTGTCTCTGATACTTACTGACCAGGGCAAGTTCTTAACCTCTTTGTGAACCACTTTTTTTCTTATCAGTAAAATAGTACATGGAAAGAGCTTGACAATCTTTAAATCATGATATAAATGTTATTTATCAGTCATAGCATCATAGGTTTAGAACTGAAAGAAATATCAGAAGTCATCTTATCCAATCAACAGATGAAGAAACAGATGAAGTTAAATGATTTCTCCAAGGTCATACCGGTACTCAATGTCCGAACCAGAATTTGAACCCAGGTTTTCTCCAAAAGTGCTTTCCACAGACCCACCTCTCAGAATTCGTGGCTGATTCTCAAGTAGAACCCCCATTCCTCCAGAGAGGTAGCAGATGAAGCTGACAGTCTTCACTTGCCAGTGTAGGTGGGAGTTGGAGATCCCAGAGCCTTCCAGAGTGTCACATGGAAACTCTTTGGGGGGAAAATCTCTAATTTGAGAAACTTTCAGAAAAATAATTTGCATTTGAAGGAAATGTCAGAATTATTGAGCAGGAGATGGAAGGCTAAACTGAAAATGTAAATGATTGGGGTCTCTCTACAAAAGGAAGATAGTGTCACTTTTTAGTACAGACACATTTCTCTTTACAAGGTTTTCAAATGATAATGTTCTCCTTGAAGAATGTTAAATGTCTGAGCAGTAAATTTCAAATTGTCACTGCATGATGAGCTCAGAGAAGAGAGAGAGAAAACAGCCCTGCTTGCTCTTAATTCAAGCTGCATTTCAGTTTTGCAAATTCATATTGGGTCTCTCCCGATTGAAACCTAACTTTGCCCAAAGCTGGAGAGACCTATCCTGGTCTGTTGGGGCCATGTGCAGCAAAGGAACTGAGAAAACATTGCCCTCACTAGGTTAGCTGAGCCCCAGATCTCTTTCTTACACATGTGATACCTCCCAGGGGTTCAAACACCACTAGATTTCAGCTAGAAGTCTACATGCTTCTAGCCTCTGTCTTCCCGTAGTCCCCTACCTCAATCTGGAATAACAGCTTCAAAGGGAAGGAATCAAGAGTCTAGTTCACTTTGGGGATCTTAAATGTACATGAAGAAAAACCCAAATGAGAGTGGGTGGGAAGCTGAGAGGGTGGGTGGGCAGCTGAATTCTGAGGATTGAGTGTTCCAAGCCTGGAATTCCAAACCTACATTCACCATGGCTGATTATTCTTGCTACAAATAACAGAATTGCTGAATCACTGGATTTCTACCTTTCAGGAATGTGAGATACAATCTAGTCCAAGTCTCTCATTTTACAAATGAGGAAACTGAGGCCTAATCAAATTAAAATGTTAGAACTGGAGAGTACCTTAGAACATAAACAGAATGGTCAGAGTCAGTAGTGATTTCTAACATAGAATGTCAGTTAGAATATAAGATCCTTGAGGTCAGGGACTTTAGCTTTTATTTTATTTTATTTTATTTTATTTTATTTTTGCCTTGTAAGCATCTAACACATTGTTTGTCATATAATAGAAAATTTGTAAATAATTGTTGAATGATTGACCCTGGGTGAGTCACTTAATCTCTGTCTCAGTTTCCTCTGCTGCAAAATGAGAATAATAATAGCACCTCCCTCCCATGGTTGTTTTGAGGATGAAATGAAATAATAATTGTAAAGTGCTTTGCAAAACTTAAAGTGCTATATAAATGGTGGCTATTATTTTTACTGTTGTTGTTGTAGTAATCAGAAGGGACATGCAAACAGAGAATATAACACCTAAAAAGGGACTCTAGAGTATAATCAGTGAACAACAGTAGAAAGAGCACTGACTTTAGAGGCAAAGGACCTGTATTCAAATCCCACTTCTGACACTTCCTATCTTTGTATTCTTGGTCAAACCACTGACTTCCTCTGAGTCTGTTCTTCATCTTTAAGATGAGGTAGCAAGACTAGATGGCCTTCTTCCAGCTCTCAGTCTATGACCCTACGACCAACTTAAAATATAAATGTAAAATGGTCATCTAGTCCATAGAGGCCATCTAGTCCAATCCCTAACTCCTAATCTCAGGCTTGCTGTATGGTACCATGCTGTCTTTATCTCAAGTGGGTTGTCCTTCCCCATCAATTAAAAGAAGTGATTGAGCAATCACAAAAAATAAGGACCAGCTTGGAGAAAAAAAAAAGATTTTTATGAATACTGTATGAATCTGAAAAAAGAAATAAACCTGTGAGATTTGACAACTTCCAAGACGTTTTCACAGACATTATTTTTGCATTAATTGTATGACCCTCTGGAGGAAGAGTGGGAATTATTGATAGGAAAACACACAGAGAGGTTAGAGTATAGCCTAAGATCACATGTGAATTAATAACAGACCTGGGACTAGAATCATGTCTCCTGCTTGTCATCCCAATGCTTTCCCCACCATATCGCCTTCATAATTTTGGAGAGAAAATGTATTCAAGTGTAAGATGGCATTAAGGTACTAAATTTAGATGGAAACCTAAAAAATTCACAACCTTCATTTAACTGAGACTGGAGAAGTAAAGTGATTTGTTCAAGGTCCCACAGGCAACTAGTATCAGAATTTGAATCCACATTTTATTAAAGTTTACCTATTAAGTCATACTTTATGCTTTACAGGTCAATGGGAAGCCTTTTTTGTTTCTTTGGTCTCTTATGGGAGTGATTTGAAGGAATTGTTCTATGTTAAAGCTGGAAAAGATCTCAGAATTCATCTAAGTTAATCCCAACGTTATATAGCTAAGGCTGTTGACACCCAGAGAAATTGACAGTAATGCAAAAGAACGATACAAGACATGAAATTATAGGAAATGGGTTTGAATTCTGGCTCTTCCACTAAGTACCTGTGTGATCTCAGTCACCTATCCTCTCTGGAGAATAGCTTCCTCCTCTGGATGGCCACTTATTGACTGTGATGTAGCAGGATTTGTTTTTACAGATATGAGATGGACTAGGTGGCTACCTAAGTCCCTCCTAATGCTAAATAGTTCATGACTGTGTGACTATGTGATCTCAAAGCTTCCCTTCTCTAAAATCATCTTACTTACTTGTTCAAAGTTACTGTCAAGTCTGGGACTGCAATCTAACCTGATCCATCCAAATGGTCTCATCTACAATGAAAACACTTTTGGAGGCAGACAGGAGTGTGTGCAGTGTTTGGTCCACACTGAGGCAAGAGGACATAAGTGAAGTTAATTGGCTCATGTAGGCCAATGACCTCATTATACCATGCTCTAGCCAACTGACCACAAACCACTGTGGGTTGAGCCAAGAAAGCTGGGGAAGAAGTGGCTAATTGTTCTTCAAGAAATACAGTCACCACTGACTTCCCTTGCAGTGTTTGTTGCCTGACCTCAGATGGCCCAAAGCTGGATAGAATTCTACTTTATCAGTTGAATGTGCCTATATCACACCCTAGTGGTTGAAAAATACAGTCTAGACATTCAGTAAACCAAGCTTCTCCAAGGGGACCAGTGATGGGGGAAATGGATTTTTCTTTCTCAGTAACCTGTAAGAGGGTTACTGAAAATATCAAATGCAAAGTACTTTGTAAATCACAATATGCCATTTAAACACGATTTAGCATTGTACTAAAACATACTGAGTTTTAGTTAGTGTTAGCCACAGTGTCAGCCTGAATGACTCTAGCTAGTGTTGGATATTTTTAAGGGAAGGAGTCATTATAGTACACATCTGTGAAGTTGTCTGTATATTTTTAAAATTTTTTTTAAGTTGTCTGTATGGTATAGCTACTTTTCTCTTCCCTCAATCAGGTTATTTCTGAAGCTGCTATTGCTTCCAGAGTCCCTTCCAAAAAAAGAACCTGGGCAGGAGTTGGAGAGATCCAGAAGCAAAAATGGTCATAAGGTGAACAAGTAGCTTGGAAAAGTTGAAATCCAGGAGGTGGAATAAGTTTCTCCTGACACTTCTTCGTCTGCCAATCAAGGTTTTTGAGGTATTCTATGTATATGGAATCTCCCTTAGTCCTTGTTTACCTGGGAGCTCACCTATCTCCCTACATAAGTGATCACCACATTCTGAGAATTATTCCAGGAACTTGAACTTGACTAGACAAGAACATGGAAAGTTTCTGGCTAATTCCTCATGATTCCCAAAAGAAAAAAAAAGTATCAATTTAGTTAAGCAGCATGGTTTGATGACAAAAATATTGGAGTCTGAAGGCCTGAATTCAAGTCATGATGCTTCCACTGGTCGACTGTACAGCCATGAGTAAATAATTTAAACTTTCTGAGACTTAAGTTTCTTCATTATCTCTATTAAGAAATGGAAACAATAATACTTGCCCTTCCAATTTCATAGGATAGTGACATGGAAAGTTCTTTGTAGACTGTAAATTACTTCAGAACAGGAGCAATGTCTTGTCTAAATCTTGTAAAGCCTTCAGTGCCTAGCATATTGTTTGGCACATGGGCATTTTGTAAATATATTGCATATAACATATTGCAAACATATTATAAATGAAAATATTTATAGTCTTCATTGAAGCATCATGCCTAAAACTCATGAATATTTACTTGAAGGAAAAAGTTGAGGCATCCAAATGCGCCCTTTAACTTCAAAAGAAAGAAGGAAAGGAAAGAAGAAAGTGAGAGAGAGAGGGAGAGAGATGGAAGGAGAGGAAGGGGGGAGAGAGAGAGAGAGAGAGAGAGAGAGAGAGAGAGAGAGAGAGAGAGAGAGAGAGA
>NW_027185698.1:25325782-25331035 GCF_028583685.1 Petaurus breviceps papuanus | reverse complement strand
AGAGAGAGAGAGAGAGAGAGAGAGAGAGAGAGAGAGAGAGAGAGAGAAGATGGAAGAAAGGAAAAAAGAAAGAACAAGGAAGGAAGAAAACTACTGTGGGAGTTATTTTAGAATTGTCTTATATGAGTCATATTACTGATTTGTTGGAACAAAGATCACAACCAATATCAAACTGGAAGAAAAAATATTTAAATATGAAACAGAATACAATGAAAATAATCTAAACTTGACCTATTTAAGTAAACTATTTAGACTGAAAATGGAAAGTGGATAAAAGAATGACATTGACACAGTCTATGGTCATTTCTTAAATTGCCATGATGAGGAGAATAAAACAACCTAGAAACTGAATTAGTCAGCAAATATTTGATCTCCATGACAACCAGGAAACCATGACAGTTAAGGGAAACATAATTTTTAGATTATAAACTTACTTGTAAAACCTTATGGAAGAAGATAGTGAAAGATTATGAACAATATCCTCTTATAAGACATTTAGAAGAGGTAGAAGGAAAATTAAAGAAAGCAGGGTAGGAGATACAATTAAGCCAGATCATTTCAACAACATTTAAGATGAAATCGGAATAATGAGAAACAAAAAAAAACCCAAGGATAATAGGTTGAGATTATCATATTTATGAGATTACCCCTTCCATTGGTATTACTACCACATCAAGCTATTTAGAGAAAAGTCTTCAAATGGTTAGGTAGAAGTGAAGTTGAGGATTTATGGGAGGCCAGGGACAAGGGTTCTCTAGGATGAGAGGTTACGTATGACTAGTTTACAACCCGTGGCATTGTGGAAGTAATACCCATATTGATAAGACCACAGACCCATAAAGTATCCATTGAACTACTGAAGTGGTGTTTAACATTTAATAAATTAGGTTTCAGGCAATAATCTTTCACTACAATATAGGTCCTATGATAATGTAGAACTAGTTGTATTTTTTGAAATCATTGTGAATTGAACAATTATCAATTACCAGGACACAAAGAAGAATGGGAAGAGATTGTACATGAAACCATGAACTTCTGCCATATACAGTGTTGTTGCTTTGTAAAGTATATTGAATCATAGAGGTGGATGTGACAAAGTGCTCCATAAGTATGATGGCTGATAATTATTGTGAATTCATTGGGAATCATAGAAGTAGAATATTACAGCTAGAATCAGATTTTTTTCTCTGTCAACTTTGTTTTAAAACGTCTCATGCATTTATCATGTAAATGCACCTATTATAATTGGGAGTTTGTGTCTTAGCCCTTTATCTAATTGTTAAGTTCCATGAAGACAGGGATGATACTTGTCCAAACTGTGTTTCACCCATTGTCTAGCACATGGCAGCTACCTAATATTTGTTGAATAGGTAAAGCTCTATGAGCATGAATTATTAAGGGCAAAGTGCTTTAAAACTTATCAGCTGAGAGATGGATAAAAAAGGGAGAAGGTACATCAAGAGTTAACTATTTAAGCCATCATCTGAGCAAAGGAGAAAACAGAAAGTCATAATTCATCAGTTTCAAATTCCAGGGCCTTCATATTCATTTATCAAACATGTAATGTATAATAATAACAAAAATTCAAAATCAAATGGCAATTAATGATTTATAAAGGGCTTCCCTTTATGCTAACCCTTTAAGATGGGTAGTACAAATTTCATCACTCCCTTTTTACAGAAAGGAAAAATGAGACTTAAAGGGTCCTGTAACTGACTTAGGCTTCATGTACCTAGTAAGTATCCAACCTAGGCTAATTCAAAGTCCAAGGTTGTTACCACTATTTAAAGACAGCACATGAACACACAGAGACAAGCTCTCAGCAGCTTATGTATACAGACAGACTTCCCCAGTCAACGCGTTAGCCCTCCAAAGACAAGAGTGCCAGAGCCGTAGGCTGTTAGACTTAGAGATGGAGTAGCCAGATGTTCACATGTGGAACTTATTTTAAAATGCCATAAAAATCACAGTAGCCCAGTGACCACTACAGGCTCCCAGCAGCCCCACAGGCACTCTGAGGACAATGCATTCCAGCTGTGCCCGGACCTTCAACACCAGAGCCAGGGCACCATGTGTAAAACAGCCCTGCCCACCAATGAAACAGAAAATTGAGGCAAGAAAACGCCTTCCTTCTAAACAGTGAAAAGTAGCAAAGTGCACATTTGGTTTCCCTGTGTTTTCTTTGCAAGGTGTTTTGCAGCTCTGAGACAAAGAGAAAAATGTATCATAGGCTTGCTTCAGTTGCTATGGTAAGTCTCTCTTCTCTTCACCCCTCCCCACCTCCACTTTCTTTCCTCCGGTGAGAACTGTAAATAGTTATATAAATGTCCAGAGCACAGAACACAGCTCTGCCCCCGGCTGTTTTTATTTATACTTTCTATTTTTTTTGTTTTCCAAAATTCACTTGTAAAAAAGTATAAATATGAATATTTTATGCATAGAAACCTAGGACAGGGTGATGAGTCGGAAAGCAAATACTAGTAAGAAAGGATGGGGCCATTTCACACAATTAAATCAAATATTTGGGTAAAATAGATTCATTTGCTCTAGGACTACCAAGTACTCTGATAAAGGGATCAGCCCACAGTAGCCAGAAGGATGAGCTTGTCTGCTGCAAGTCCTAAGGAACATTTATTTGGGGCTGCTATTTCTATCTGTGTATAGAAAAAAAATCAAATGGAAAATAAAGGCATGTCTCAGGCATTATTCAACATGAATCACTGGATTTGGGGAGTGTGTGTGTGTGTGTGTGTGTGTGTGTGTGTGTGTTTAAACTCATGCAGAAACAACCAGTGCTTTTTTTCACTTGGTAGGATCCTTAGGCAGATGGGCAAGCAAATGATGACCAGACTCATCAGAATCCCCCTATCTCCTGGTTCTCCTTGTATAATTGTACTTTTCAACTTGAAGCTAAAACCTAGCCTAAAAAGAAGAGGAATGAATGCTTCTACAAAGTCAGAGACATATGTGTGTTCCTTAATTTTGTTACAAAATGTCCTCCCTTCCCATCTTTTCCGATCAGAAGTGATCAGTGAGCAGATGGAAATCATTATCTAGTCTGAGGTTGGGATTTTGATTATGTATTCTGCATCAGTTGTTTTCAGTTGTGTCCAACTCATCTTGACCCATTTTGGGATTTTCTTGGCAAAAAATACTGGAGTATTTGTCATTTCTTTCTCTCCAGTTCATTTTACAGATGAGATAACTGAGGCAAACAGGGTTAAACGACTTGCCCAATATTATGCAGCTAGAGTCTGAGGCCAGATTGGAACTCAGGAAGATGAGTCTTTCTAACTCCAGACCTAGCACTTTATGTCCTGCACCACCTGGCTGCCCCTCTACACTGTGCCCTTGAAGTTTATTTTAATATACTTTATCTAGAATTTTTTAATTAATTATGTTAAACCATAAAACATTTTCCCTTTCATCTTCATTAAATCATTCCTTAACTTCTAAGTTCATTAAAAACAATTTATTTCAAAATTTTCAAAATTATTATATCCTCTCTCCATTATTTTCCACTCAAGTACTGAGAAGAGGGTATGTTGGAGACAATTCAACCAAAGAGAGAATGTTGTTAAAACTTCTGAGGGAGCATTTATACCTTGAAAAACTGGCAAAAGATATAAATCAGTGATTGATTTAGTGTTTTGTTAATTTTTGGATTTAAGAAAATGATAAATAAAATGTTAGTAATGCAGATTAAACTTAAAAGTGTTTGGGGTTTATTTTTCTTTCCAGAGAGCTGGGTGTTAAACATTTACCAGCACATCCATGACTGGAATCACATATATTAAGAAGAAAGAACAACAAAAAGGTAGAAGTATTTTTATTTAGTGCTGGAAAAAATACCTGTTTGAATAATAATAGGCTTGTACGACCAGGCTAAGAAAGTTGAGAGTGGGCTTTGTGGTGCTTCGGGGAACTGTGTAAGCCCAATCTCACATTTACTTTTTAATCAAGCATAGATCCACACAGACTTAGAGTTTGAAGGGTCTTAAATATCATGTACTCTGCTCCTTCTCCTTTTAACAGATAGGGAAATTGAGGCCCAGAGAGGTTCACTGTCTTGCCCAAGGTCACAAAGTTCTCCTGAGAGCAGGCCTGACCATGTGACTTCCCTGATCATAAAGTTCCACTGGTTTCTTATTGCCTATGGGATCAAATGAAAACTCCTCTGTTTGGCATTGAAAGCCTTTTACAATCTGGCTACGGCCAATCTTTCCAGGCTTATTACACATCACTACATTTCAGGCACCTTAAATCCCAGCCAAAATAACCTACTTGTTCTTCCTTATACAGGATATTACATCTACTGTCTCTTGGGTTCTAATCCTGGCCTGCCACTTAGAACTGTAACTAGAAATTTTGTCACCTAGGGTAAAAATATAATAATAATAATTCTCAAAGCCAGAAAGCAGTGGTATAGAGGACAATTTGAACTCCAAATAGTTCCACTGAGAAGAGGGGGCAGTCAAGCTCTCATGCCTCCAGCAATCAGACAGGAAGGCATGCCTGGAAGAGGGGTGCTATGGATTAGGGCTTATGGCACTGTTCTTCCCTCAACACCCGAGGACCAAGGCTCTGTTGACAGGTATACCTCTCATAGCCTCAGTTTACTCATCTGCAAACTATGGATAGTGCTTCTTGAATTATCTACCCTTTGGGCTTTTTCTGTATCAAATGAGATAATGTATTTAAAGCACTTTGTAATATGTAAAGTCTTGGGTAAATGTTAACTGTTATCTTTGTTCTTTCTAGCACTAGGCAATAGAAATTTGGTAACCTAGTAATTACTAATAAGATAAGAAGAAGAACTAATTAATGGCACCCCCTAAAAAATAAATGTGTCACAGTATCATGGAGCTAGGAATGAATCTAAAAATTATGTATCCCACTCCCCTCATTTTACGTATGAGGAAAATGGAGCCCAGGAAATGACTCATTCCCTTAACAGTGCTGCTGTATAGCAATGAGACCTTGAATATTACTGCCTCTGAAAAAGTAAATAAATATATATCATGCAAAAGGCATTGGACTCATCTCTGGATCTCCTCCATCACTGTGGTAAACAAATCTGGAATGTGGGCATGATATAGTTGTGATAGGAGGTTTTAGTCATCCAGCTATTGGTTGAAACTTCTCCCCTCTCCCTCTCCCTCTCCCTCTGTCTCTCTCTGTCTCTCTCTGTCTCTGTCTCTCTCTGTCTCTCTCTCTCTCTCTCTCTCTCTCTGTCTCTCTGTCTCTCTCTCT
>NW_027185698.1:25310339-25325682 GCF_028583685.1 Petaurus breviceps papuanus | reverse complement strand
TCTCTCTCTCCCCTCCTTTTTCCTAGAGGCTGAGCAGCTAACTTGCTTTATAGAAAGGTGGGGTCATTTTGCAACTCCACCAAGAATGCCTACTTTCCTGTAGCCCTTCAATGATGATCATTTTCCTCTCTTTTGTTATCATTGTCAATATGATAGTTATAAGATGCAACATCACAACTCCTTTAATTTGCATTTCTCTTAATAATCATCTGAAGCATTTTTATATGGTTGTTTATGTATATATTTCTTCTCTTAAGAACTGCCTAGTCATATCTTTTGACTATCTACTGAGGAATGGATCTTGTTTGGATATATTTGAAACATATATATGTATGTGTACATATATGTTATATATGCACATATAATGCCAGATCTTTATCAGGGAAACTTACTGCAAAGTTTCGGGATTTTTCACAGTTAACTGTTCTTTTCTAAATAGTACATCAAGAGACATGATAGAAGTGTTACAGAGCTGTCCGCTTATCTGGATGAATGAGCTGTAACATCTAACCAATGAGATAGTGTCAGACAAAGCTATAAAAGCCTTCAGAGAGGAGAAGGAAGCAATGAGAACAAATATCATTATATTAGACATAAAGTCATGTAAGCAGAATACATCAGGTAGACTAGGGGTCTTAATTAGATTAAGAAGCAGAAAAGGAGGAGAGGGTATTTCCATTGAGAAACTCATTCCAGGACTGTGTTTCCTAAAGGCAGGCCTGATGGGCTGAGCAAATTTGAGTGTCTGTCCTCGCCTCCTCCTCAAATCAAGTTTAAACCTTTCTAGTTTCATTGTGGTCATCAGTTTCTAGTGATGGCGCTGAAGCCTTCTTTCCCCTCTCACCCATTTCCATTTCACAATTACAGACCACAACCCACTACTCTTCCCTCAGCATTACATTGCTCCGTCTTTCTTGCATTACTGTACTTCATTTCTTTGGTGCCAGGTCTTTGAGGGCATAGGTGAACTCCTTATAGTAACCTCCAAAGTAACTGTCCTAATGAACAGCACTCTTCTCATAATATGGCAACATTCATTCATTTATTCAATAAAGTGCTTATCCTTTGCAAATCACAATGTTTGGGGGATGGGAGACAGGTAGAAAGGTGTGTGTGTGTGTGTGTGTTGTGTGTGTGTGTGTGTAGACACAAAGACAGAATTTGATAAACACATACTAGTTGCATGACCATGGACAAGTCTCTAACTTCTTGGTGATTCAGGTAACTCTAAAACAAGTTATAAATGAAATGCTATTTTGCATTAGCAGGAGTTTCTCCATCAGAGAGCATTTCCCACACTGATGAAATCATAGGTCCTCACCAAAATAATGATTATGATAGCAATAGTAGCAATAAATACCAACCCACTTCCACAGGCCAGTCCACACTATTCATGTATGTGTTTGGTGAAGGCTGATAATAGGGGGATTGTAAAAAAAAAAATAGAGGAATGTCCATCAGAGTGACGTACAGTGAAGACTTTAAGTGCCCTGAGATCAGGGGTGTGTTCGTAAAAATTTTAACAATCAGTTCTTAGGAGGAGAAAACAGAGAACACACTTTTAAGCTTAATCTGCATCATTAACACCTCCTTTCTTAAGACTAAGCAACAAAACAGAAAGTTATGCCCTCATCTGTTGATTCCCGAGATATAAAGGCTCACAGTAAAAATTTAACTCTCAGTTCTGAAGAGCATTCAAAACACAGTTATCATCTCTATGTGGATAATCTGTTTTTTTTTTCCAGCCTGAACCCCTCTCCTGTCTTCTCATTTCACATCTCCAGTCGTCCATTGAATGTCTTGAACTGGATGTACCATAGACATCTTAAATCTAACATGTCCAGAGCTGACCTCATTATCCTTCTCCCCTCTCCTCAACTTCTATCCTCCCCATCCTCCAGGCTAATGCTTAGTAATCATTCATACCCCTCATATCCAATCTGTTGCCAAGGCCTGTCAACTTGACATTTGTGATGTCTCTTGGATACTTCCCCCTTCTTTTCTCTGATGCAGCCTCCATCCTGATGGAGGAAACCCATTTCCTTATGCCTGGACCATTGTAATAGCCTTTCAATTGGTCTGCCTGTCACAAGTCTCTTCCCACTCCAAACCATCCTCCACTCAGTTGCTAAATTGATTCTTCCTTAAGGGCAGGACTTACCATATTAATCCTCTATTTTCAATAAACTGTACTGGTTTCCTATTGCCTTCAGGTTGAAATAGAAAAATCCTCTGGCATTCAAAGCCTTTAATAATCTAGACTTTTCTACTCTTCTTATACTTTAATTGCTTCCCTAAATATTCTGCAATCCATTGAAACTAGTCTTCTTGCTTTTCCTTTAACATAACCCATTTCTCCAATTTTTACTAGCTATCCCCCAAGTTTGAAACTCTCTGTCTCTGTCTCCGTCTCCCTCTCCCTTTCCCTCTCCTCTCCCTCTCTCCTTATCTTCACCTCTGGACTTCCTTCAAAGCTGAGTTAAAATCCGACCTTCTTCAAGAAGGCTTTCCCTTTAACCTTCCTTCTATAATTATCCACAGTTTATCCTGTATATATCATGTTCGAACACATTTGTTTGCATGTTTTTTCCTCAACAAGTTTATGAGTTCCTTGAGATCTGAGGCTTAGAGATCTTAGTACAATGCCCAGCACATAGTTGGTGCTTAAGAAATCCCTCTCGACTGACTGACTGCTGAATAAAAGGCTGTCAGGAATTCTGTAACACTGACAAACTGGGATCGATCTGGCAATACCATGTATCTGACTAGCAGCCGAAAAAAGGTGATGTCACTGCTACGGACTCAAAAAAGTATGAGGGGAGTAGAGGGCTGACTGTACTCTAAAGTGTCACAATGATCAACTTTGGTCCTCCATGTTATGGTACCACAAGAAAGAAGGATAAGCAAGAACAAATCAGAAACAGCAACACCCCACCTGTTAGACGTGCTTCAGTGCAGATGGAATTGACCACCAAAGCAAGCATTCCACAAGAATACATGAAAAGAACCAAAGACACAAATACTTTATGGGTCAGTACTAAATCATAACAAAACTGTAAAAATATTACCAGTTACAGGGAAGAGCATCATACTACTTTTTGTCACTGTTATCTTTAGCTCCCAGTCACATGCCAACATATTATAGACCAGTAAAGGGAAATCATAAGAAAATACTTAATTCCTAATTCTAGATTAGATTAAAAAAAACAAGTAGTCAAGTATTTGATGAAACATGAAGCAAGGAAGGTGAAGGAACTCAAGGCCATTGAAAATCCTCACTTAAAATATACTTTATAGATTTCTTGCATAAAAATGAAATGCATGATAAAAAGCAATAGATGGCTCAAATGATTTTGACAAGGAGATGGAAACACTTAGACTGGAATTACAAAAAGCTAGCTTTGAGTTTGATGGTATGAATCCAATCAGTAAACCAATTATAGCAAAACAAAGTTATTAAATAAAGTTAGCAATTGTCATAAGCATCATGGATTCTCTAAAATATTTGACATAAAATATAAAAATATTTCGGGACTGTGCACAACAGTATATTCAATGACCACTGCCACAGTGAGAATATTAGGAGAAAAGGTAGAGCTATTGAAGAATACCTCTTAGGCACTATGCATCAAAAACCATCACATCAGAAGTAACTTGAAAGAAAAATTGAAAATATGCATAAAAGCATTGAAAACTATATGTTACTGTTCAGTCATTTTCAATTGTGTCTGACTCTTTGCAATCCCATTTGGGATTTACTTGGCAACGATACTGGAGTGGTTTGCCATTTCCTTCTTCATCTCATTTTACAAATGAAGAAACTGAGGCAAAGAGTTAATTGTCTTGCCCAGAATCACACAGCTAGTTAGTGTCTGAGGCCATATTTGAACTTAGGTCTTTCTAACTCCAAGCCTGGCATCTACCTGCCATATCTAGCAGATATGCATAATAGAAAACCTGAGCACCATACTGACTAATTAAAAGGAAGAAAAAAGATACAGAATGGAAGCTAGGGAGGAAAAGTATATCAGGAATTTTAAATTCTCTTTAATTATAAAAGCAAAAGTCAAAAGATTAAAGCAATATAAGAAGTTGAAGCAGAACAAAAATCAAAATAAATAGTTGGACATTGGTCAAAAAGTATGACAGAAGCTTGAAAAACAAAGAAATTAGAGCAGAGAAACAGCATTTCCAAAGAAGGAGAATATAGAAAATCTCTGGTCATCTATACATTCACAAGAAGCCCATTATATCCATCCATCCAAAATGCAAATTGAATACAATGAGAAACAGAGAGGGTAGCCATTGTTAATACAATGAATGACAAAACTGTTCCATCCAGGGAAGTAACTGAAACTCTAGATTCTATGAAAATTGGAAAGTTATGGAGTTGGACAGAATCCATAATTTCTGGCTTAAAGATTTCACAGTAGCATACAAATTATAAGCAAAACACTTTATTAATGTCTCTCATATCCAAGTCTGATCTCATCTTCCTTAACAGAAGACACCCCATATTTACAACAAAAAAAGAGAAAAACAGTGACATCTCCAAATATGGGTTGTTACCTAATTATGTGCTTATACAAAACATTCACAGTTTATATCACCAAAAAACTCCATAAACAAAAAGAAAACTATGTAGGATAAGTAGCAAAAAGAACACACTAAAAATCTCAGGGGTGTAAAGAGAATGCATTAGTGATTTAATACTTATTAGACAAGCCACCCCCAAATGGCACATCTGATTGACTATACTGTACTGCCTTTATTATCACAAAGCCTTTGACTCAGCCTACACTCATGGCTCGTTAATGCAGGGTAATTATACAAAACAGACCCAAATAATAGAGTAAGAACTCTAGAATATTCGATGTCCACATGCAAAACCATCCTATGTTTAAAAGACACCGCCAAGATAGGGATGTCAAGAACTGAGAACATAGGGGTGGCCAGGTAGCATAGAGAGTAAGAGCACCGGCTTCAGTGTCGGGATGACCTGGGAATCGAATCTGGGCTCAGATACTTAGCACCACACCCAGAAATAACTCGAGCAAATTACTTAACCCCAATTGCTTTATAATAATAATAAAAAAAAGAATTGAGAACATAATGTGGCATTTTCACAAAAAAAAAGTTTAAACCCATTATGCTTCTGCCTAGTTCTTGTTTATTATCACCTTTCCCAAATAGAAATAAGTATTGTTTCTAAATTCAGAGGGGAATGAACCAAAATATAATCATTTGATGGATGCAGAGGATATCAAGTTATATGGCTCCACTAAAATCATATTTAATAGCTCCTTTATCTTGTGAAACTTTTTTCATTGATATAAATAGGACATTTTACAACAATAAGACTTGGTAGTTTTATATACGTATATATAAATGCATATTGGTTTATATGTTACATATAATACACATACACGCACATACACACACTAAAAAAAGATAGAGAATGAATGCTTCTAGTTTTAATCTGAGGTCACATTGAAGCAATGGATGAAGGTAATATCAACAAATACCTTTGTCTCCTCCAGCAATGCTACATTGAGTATAACGATGTCAAAGAGAAAGCTATACTTGCATATATTCCATTTCTGGCAATCTGAAATCCAATTCAATAAAAAGAACATTTTCTATGGCAATTAACACCTACTTGATATCAAATTTAATGTATGCTTTAAGACTCAAAAAATAGACAATACAAGACTTAGAAAGTATTCTAACAAAAGCCTGTATTATATTAATGACACACAAGGACCATCATAGAATTTGCTTAACTTAAAGTCAGGCAAATATTGATAAATATTCTCAGAGCACTTGATAAACATGTAAAAATATGCATATAAATACTTTCATAACAAACAGACATTACTTAACTGAGCTGTAGTTGTACCAAGGATGCTTTCTGTAAATCTTCAGAAGATAAACTTATATCCTAATACTTTTATTCAATTATAAAAATCAGTTATTATTTTTACCTACCTTTGTAAGAATCCACAGAATATTAAGTAAAAATTAATAATAGCAGGATAGTGACTTATAAGAGAACTGTGTCATTAAATAAGAGGTGAATGAGATAATATCACCTGCTTTACAAGATTGTTGTGAGGCATGATTAGGAGACAGTGTGAGTGAATGGAAAGAATAATAAACTTCAAGTCAAAGGACCAGCATCGACTGATTGACAAAGTGACTCAGTGGATAGCATCAGACCTGAAGTCAGAACAATCCAAGTTCAAATCCAACCTCTGACACTTTATAACTATGTGATTATGTACCAGTCAATTAACTTCTGCATGCCTCAAGTTACTTATCTGAAAAATTGGAGCAATAATAGCACCTGTCTCCTAGATGTGTTGTGAGGATTGAATGCAGTATTTTAAGGTGCTTTGCAAGCCTTAAAATGCTACATAAATGCTACATCATCATCATCACCACCATATTTATGTGACCTTGGGCAAGTCACCTAACATCTATGAGTCTCAATTTCTCCATTTGTAAAATAAGGAGTTGGATTAGATGACCTCTGAGGCTCTTGCTAGCTCTTAATTTATAAAGTTCAACCATGTCACTATTACCCCACTATTAGATACTCTCCAGGAGCTCCCTATCCTTTCCAAGATCAAATACAACTTCTTCCTTTAAGCATTCAAAGTACTTCACAACCAACTCTACCCTCTCTTCTACCTTTCCAAGCTTCTTATGCCTTTCTCCCGACCATTTAGTTTTCAATCCAATGACATTTGCCCCCTTATTCTTCCTCAAACACAATACTCCATGTCCCCTGACATTTTCTCTGGCTTTATCCTATGCCTGGAATGCTCTCCCTCTTTATCTCAGGCAGTTTTACTGCTTTCCTGACTTCTTTCAAATCCTAACTAAAATCCCATGTCCCACAACAGAGATATCAAATAAGGGACTTTCCCAAGGTCACACAAGCAGTAAGTACCACAGTCAACGTATAGGCCCTGGTCTTCTGATAGTAAATGTTTCCACTTCACCATGTGGCTTCCATTTCTCCTCTTGACTTTCCTCAGTTGATTTTTAAAAAATGATTTCATCTCACTATGACAGCTCAGTTTTCATGGGTCTCGGTATTAAATGTCAGTGAAGAAGCCACGAGAGGCTGCAGTCCTCCCTCTCCCCCAATATTCTGGAGTTTGGCCAACCAAATTAACATGTAATTGGGAAATATTTAACAAATTAAAAATACAATTGGATATAGATGCTATTAATATGTGGTTTTCTAAGTCAATATGCTGCCTCAGAATTCTTTATGTATTGTTTAGTGGCCACTGTTTCTATTTGAGTTTCTTATTTCTAGCCTTCCTCCTTTTAATTATTTCTTATGTTTCTTGCAGATAGCTTGTTTGGATAGATTTGCTTTATCATTGCATCCTAATTAAATTATGAGTTCCTTGAAGATAAGGACTTTCTTTTGATTCATTGTGTTTCACCAATGCCTAGTACAGTGCCCACCACATAGTTGGCACTTAATATTTATTGACTGGATTGATCTAAGATTCTCTTTAAATGTAAACTGCTATAACAGACATTTAGATATCATTTTAAGATTTATTAAGCACTATAAATCCCTCTTCTCAATATGGCATAGTGAAAAGAGTCAGAACTCTGGGTTCAAATTTAGTATCTACTACATTAGGCAAGTCACACCCTCCCTGGGCCTCACTTTCCTGATCCGTAAAATGGAAAGGTTCCTTCCAGCTCTAAATCTATGATATTTAGAGCTTAATAACAACCCTGTCACTTAAGTACTAGAGGTATTAGTAGTCACTTTGTAGAAGAAGAAACAGGATCAGAGAAGTTACATGAGGTGCCCACGGTCACACAGCCACTCAGCGTCAGGGTCAAATTTGAACCCAGATCTGCTTTACTCTAAGATGAGCACTGGATCTATTGCTATCATATATGACCAAGCAAAGAGTTTTTGGAAATGCATTGCTTACCATGAGCATCAATCATCTCCTTAATGCATATGCTCTCATGGCTTCTTCACTAACATTTAATACTGAGACCCATGAAAACTGAGCTGTCATAGTGAGATAGAATCATTTAAAAAATCAACTGAGAAAAATCAAGAGGAGAAATGGAAGCCATGTGGTGAAGTGGAAATATTTACTATCAGAAGACCAGTGCCCATACATTGACTGTGTTACTTCTTGTGTGACGTTGGGAAAGTCCCTTTTCTTCTCTAAGTTTCTTCCTCAGGAAAATGAATGGAGTTTACTTGGATGAGGTTGAAGGGGCCTCCCAACTCTCAATCTCTTTATCCTCTATTGGTAAAGACCAAGAAGCATCATTTCATCCTGGCATTCTGCTTCTTCTCCAGCCAGGATCTGAGCAATTGGCAGCACATTCCCTCCTCACTGCTCAGCACTGTTCCCTCCTGTTGCCTGCTGACCTTTTATGTTGCCTGGCTAGCTGATTTGTTCCAGCTGTGGACGCGTTGTCTATCCTCCCTGCAACTTAATTGACCCTTGCGGCAGCTGGTCCTGGAAGGAGGCCCTCTTAGACTCTCTGACATATACTATATATCCTGCATGGACTTGTGGGCCCTGACAAGGGAACATAAAATCAGCTAGATGGCAGGAGATGAGGGGAGACAAAAGTCAAATAGAGTAATAGGAATGCCAGATAACTGGGTAAGCTTCCAAACCACCTCTCCCTGACTCCCTCATACAAATCCTCCTTCAAGATTCATTTTGTTTCTTCTGAGATTTTTTTTTCAGTCACCTTTGAATCCCCAAAAACAAATTAAATGAGTTGGAATAGCAGTCTCTCCAATGGATGGGATATGATAAATCTTTCCAATCCTTGTGGTAATTTGTCTCCATAAATAAGTAACAACTACTGAATAGAATCTGATCTAGGTTTGGACCATGCTCTTTCCATGGCCCTGGGGCCTAGATGTCATTAGCTCTGAATGGTCTTCCTTAGAGCGGTAACAGAAGCTATATTGTTATTGGTATTTTCTTGTCTTTCCTCTCTCCCCCCCCCTTTCCTCTGTCGCCTCCCCCCACAAAGGACCTGGACTTTCAGTGTGAGGGTCCAGATTGAATATAAGGAAAAATTTATCAATGAGAGCTTTTAAAAAATGTACAAGGCTGCTTCAGGAAGGAATGAGTTGACCACCTCTAGAGGTCTTTCAAGAGAAGGCTGGGTGACCACTGGTCATTACTATTGTAGATTCCATTTCAGATAAGAGTTGGAACAGAAAAACTCTGAAATCTCTCCTAACTCTAAGATGCTATGATTCTTATATAGGCCATTCATAGTTTCCAGATCGCTTCAATAACCAACGTTGCTTTAAAAAAAAATGGAAAGGGAGGACCCAACTATTAGGAAATAGTTAAATTACGGTATATAAATGTAATGGAATGTTATTATGCCATAAGAAATGCTGAATTGATAAGCATTTTTAAATACCTACTATGTGCCAGGAACTCAAATGTATAGTTTTAGAGGAAACTGAGAAGACTTCTATGAATTGACTGAAATGAGCGGAACCAGGAGAATAATTTATTCAATGACCACAAAATTATAAAGAAAGACAGTTTTGAGGGGACTTTAGAAATCTGATTAATATAATGACAAATTCAAATTCCAGAGGACTGAGGATGAATGTGCTTCCCACCTTCTGTCATAAAGGTGATAGAATAAAAATGTAGAATGAGATTCCAAATGTTGGGATATGCCCCATGTGGAAATTATTTTGCTTACCTATCCAGATTTGTTTTTTTTCTGAATCCAGAGTATTTTTCTTTTATTATTTTTCAACGGGGAGGAATTGGAGAGAGAAAAAAATAAATGCTTAATTGGAAAAAAAATCAAAATAAAAGGTTTTTTTTTTAATCCTTCCTTGTTATCCTTTCCTTATAGTCTCACTTTTGCCACTTACTAGCTGTATAACCTATGGCTAATTATTTTCTATTTCTGGAAATCATATAATCAATCTGTTTGCTTATAACAAAGGTTTTCTATGGACCTTAAAGGCTTACAAAATAATTTCCTTATAATACTATCACGTTGGGAGTGCAAGATGAAGTTAGCAGACTTGAGTTAGATTTTTGCCACTGCTACTTGCTATCTGTGTGACTTCCAGTACTTTCATTCTCTGGTACTAAGTCTTCTCACTTATAAAATGATGAGATTGGTCTAGATGAACTCTAAGGTCTCATTCGGCTAGAAATCCCAAATATTATCATACCCATTTTGAAGATGGGGGCACAGAGGCACAGAGTGATGACATGAATTGCCCAGGGCTACATAGCTAATATCTGCCAGGATTTTAACCCAGGTTTTCTGACTCTAAGCCTAGATCTCTTTCTATTCTACCACACTGACATATGTTTTGAGGAGATGAAATAATATAATGAAAAAAGTGATGATTTTGACATTGCTGGGTAGGGGTGTGATTCCAAGTTTTACCTTATGTTACCTGTGCAACTTCCAACAAGTCTTTTACCTTTTGTGATCTCCGTTTTCTAATTTGTCAAATGTAGGTGTTGGACTAGAAAACCTCCAAAGCCCCCACCCAGATCTAAATCTATAGTCCTATGAAATAAAATGAGAAATTTTGCTAACTAGTACTTAAACCTAAGGGCCTGAGTAATAGGAAGGTTCGCTAGTTTTAGAGATGGTGTCTGTACTTCAATACCACACAATTCCAGTAAAATTCTCTAAGTATCAGAACAATCCTTTTGGAGTTCACTGTAATGGGGCCTGATGTGTGGTAATGTCTTGGTCCTCCCATTTAGAGGCTTTAGTGAATATTCCCATTAGACTCACAAGCTCCGCAGGCTCTGTACTAAAGAAGGCTCTCTCCCTTTGGTCATCTGCTGCTACCAACAAGCCTTAAGACTGTGGGCCTCCTCTGTGAGCTATTACTTTGGGTAAGCCAACCTTCTCTGTCACTTATGCCTGTATCTCTTATCTCTCCACCTCTGTGGGTTAGAAAAGACTTCACACTCAGCTAGTTGAGAATGCAAGAAATTACTTTCCTGTTAACAGCAAGGTGGCACAGTAAATGGAGCCCTGGACCTGAGTTTGAATCCTGCCTCAACACTTAATAGATGTGTGACCCTAAACAAGTCATTTAACCTAGATCAGCATCAGTTTTTTTTCATCTGTAAAAATGGGAATATGATAATACCTCATCTCACCGAGGTATTTTGAGGATCAACTGAGGTAATATTTAAACCACCATGCAAACCTTGAACCCTATATGAGTGCTAGTGTGTGTATACATGCACATATATATGTATATATACAAATATATATTTTTATATATACAAATACACATACATGCATAGACACAGACACATACATATATACAAATATATACATATACAGATATATATCTGCAGAGAGAGAGAGTACTTTTATTAGAAGGATCTCAGGTTTTAAACTATATGCAGGCTGGGAAGTTCCTAGTTCATAAGGGAACGTAACTTTTTACTATGAAAAGAATGGATTCTAGAACATTCTGTACCTTTCTTCTTCTAAAATTCATATTTGTAAAATAGGGATACTAATACTTTTACAATCCATCTTGTATGGTGGTGAGAGAGTACTTTGTTAATATTAAAGCACTACATAAATATAAGTTTTTGTTTCCCAGTTCTGATCAGATCTGAAATCATAAGGCTTTCTTGTAGTTCCAGTCTTTCTTTCCCTTGGCCCTGAGAATTCTAGCTCCTCAAGACAGGTCTCTGTCACTAAACTCTTCTACCTCTTATTGCAATAGGATGGTTTCTGATCTCTCATAGTTTCTATTGGCTCCTCAGGGATCCATTGAATTAATACTGGCTCATACTTTTAGAATTTTCAGGTTTGCAAAATACTTTTCTCACAATTGATAAAATAAATACATTTATCCCCTTTTTGGAGGGAAGAAAATTAAAACTCAGAGAGTACATAGTCAGCAGAAATTCATGACTGCAAAATGTCAAGAAGTCGTGTCCAGGATACACATTTTCAAAATTAATGAGACTAGAGCACAAAAGTGGCCAGACCTACTCATACCTTGTTTGCTGTGGAGTTCTTCATGTCTTCAAGTGATATCATTGCATTACCTTTTGTTTAGTGGCACACCTCTACTCTTTGCTGGGTATGATTGTCTTCCCTAGGCAGGTTGTCTTTGACGGATGCCTATTTTATGCTGGGCACCACAGTTTTGCTCTCTTCTGGGTGTCATCTTGCCTCTACTGATTATCTCTGGAAACTGAATTGTGTTCTACCAACTTCTGGGTTTCAGCTCTTCAGGGCCATCTAGTGGGCTCTTTGCTCCCATCTAATCATGTGAAGTGACTAGAAAGCCTCTCCCTGACAAGGGCAAGTTCTCAGTCCTTTTAGTCTTCTAAAGTATGAGTCATAGCTACAGATAGCCAACAGAAGTTAGCCAGAGTGCCCCAACCTAAAATTAAGACCATTATTTTTTACCACCAGTGTCTGGTACTGATTTAAAGTTCTTGGTCATAGGCTCAGAGTTTTAAAAAGAAGGAAAGTACCACTATACATTCTTCAAAGTTAATGTAATTCATATTAAGGATCTTAGACCTCCCAAACCTATTTCAGATACTCTGACAAAAATATCTTTTCCTCCCCCTCCTCCTACAAGATGGGTGGAGTCTGAGATTATGGAAATTCCAAATTCAATTCCTAAATCCTAGCAAACAGGAAAAACAAAGCAAAGCAAAATAAAATCGATGTCTATATTCCTGCCTCTACTGAGCATGTCTGTCAGCAACAAAAACTCCTGGCATTTGTAAAGTTTCTTATTGATACTGTTTCCCTATACTTAGTTGTACTGTATAATACTTTTAGGGTAGAATTAGCTCAAAGCAGATTTATGACAATAAAAGACTATCTACCTGAAGGCTTGCTTGTGCCGGGGGAGTAGTCATCTCACTTTACACATGCACGCGCGCACACACACACACAGACACACACACAATTTTTTAAAGCTGTTCCACAAACAACATCTTTTCTAGAGATGAAAACAACAATAATAATATCAGATTACATCTACAAACTACTCTATAGTTTTCAAAATTGTAAAGCTAGTTCCAATATCACAAATAAAGAAATCAAAGCCTAGAAAAGTTGTGATTTTCCCAAGGTCACATGGATAGTGAATGTCAGACTTGGAACCCCAAGTCAAATTTCCTGAGTTCAAGGTTATTTTCTCTATGCCACAAACAATTAAATATGACTTTTGTTCTATTTTATAACTTAAGAAGATTGTACTTAAACTGAATGGTTAAAGCTATTCAAAGAGTTTGATACCAAGCACTGGCATTTTAAATGAAATTATATAATGACAATGATTTTGTTTTAAATTTTGAATCAAAAACAAAATGTGCCCCTAACGGTCTGCAGGGTCTAAAATTTTCCACAATAAGATTCCCCCTTTGACTGTCTCACCAAAGACTAAGACACTTGATAAACTTTTGAAATCACTGGAAACTGACTTATTTTAACAAGTACCATCATCCATTGCTCAGGGACACCAGCATTATAAAAAGGGAATTGACAGTCTAGTGAAAGCAGTGCTACTTCTGTATCTGTCCCAACCTTCCTAATATAGGTACTTCTCTATGACTTGTTGCAGAATCATCTTATATGTAGAATTCATATTGAAACCCTGCAGTCGTACTTAATGGACTAGTTTTGAAATTTATTTATTTATTTTAGTTTCAAAATTTATGATGGCCCAAGACATGGTCCTAGCTAGTGGTATTACATTAACATGTGTCCCAACAAAAATGGCATCCAAAAGCAGCACTATCTATAATAATTGAGAGCAGTCTAGCCAACAGGGACAATTAAACACAGGAAAGGCAACTGTTAGAATATCCACAGTTCAGTTTATAAATGTACCAATCTCTTCTTAATTTGTGAAGCAGAAAATTAATGTTTAATAATGTATTTAACACTATATAATTAAGTAATTTATTTAATAATCACCCAAATTAATTATTATATCAATTTTAGTATAGAGTGACAAAATCTATATTTAATAATTACATACTTAAATAATATCTAATAATAAAAGAAACAATTCACATTCCATAATCCTTTAAAGGTTTTCAAAGTTATTTCTTCTCTACAACCTTGTGAAGTGGATGGAATGTGGAATGCAAAATGTGGAAGGCCAGCCTTGAAAGAATGTACCACTCCAAATCCATTCAATGGAAACTCAAAAGAACTGACATAAAAGGTCACATTACCCAATCTTGGTTAACAGTGAACCTTCATACCATGCCCTAACCATAAGTCCTTAATAAATGTTATTTGTTATTATTCATTGATCTGTAAAATGAGGATAATAATACTTAGACTGTTTACCTTCCAGGATATCCTGAGAATCAAATAAGATAATGTATACAATATGCCTTTTTTTTTGAGGGGAGGAAGCAAACCTGTGATTTCATTGGCCAAGAGAACTCATAGGTGGTAAGAGAATTTTACGTAAGGTAAAGCAAATTCCCTTTACTGATAGAGACTGGCAATTGTTATGTGATTTTATATTTTTAGAGTTTCTTGTGCCACTGAGAGGTTAAAAGACCTGCTCGACTTTTCAAAGTTTGTATTAGTCAGAAGTAAGACTTGAACCCAGGTTATCCAGATGCCAACGCTGGTTCTTTGTCTACTTCCATATGTTGCTTCCCCACCCCCACCCCCATAACTGCCTAAATCACTTAGCAATTATTATAATATCATATCCAGATGGTCAATGGCAAGATGCTTTAGACTATGGCAGTATTTGTAATGGTATTCATGAATGGCTATGCATAAAAAATGTATGCTGATTCTATCTGTGGTGTATCAATGATCAGTAAAACTATCATCCATAAAATAACACTTGATAAGGTACATCATAAAAGTTGTTGAGGGTTATCCTGTGTTCTTTTTATTTTAAGTTTTAATATTATTTTTTAATACCACAGACATTTTCTGACCCCTACCTCAATGCCATGTTATTGTTGTTATTCAGTCATTTTCAGTTGTGTCTGATTCTTTGTGACCACATTTGGGCTTTTCTTGGGAAAGATACTGGAGTGGTTTGCCATTTCTTTCTCCAGCTTATTTTACAGATGAGGAAAGTGAGGCAAACAGGGTTAAGTGACTGTCCCAGGGTCATACAGCTAATAAGTATCTGAAGCTGGATTTGAACTTGGGAAGATGAATCTTATGAGTTTTCCTGATTCTAGGCATGGCAATCTATCCACTGTGCCACCTAACTGCCCTATACACCTCATAACACCCTCTTTAGCCACACACACACACACACACACACACACACACACACACA
>NW_027185698.1:25191945-25310329 GCF_028583685.1 Petaurus breviceps papuanus | reverse complement strand
CACACACACACACACACACACACACACACACACACACAGAGTCAAAACAATCTAGCCAGGGGCCACATCTGCAAGCATATTCAACATTCATCCTCCAGTCTCCTACTTCTCCACCTTCAAAACTATTATTACTATTACAACTCAGTCTTCCTGATTACTATGATCCTCAATTTAATACTGCAAGGAGAAATTGTGAATTTTCAGGATAGCTCCTTTAGGGAAAATCTTCTTATTTTGCCAAGTGGCAATGCCTCTTGGGAACGAGCTGGTCTGTTAGTGTCCAAGGTCGAAATACAATTAGAACAGTCTGATTGGAGGAAGCAGTCATAAGATGACCCCAGTTATTCCCTGAGGAATCTGAAATTTCCAAAGAAAAGTATATTCTTATTCATCTGTATTATTATAAATTGACTTGAAAGTAAAAAAGATCACTCTTGTTTTTGAGGGGATAAATGAAGATCTGATCATATAAATGAAGAATGTAACCTTGTCTAGGGCCTTAGGGAATAGGGACTTAAGATATAATTTAGTTAAAAAAAAACAAAAAACCTCAATGGGAATCAATAGCTTTGGCAGCTAGATGGCACAGTGTATAGAATCCCAAATCTGGAGTCAGGAAGACTCATCTTTCTGAGTTCAAATTTGGTTTCAGACACTTACTATCTGTGTGGCCCTTACCAAGTCACTTAACCCCATATGCCTCAGTTTCCACATCTGTAAAATGAGCTGGAGAGGAAAATGGAAGACCACTCCAGTATCTTTGCTAAGTGAACCCCAAAAGGGGTCATGGGAAGAATCAGACACGACTGAAAAACAACAAAAAATGGAAATCCCTGTATAATATCAACAGCAGAATGTCAATTCATATTCTTCTAGAATTTCTAGTTCTTTATCAAATAATGAAGAGCTTATTGGCTTCTGAGGAAGCCCATTCCATTGCAGGAATGTTCTAATTAAGGAAAATCTCCCTCATATTAGACTTAAATCTGTCTCTTTGCAACTCCCATTCATTACTTCTGGTTCTTCCTTTGCCTTCTGGGGTCACATAGAAAGAAGTCCAATGGACAGGAAAGCCTTTCATATAACTTGAAGAGAGTGATCAGCTACTCAAGGTACATATTCATGGCTCTGATCACCAACTCTGATTTTGCTAAAGTCTAATAGTGAGATGAGACCACAAATGGCAGTTTTAATAGGGAGAATAATCAGCTATTGCCCTAAGTCAATAGTCGATCAACCTGAGAATCCCCAGACAGCAGAGATGGAAGGCCTCTGAGGCTAACTCTTCCAGCTCATAACTGAAAAAGAATCCCCTCTACAATATAACCAAAAAGTAGCCTTTATTTGAAGACCTCTTTTTGAGGGGGAGCTCACCAATTTTCAAGGCATCCCTTTCTACTTTGGTGTATCTCAATCTTTAGAAATTTTTTCTTACAAAAAGCTTAAATCTGGGTTTCTGCAACTTCCACCCAATGCCACTCTTGGGTCAAGTATAGTGAGTCTAGTACAGGGGTAGGGAACCTTCAGCCTCAAGGCCACATACAGTCTTCTAGGTCCTTGGATACAGATTTTTGATTGAGTTCAAGTTTTACAGAATAAATCCTTTTATTAAAGGGATTTGTTCTATGAAGTTTGAATTCAGTCAAAGGGCCACACTTGAGGGCCTACAGGGCTACATGTAGCCTCAAGGCCACAAGTTCCATCCCCCACCCTCACCTACCTCACCTAGACCCGGGTCTAGTCCCTTCCCTTTATGAAAGGACTTCAAATGCCTGTAGGTCATTGTCAATTGCCCTCTAAATCTTCTCTTCTACAGGCAAAACATACCCATTTTCTTCAATTTACACTTACATGGTATGAATTTAAAGCTTTTCTTAATGTTGGCTATCCTCCTCTGGAAGATATTCTGTTTATCAATGGCCTTCCTAAAATATGAGGTCAGGGCTAAATGCAAAGCTCCAGACATGTTCAAATAAGGTCACAGGACAGTAATCTGGATACTAGGCCACTCTTAATGCAGTCTAAAATTGCATTTGTTTTTTTGGCTGCTACATTACACTGCTGACTGTGTCACTTTCCTTCCAGTCCACTAAAACCCCCAGATTGTTTCCAGATGAACTTCTGGCTAACCATTCTTCCCTAATCTTGTAGTAAGGAAATTGACTTTTTTAGCCTAAGTGTAAGACATATATTCCCATTCAATTTTAACTTATTAGATTCAGTACAATTCTAGTCCATCAAACTCTTTTTGGATCCTGACTGTGTCATCCAATATGTTAGCTATCCCTCCTACCTTCTTGTCATCTGTAAATTGGACAAGCATGCCCTTTATACTTTTATCCAAGATATTGATTAAAATTTGAAACATCATAGTACCAAGTAGACATCCCAAGGGCAATTCACTAGAAATCTTCCAAGTTGACGCTGAATCATTTCGACAACTCTTTGGGTCAAGTCATCCTAAAAGTTCCGATCCCATATTACCATATATTGTTCACAAAAAGGGGAATTAAAGGTTTTATTACATGTTTTAATAAAATCCAGGTGTATCCATTGCCTTCCCCTAATCTACCAGTCTAATAACCCTACTGGAAAATAAAATTAATTTAGACTAACATGCATTGTTCTTGATGACCACTCTAGCTCTTTGCAATCTCCATTTCCTTCACCAATTATCCTTTGATAATATGTTCTAGAATTTTGACAGGAGTGAAAGTCAAGCTCATTAACACAGTTTGCAGACTCTGCTGTCTTCCTTTTTTCCATGAATCAAGATCAGAAGGTAACAGATTCAGAATTAGAAGGGGAATTAGAAGTCACTGAGTCCAATTCCTTCATTATGCAGATGAGGAAACTGAGGCCCAGCTTAACATTTCCCTTTCTAAAGTGTTGGGGCACTTTTCTCATTCTCTTTAATCTTTCATAGTGCTCTAACCATACCTCAGTAATTATATCTTGATAGATCTCTCACAATTCTTCTAAGCCTTCTGTCTTAAGAGATCAGTGTTTCTCTATCACTTACCATCTTGGGTTAACTCCTCATTAGTCTTTTTTCCAGACCAAAGATCATTCATATTTGGCAGAGAAAAATGAAGAAAAATGTCTTCCCTCCATCATCTCTATCACCCATGTAATTTGTACATGGTTATTTAGGAATGGTCTTTGAAAACTTTTACTTTGTCCAAGCTTAGCAATATTTAAAAATCAACAATGTTACTATAGAAACCCCAAACCAACCAAATCCTTTTTATTAAGTACTTTTAGTTCAGAATTTGCATGATCTTTTCAATATTATACTGCCTCCTTCAGATAGCCCTTGCTATCTAGGATTCTAGATATGACTCAATGCTTTTGATGATCGACCAATTATAATACTGGGATAAAGTTTTGAAAAGGTTAATCGTATTTTGATGCATCAAGTATTGAGTTTAGAAAGAAGATATGGAATTGGAATGTCTAGTACCTCTAATACTCTAGAGGCGCTTCCCTCTTAAAGTAAAGTCCACGCAGCCCACTGGGCACATAACCCCTAAAGAGAGCAAACTGCTTCAAGCCCTCTTAGAGGTATTCCAGAAAAGACTGTTGAACCAATTGTTGAATATATTAGAGTGGGGATTCATTTCAAATATGAATTGGACTATGGCCAGGAGAACAGCTTGTAATGGGAGGTATATGAACTTTTGAAAATTCATTTTGATAACTATATTTCAATATAATTGATTTTATTTTAATCATATATATATACATACATATATAAAATGCATTTAAAAACAATATTCTGGGAGAGGCTACACAGCTTCACCAGACTGCTAAAGGGATCTATGCATGATACAACAAAGATTAAGAATACCTACACCGTCTCGATGCCAAAGTCCCTTCTAACTCTCAAATTCTGTGACTTTGTAAACTAAAACACGAAGTTGCTGCTATTATTGAGTCAAGGAGTTCCTGAGATACTCTTATGTTCATGTCTCTACAATTTATCATGCTCTAAAGTCTCTGGCAGGCTTGTTTTCTGAAGACTAACTCTATAATCTTGATTGTGGCAACACACAAAGAGCATGACAATCTTTTCCTTAACACTTTTGACTACACACTAATCTACAAGTCTGGAGTAACACTATCAAATGCTGGTTGTATGAGGTAAAACAACATATTCTGTTACCTAGGTGCCTCTACTGACACCTGATTATGTTGTTCTACATCCCCTAGGAATGTTGATGCTAGAAAACATGACCAAGCTACTATTCCTTCCAGCTAATTACTTTGTGCAATTTGCTATGCATGGTCCCAGACTGGCCAGTGAATTAAAATGGGTAGGGAGGGGGCATCACATATAGAGAAACTTTCTAAGGAATCTAAGTGATTCTCAGGCCATCACTATGAATTGTTTGATCATTAAGGATGCCTTTTATAATGTAGTTCTATTATTCTAGGAGGCAGGCATTATATGCTACACATCTGGGAGCTGTTTACATGAAAGCATTTCCTAGATGATGGCTTGGAATTAATTCAGGAATCAGAAAGATTGTAAAGAACCATTGTACTTCTAGGCTAGTTGCTTTAATGTACTAAAGGCACCTCCTTTTCATAGAAAAGTATCAAGAAGTCTTAGTCAAGAAACCTTATTTTTTTTGCAGAACCATTCCTGGGGAAGAAGTTGATTAAGACTTACCACTTCTCAAAATAACATAAGTGGTTCCCAGCTTTATCACAAGTGTCTGCTGCAACAATTATTGCCCTGTTTTGATTTTCTGAAAAACACAGATTACTAGCTCTTGTCATTCTGACCCTGGGTATTCATTTATCTCAGTTAAGTTTGAAGAATTTATGGACAGAAATATCATCAGAGATGCTATGATTGTACTTCATCACCTTCAAGCAAATGACCAGCCAGAAAGGCTTCTAAGAATGCTCTGAAATGAAGTTTAGAGAAGAATGGCTAATAAGAATTCTTATCACTCAACATGTCAGTGTTTAACAGGAAGCAATCTTGCTGAATCATTAATAGGATGATGTCTCAGGACTTGACTCAACCGCTTCAATCTGGACTTAAGACAACAAGATAACAATCTGAGCTTACAAGACAAACATAAACGTATTCTACATGTTCATCAGTCTGAATTCATTCATCATTCACTTCCTCAATTGTGCTTGTAGCTTTCCTAATAATTGACCACATTAATAAACAAAAAATAAAAATTATATGGTTATTTCAATAAATGCAGAAAGTTTTTTTTTTACAAAACACAACATACATTCCTACTAAAATCATTAGAAAACATAGGAATCAATGGAGCCTTTCTTACAATGACAAACAATATCAACCTAAAACCAAGAGCAAGCATTATCTGTAACAGAGGTAAACTTCAGGCCTTCAAAATAAAATCAGGGGTGAAGCAAGAATGTATATTATCACCACTATTATTCAATATTGTATTAGAAACACTCTTTTCAGATCTAAACAACTGGAGAAATATTAATTGCTCATGGATAGGCTGAACCAATATAATCAAAATGACAATTCAACCTAAGTTAATTTACTTATTCAGTGTTATACCAATCAAACTACTAAAGAATTATTTTATAGAGCTAGAAGAAATAATAACAAAATTCATCTGGAAAAACAAAAGGTCAAGAATATCCAGAGAACCAATGGAAAAAAATATAAAGGAAGATGGCCTAGCAGTAAATTATATTACAAAGTGGTAATCATCAAAACAAGACATAACTGGATAAGAAATAGAGTGAAGGATCAATGGAATAGATTAGCTGCACAGCACACAGTAGTAATTGACCACAGTAATCCACTGTTTTCTAAAACCAAAGATCTAAGCTTTCAGGGAAAGAATTCACTATCTGGACAAAAACTGGAAAACAAAAATAGAAAGTAGTTTGGGAGAAATTAAACATAGATCAACATCTTATACTGTACACCAAGATAAGTTCAAAGTGGATGAATGATTTAGACATAAGTAAATGAATAAATAATATATGAGTAAATAAAACAGTTAAGTAAATAAAGATATCATAAGTAATTTAGGGGAACATGGAAAAATTGTATAATTTTTGTGATCTGTGGATAAGGAAAGAGTTTGTGAACAAACAAGAGACACAGACGATCATGGGAAGTAATCTTGATAGTTATAGGATAATTCTGATTAAGTGAAATTAAAGAGTTTTTTCACAAACCTAATGGATTCAAAATTAGATAAAAAAAAACTTTGGGGTGGCTAGGTGGTGCAGTGAATAGAGCTCTGGCCCTGGAATCAGGAGGACCTGAGTTCAAATCCGGATTCAGACACTTAATACTTACTAGCCGTGTGACCTTGGGCAAGTCACTTAACCCCAATTGCCCTGTCCTCCTCTCTCCAAAAAGCAAAAAAAAAAAAAAGATAAAAAATGGGGAAAATTTTACAGTAAGTTTCTCTGACAAAGGCCTTATTTCTCAACTACATGGGGAACTCAGTCAAATTTATAAAAATATGAGCCATTCCCCAATTGATAGGCTAAAGACATAGTTTTTCGAAGAAAAAAATCAAAGCTGTCAAGTCACACAAGGAAAATGCTCTAAATAACTGATTAGGAAAATTGCAAATTAAAACAATTCTGAGATTCTGCCTCAGACCTATTAGATTGGCTAATATGACAGAAGAAAAAAGAAAATCATAAATGTTGGATAGGATATGGGGAAATTGGGACACTAGTGCACTTTTGGTGGAGTTGTGAACTGACCCAACCACTGTGGAGAGCAATTTAGAACAATGTCAAAGGGGCTATAAAAATATGCATACCCTTTGACCCAGCACTACTATTACTGTATCCCAAAGAGATCAAAGAAAAAGGAAAAACACCTTTGTACAAAAATAAGTATAGCAGCTCTTTTTTGTGGTAGCAAAGAATTAGGAATCAAGGGGATACCCATCAATTGGGGAATGGCTGAACATATGCGGAATATGATTATGATAGAATACCATTGTGCTTTAATAAATGATTAGGGGGATGATTTCATAAAAACCTGGAGAGACTTATATGAACTGATGCAAAGTAATGTGAGCAGAACCAGGAGAACACTGTACACAGTAGCAAATACTGTAAGGATGATCAACTGTGAAAGACATAGCTACTCTGATCAAGACAATGATCCAAGATAATCCCAAAAAATCCATGATGAAAAATGCTATCTACCTGCAGAGAGAAATGATGGACTCCATGCATTTTTTCCCATCATAGCCATCTCATTTGCATTACTGTCAAGTATGTTTAGGCATATATTTTTTAACTTTTAAAAATTTTTTCTGGTGTTTTTTTTTATTTGTGAGTTGTGTTATTGTTTTTGCTTTGCAACATGGCTAACATGGAAATGTTTTGTATAACTTCATATGTATAATCAATATCACATTATTTTCTTTCTCTAAGGAGGAGAGAGAAGAAAAGAATTTGGAACCCTATTTTTAAAAAAATGAATGTCAAAATTTTAATGAAATAAATAAAAATTATTAAAAAAATAATAATTGTAGGAAATGTTTAAATTTCAGTTTGAGGTTAGTAAAATAAAGAAATAATTTTTAATACTCTCTACAGGCCCCTTTGGAGTCTGAGAAGCACAGGTTAAAACCTTCTGTTCTAGGATGACTTGATCATAGCAGATCAATTCATCTCCTTTAGAAATAACCAATGTTAATCATGAAGAATTAACAGTCACAACATGAAGTAATATTTTTTCTCAAATTGATGTCACCAGTATTATTGATATTTTATATTCAATACTATATTACAGTGACAGCCTTCCAAAGGATACTCTTTTCTGACTCAAAATTATATCAGCTAAAGAAGGAGGATGTTTTGAATATTAATTAGCAAATATTTTGGTGAAATTTTGGTCATTTTTTTGGACTACTATGGTCATAGGCTACACAGATATTAGGGGAAAGTTACTTTTGAATATTTTTCTGCCAATAAAAGAGTAGTTGTTGATGACCTCATTTTTGTCTGTTTATTTATTTACCTACTACTGTCAGATACAGGAACTTGGTGACTCTGAGCAAGCCTCTTTACCTTAGTGATTCTCTACTTCCCTCATCTATTAAAATAAAGTTGGAATAAATTATTTTCCAATGTTTCATTATTCTAACATAATCCTTGCCAAAAACACTTTCTTTATAGAATCTTCCCTTCCTTCATGCCTAGTGCTAGTATCCAGCTCCCATCATCCCCTGTCACACCTGAACATATACAAACATCTAACTTGACAGTAATGTAAATGAGATGGTTATGATGGGAAAAAGGAGCTACCTTTATTGCATACCTTTGAGGATGGCATTGTCCATCACAACAGCTTCCCTAGCTGCTAGTCTCCAGAAAATGGTAAGCACCTTGACCTCAATCTCTTATTACTGGAAGAACACTTAAAAAAATCCTATAAACAAGCTAAAAATTCTTTAGAGGGTTAATGGAGCTAAGAAGAAACAAACCTGCCATAATTATCTCTTTTTTTTAATTAGGTAAGAAAATCAGAGATGCAAAGGGATATAGCATATATTTCCCCACAACAGCATAAAATCTGAATTGCAACATTAATTCAGATGAGTTTGATGCCATCACTGGCACAGGCCAACAGAAGCAGTCTAAATAAAGACTGGAACATCTGTCTGTGGAGTAAAAGGGAGTTTGTTTTTTCAAAGAATTTCAGTGGAAGGCCAGGAATAGAGTTACATAATCAGTATTGATCTAGAAGATGGAGCAAACATCCAATTAATGAATTTTTTAGATTGGTTGGTACCACTAGTTCTAATGACTTTTAAAAAAAAATAATTTAAAATAAATCAAATCAGTCATCATTTACTGACTGCTTCTTGGGTACAGAGCTCTTGAGATAATATCCAGGAATAGAAAATCATTGTCCCTGCCCTCAAGAAGTTTATAGTCTACTTGGGGATATAAGACCTAGACATATGAAAAGATGAATAACAATAAATGATTTAATAGTAGAAAAGATGCTTTGAAGTAGTTCAAAGGTCATCTTGTATTGTCAAGGAAAGAGCACTGATCTTGGAATCGGGAGACCTGGTTTCAGGCCTTCACTCTGCCACCTAAAAACCGTGTCACCCAGTCACTCAAACTCTCTCGGATTTAGTTTCCTTACTTATAAAATGGCAGAAATAACACTTTCCCACATCATGAGATTGTTTGTGAAATGAGACAATTTATATGAAGGCATTCCATAAAATGTTGTAAATATACAAGCTACATAAATGTGAAAAGGAGAGGCTTCGTGGGAGTTATGTAATATAAACTGGATATGTAACTACAAAATTATCTATAAAGGCCCACCACCACTTCCCACTCCAATTGAGAACATCATTAGTCTAAAATGTAAAAATAAAAGGTGTATAATGCTCAAAGCCACATGGGTCTTACTGATGTGACTGAGTCAGGATAGGATTGGCCATGGCCAAGCCCACAAGTCAGTTTACTGACATTCCTGCTTTATTACCCCCTTATACTGTCTAACCGCATTTGACTCTTATTCCTACATTCACTCTTCTCAGCTCTTTGGATTTTGGTGGTCCAGAGTAACCCAGGTTCTTGACCTAAGCCAACCTTTGACAGATAATTGATGGATAATGACTCTCTGATAGGGGATCTATGTAGTCACGGGTAGAATGCAGGGCCTGAAGTCAGAAAAAGACTCATCTTCCTGAGTTCAAATCTGGCCTCAGGCATTTCCCAGCTGTGTGACCCTGGGCAAGTCACTTAACACCTTTTACTTCAGTTTCTTCATCTGTAAAATAAAATGGAGAAGGAAATGGCAAACTGCTCCAGCATTTTTGTCAAGAAAACTTTAAATAGGGTCACGAAGAGTCAAAAGTGACTGAACAATAACAACAAAAGACTGATCCCTTTTCCTCAGGAGAGAATACTTGTATTCTCCCTTGTCCTTCATTCCCCCAGGTCCAGTGATTACCTTAATCACCAGCACATAATGATTCTTTGTGAAGGATATAGGAGACATTGAGATCATCTTCGTGGCAGTATGAAGTAATTAACGTGTGGCATAGGCCCTGAGGAAGCTGCTGAATGGTGTGTTGCTTGGCGCGGGGCGGGGGGAGAAAGCACCCTAACAAAACTTTGGTTAGGATTCAATCTAGCTAGATCTTCTCAACTTAGTTTACTATTGTAAAGAATCCAGCTCAGGGCTTAAGTGTCACTGATATTGTTAGCACTCTCAGAACTGATCTTTTTTTTTCTTAATATGCCCAGCAAAACTTGCCTTTGACACCAGGGCTTTTACCTACTACTATTTTCTGAACTTCAGGGATCACTGAACCTTGTAACTCAAGGCATCTAGCTTCCTGACCTTCCTTGGTCTCTGAGTCAGCTTGGCTCTCTGCATTCAGAAATCTGTCATACCCCAATTACCTTTTCCTTCTACTCTCTTCTGCTATTACCATAAGACTCATCTACTGCCTTTTTTCCTTTCTACCCTTATACATTCCAGACCACATGAGTGCATTTGTTATAAGAGGGGAGTGAGGGGGAGGAGAGAGAGAGAGAGAGAGAGAGAGAGAGAGAGAGAGAGAGAGAGAGAGAGAGAGAGAGAGAGAGAGAGAGAGAAAGAGATTCATCACCAGAAGATTAGCCATCAGATGATAAAATCTTTCTGGCTATATGAAACCATATATGAAGATGGAGGTGGGCTAGGAGAGAAAAGTCGGGATCTACATTGGTGAATGACAAACTTGCACCAAAGAAATCTGGTATTTTTTGAGGAATTTCTGTTTCATGACCTGCCATGGCCAAAAAATGTTAATCATCAAAGGACAACTGAATGGTGATGAATCTCTCTGTGGTTTCTTGGATCAGAAAGCAGACTCAGTCTGTCATCAGGATCATATTTGAAGTTCTATCTATACCACAATGAAGCATTAGAGTAGGACTTGGTGAAGTCTTTTGTATAAGAAGAAAAATGTAATCCTAATTTTTTGAGTTCATGTAACTTCTTAGAAAAAAGAAGCTCCTTTTAGCCATGACTATGTGAAAGCAAGTAAACCTCTTCAATAATAATAATCCCATAAGGATCTAAAGAGTACAGTCAATGTCAGTGCAAAGGGGGACTGCAGGTCTCAAATAAGGTACAATGCTAATTTTGGTAACAGTGTAAAAAATCTCCCTCTGAAATTAAAGCTGAGTCAAAATAAAACAAGGGACATTAGCTATCTTAAGAAATAACCCATCCATCCTAAGAGAGAGTTTGTAAAGTTGTTACTGATGAGACTATGGTCCTTCCTAATCTCATCAAGATGATAAAAATTCGAAGTAAGAGTAGCTGTGACCTAATTAATTAGCACATTCAAGGTAATATTGTCATAACAAAAAGGAAAAGCAGTCTGCTTGGAAACTAAAAAAAGAACAGTGAAAAAGTAAGCCTTTGCTAATGCTCGGCATCTATTTGAATTGTGTTTATCCACCGCTGTCCAGAGGAGATTGGTGACTTGTCTGTAAGGATGGGATGCTTGTTGGCATCCCAGTCTAGGTAGGCTCCACAGTGGAACCATGTTAATAGAAGTGTCCGTCCAGCAATAGGGAAGGGTTGGTTTCACTCTATTCCGCACTGCTCAGACCACTTTTTGAGTCTTGGGGGCAATGCTGGGTGCTATATTAGGTATCCAGAAGACAGTGACCCAGATATTGGACTGAAAGTATACTGGGTTTTGTGTGTGTGGAGAAGAATGGAGGAAGGGCAAATTAGTCAAAGATACAGAGGATTGTTCGCTTCGAAGAAGAAAAGACTTAGAGAGGATATCTTTTGTTTTCAAATACTTGAAGGGTTGTACTGTGGAAAGTGATTAGACTTATTCTGCTTGGCCCCAGTTCGGGCTTGGGACAATTAATTAGTGAAAATCAGCAAAAGGCAGATTTTGGCTCCCTGTAGTATAGAATGTCCCAAAAGACACTGCAGCATTAAACTAGTAAAGCTTTGAACTGCACTAAGACTTTTGGGACACTCTATAAATTGGAAAGGAATGGAGACTATTTCCTAATAATTAAAGTTGACCAAAATTTGAACTTCAGCCTTGGGAGATATTAAGTTCCTTGTTATCACTGGAAGTTATCAAGTCTGGATGATTATTAATGGGCAATGTAGTAGTAAGGATTCAAGGATCAGGTTTTCTCCTGAGCTATGTATATTGGTACATGGCCTCTGAGATCCTTTCTGACTCTAAGATCCTTTGACTCTATTATTCTCCAGGCTCTATCACAGTCCTAATGAAATATTCCTCAAGACCATCTAATTCCCCTCGCCCTGATTCCACATTAACCAGGAAATCTTCTAGTTATCAATTTACCTTCTTTAAAATAAAATTTAAACAGATGTTTTATTGATGCTTTTATCCTTTCTTATATTCCTGTTATTCCTCAATGATTCTCCCTCCAAAGAAGTGCAGCTAAGTAAAATAAATCAACACATTTATGATTTTTCCATAATGGAAGGTCTGACCAGGTGATTCTCTTAGTCAGTCAACAAACATTTATTTTCTACTAAGCGATAGGCAGTGTGCTAAGTGCTCAATATATTCTGATGTGGCTCCCTATTGCCCCTAGAACATTGGCTTGCTTAAATCATGAGTTGGGTGTGACTGTTCAACCTGGGGAAAGATTCTCATTGGCCCTTCCCCCTCTATGATAAATAATAAACTTCTCTCTTAGGCTTTTAAAGTCTTCCCAACCTGACTCCAACTGACCTCCCCAGACTCATTATGTATTGCTTCCCTCTCCACCCTCCGCATCCTCATGAAACTGAATTTCCAGCTGGCTCTAATGTACCACATCCCATCCCCCACCTCTATGCCTTTGCACTAGATGCCCCCCATGGCTGGAATGCACTCCTTCCTTAACTCCTAGAATTCTTTATTTTCCTCAAGTACCAACTTCTACATGGTGGCTTTTAAGATGCCCTTCTCCCCCAAATGACAGTGCCATCTCCCCTCAAACTACCATGGAATTATTTTGTATTTACTATGTATATTCTTATTTATAATATATAAATATATAGTAGTGTGTGAGTGTATAATTATATAAATGTACATATAAATACATATGTAAACATACATACACACATGTACATCTGGGTACATATATGTGCATATTTCACTCTCAATAGAATATAAACTCCTAAAGAACAGGGACTGTCTCTGGCCTTTTTTTGTATCCCTAGTGCTTAGCACAGTGACTGGCATATAGTAGGTGCTTAATAAATGTTTGTTGGCTAGTTGAATAAAGGGTACCATAACATAATCATAATTTCTCAAGATATAACAATATTCCATTATATTCCTGTACCACAGTTGGTTAAACCATTGCCCAATTGATGGGCATTCATTTTAATTCCAGTTCTTTGTTCTCACAAAATGTGAAACAGGCAATCAGTTGGCTTAGTGGAAAGAACACAAGGCTTGGAATTAGGGAGACTTGAATTCTAATCTTACCATAGTCCCTTACCAGCTATGAGATGATTGGAAAGTCACTTTGCCATCTCTAGCTTATAAAACGGGGACAATCATAGTACCTACCTCACAGTGTTGTTATCAAAAAAGTTAACCTATAGCACTGGTCCTGGAATCATAAAGATTTGAGTTCCAATTTGGCCTCAGACATTTATAAGCTGTGTGACCCTGGGTGAATCACTTTGCCCTGTTTACCTCAGTTTTCTCATCTGTAAGATGAGTTGAAGAAGAAAATGGCAAATCACTCCTGTATCACTTCAAATCGGGTCATGAAGAGTCAGACACAACTGAAAAGACTAAACAACAAGTACAAGAAACCTTAAAGTGCTATGTATATACGACCTGTTATTATTCATTGTGATTATAAATACTGACACAAATGGTTAAGGATTAAGTTGTTTCATTTGTATGCCATATCTTTTTCTCACTATTATATTTCTTGCTTTTTCATAATTCTGATGTTAGTTCAAACAAGTCAATGGTCTGACTGTATTACACAGAGAACTGTCTCAGGGATAATTTCCCTATCAATAGCCACTTGTTTTCCTGTCTTTTTTTAAACATATAATCTATTTTATTTTTATAACTTTGTTCAATAGCCCTGACATGTAGAAGTGCAAAACCAAATCAAAGAATGATAGCCTATGGATGGTGAGATCCTACAGCTGTTACTTGTTGCAGATGGTATTGCGCTAATTGCATGAAGACCTAGAACTTTAGAAGGCTTTCTGGAAGAGATTTATAATCATACAAGGGTCTGACAACCATTCACATAGAAAAGATAAGGTAGATGAAGGATGTCTATTGCCTAGATTATAGCATGCCTTTTGATCACCAACGTATAACACTTGCCTACTATTATGTGTATCTAGAGTAGAAAGAAGAGATAGTCAATGATCTGAATAAGAACAAGTGAGCAGATGAGACTGCCTTTCAGGAAATTGCAAGGCTCATTCAATGAACTCAAGCTTCCCATGAAAGCAAAGGCCTATATTTTTAAAAACGGCTTTCTTCTGGTACTGACTATGGTAGTAAATCATGGAATACAATGGTCAATAAAATATCATACAGAGGGACAAAGGATGAGAAAAAATGAGTAGGTGTGAATAGGCTGAAATAACTAACTGAAGAATGTGAAGAAGAGGAAATTATGTCAACTTGGAATTTTATGATAGGAATTAAAAATGAGATGGTGGTATGGTGTGATGTGGTGTGGATGAAAGATGACAGAGAGGCACCCAGAGGACTCCACTTGTACCTTGCCCCACTGTCAGGAGAAGGTGAATCATGCAGGCAGTTCACTGAGTGGTCCCATAATGATGAGCCTTTAGGAAGACATGGGCAAAAGGATGGGTAGTCACATTGGAGAGAACTTCCAAGTCCATGAAATCTCATATCCACTTGAATATAAATATGTTTGTGTGAGGCCTTTCCCTCTTTGACCTCTGTAAGGTACTTGTCCAGTAGATGAATCACTGATTCAAAAGATTAAATAGTACCCCAAATGATCAAAGAGGAAATGGACATACATCCATAAAAATATCTATTGCAGCTCTTTTTTATTTTAATGGCAAAGAATTTGAAACTAAAAGGGTACCCCTTGATTGTGGAATGGTTAAACAAATTATGGTAAATGAATATAATTGAATAATGATTGTGCTTAAAAAATGAATGGGACAGCTTCAGAGAAACCTAAGAGAATGTATAAACCATTCTTGAGTCAAGTGAGTAGAATTAGGAAAGTGATTTATACTAAAGCATCAACAATGTAAAAATGAGCAATTTTGATAGACAACTCTGATGTAATGATCAACCATGATTTCAAAGTACTTAGGATGAAGATAGCTTTCCTTCTCCTGAGAGAGGTACATAGGGTACAGAAGGAGATAATATATTTTAGAATGTGATTAATATGACATTTGTTTTGCTTAACAAATATTTATTTATTGAGGGTTTTGTTTTTCCTTTTTTTCAGTAGTGCTGGGGCAAGGTAAAATGGGGGGAAAAATATTTGGCAACTTCTAAAAAAAATAATTTAAAAGCGTTTATGTAGAGTTTAGTGACTTTTAGAGTACAATTCTACATTGTCTTGTCTTCCAGAGAGGATAAAACATTTTGTGGTTCCACTAAGAGTGCTTTATTATTGATAAATTTTAAAGTGGCATTACAGTTTTACATTAAGATCTCATTATTTCAAAACCTACTAAATCCATAGTTTAGATCATTAGGTTTGGATAGGGTTAAAACTGACCTTTAATTTTAAAAACAGAATTATTTTCTATATAAATTGTGTCAAAGATTTCATTAAATATTTTAAATGCCAGTGTTTTAATACTCTTATTAATATCTATTTACCCAACATAAATTAATGAAATTATTTAACTTATTAATTTTAAAAGGGTTAGAATACCTTTTTACTTAGACCTTACTATAAATTACTCCACATCTTTTGAACTTAAAGGTAACAAACTGCATTTCTGTTGTATATTATGTATAACGTAATGTATTACACTATGTATTAATGTAGAATTAATTTTCTTATATTTTATTTTCTAAAACAAAAAAACTTCTTGTAATAAATAAGTTAATGTTTATCAAAAGTTCAGTGGAAAAAACAAACAGAGAAACTGAAGTGGATCATCACAAAGGCTTATAAAATAAGCTTGGAAAACATAAATGAACAAAAAAAGATTGCTTTAGTGGGTCTGTCTTCACAAAGCTCCTCTAAAATTTACCATTTTCATCTTTTTTGTCATCTTTGCTAACCTTTTAGGTGTGAAGTGAAATGTCAGTATTTCTGTGATATGCATTTCCCTTATTGCAAATTATTGGGCTCATTCTTTCATATGGTTGTTATTAGTTTGCATTCTTTTGAAACCACCTTTTACTACTTATCTGCTGGGGAATGGCCCTTGTTCTTATATATTTGCATCAATTCCTTATATATCTTAGATATTAGACCTTACTCAAATATATTGGCTGAAAAGAATTCTTCTCAATCAATAGCTTTTCTTATATATGTATTGATTTTTTTTCATACAAAAGCTTTTCAGTTTCATGTAACTGAAATTTACTTTTATCTATTATATTCATTTCTATCCCTTGTATGTTTAAAAATTCTCCCCCAGCCAGTGTTCTGCAAGCTATCTCTTGTCATTTTCCTCTAATGTAAAAAAAATGTTACTTCATACTTGAATAGTAAATACATTTGGAGCTTATTGTGATATGTAGTGCTAGATGTTGGGATAAAATTAATTTCTGCCAAACTGTTTTGCAGTTTTTCCAGCATTTCTTTTCAAATATGGAGTTTTCAGGCCAGCAGTTTGTGTTTGAAAGTTTACTGGTGACTAGGCTACTATGTTTGATCGCTCTTGCAGCTTATTTGCCTTGTCTATTCCATTCTTCTTTCCAATTCATTTTTCCAGGAGCTTTTCTATAATTTGGAAGGGGGTGCCTTAGAAAATGAACAAAGAAATTCTGCTTACTACAAATGTTCATTCCCCCACTGTAAAACAATTCAGTGGCATTCCGGTTTATAAATAAATCTCCTATGAATTTGATTACTCTTAATTAGTTTTCCAGTACCCAATTCCTCCTAGGTGAGCTAATTAAATTGAGTTCTCAAATAGTGAACTAGCACCTTACTCTGACCCCTTATTCTGACCATCATATCAAGACACAGAGATCTATAGAGGCTAGATTTCATCCAATTATTTAGGCTTATTCTTTCTCTTTCTCAAAACTAGGTCTTTTGATGTCTTAACTGAGGGTTCTTTTACTAATCTGAAAGACAGCTTAAAATGATTCTCTTCTTGTTTTGACAGTTTTACTGACCAAGTTCTTATTGGCTAAGAATGGGCCACATCTGGTGAGGTGTCTATTCTGCCTTATGTCTCCAGCCCCCAAAAAAAGCTGTTATATGAAGAGAGAGAAAAAATGTTTAGCATCCAATAAGCAGATATGCAAATTCTTGCTTCTTACATAAGGTAATGCATGTAAAATACTCTGTAGACTTTAAATGCTCTATGAATGTCATCACTGTTATTGTTATTAACAAAATCATTACTGCTCTTTTGTTTGAAGAACTTGATTTGAAATGTTTATGTACACACTAGATACTAAAGTTTCATATACTTTCAGTCAAATTTTGAGTTTTTAAGTTATTTAGGAAAATCATCATCACATAGCTGACTTCCATTTAATTAATAAATGCATAGACACTCAGAATCTACTTAATGCGCTATCAATTAATCAGGAAGCATTAGGTACCCACTATTTGCAAGATACTGTGCTAGGTATCAGATATAAAAATACAATGAAGGAAACAATTTTGAATCACAATGAGCTTCAATTCTAATGGGAGAGACAATGAAATATACACACACAGCAGATCTATGAAGGTAGAGATGTATATGTAGTAGGTATGAAGATAGCTATAGCAGTAGATATAGATGTGTATATTTAGGTATAAAAATAGATGGTAGAAATAGAGATGAATATGTATATAGATATAGATAGATAAAGAGGGCACAGTGATATGGATATGGGTAGATATAGGTACAGATAGAGATATGGCTGGAGATAGAGATAGGTAGAGATAGATGGTAGAGATAGAGGGATAGAGATAGATATAATTATAGGTACAGGTATTGCTATAACAACAGTTATTGCTATAGACATGAAGATATAGATAGATAGATAGATAGATAGATAGATAGATAGATAGATAGATAGATAGATAGATAGATAGATGATATAGGCATATAGCTTGTCCCAAAAGTCTTAATGCAGTGTTAGGTTATCAAGCTTAAAATATATACATACATATACAAAATGCTTATGTCATACGCATAAAGAATAAGAGAATAGATATACAAACAATAAACATAGATTATACATATATACAATATACATATGCATGTTGAGATAATAAATATAAATAAATTAAAATTAGTGAAATACAAGGTAGTTTGGTAGGGAGAACATTAGCAGTTGGGGAAGGAAGGAAGCAAGAAAGTTCTCATGTGGAAGGTGCTGCCTATGCTACATCTTGAAGGAAGATGGGGGAGTCAGTCTACAGGATTGTATTCCAGGCACGTGCCAAGGCTCAGGCATGAGATGAAGCGTCATTCACGAGAAACAGAGTAAAGGCCAGCTTGGCTGGAATGCAGACTGCAAGATGGGGAATAATGTCCAATGAGGCTGGAAAGATAGGCGGGGGCCAGGCGGTGTAGGGATTTAAAGGCTAAACTGAGGAGTTTACATTTTATCCTAGGGGGAATAGGAAGCAGCTAGAGTAGATTGAGTAGGAGAGTCATGTGGTCAGATCTGTGCTTAAGAAAAATTACTTAAGCATTAGGGTAAAGAGTGGACTGAAGTAAGAAGAGATTGAGACAGGGAGACCAACTAGGACACCACTGCAATAATCTGGGTGGGAAATGATAAGAGCCTCAAGTAAGGCCCAAATGTGATTATAGAGAAGAAGCCTGATTCAAGATATATATTGGGGAACTCTTCACTGGAGGATGACTATAAAGAAGTAAAGAAAGATTTTTTCATGAATTGATGCAAAGGGAAGTAAGCAGAGGCCAGAAAAGAGCATACGTGGAACTTACAACAATGCAAATTAAAAGAGCGGCCATCACAGCATAAGTGAAATTGAACATCGCAAATTGATAATGACCAACTAAGGCTCCAGAGAAGAGATGGGAAGGCACTCCCCAGCCAACCCTTTGCCATATCTTTTCAGTACATTGGCTATTGTTGCCCAATTACTTTTTCTGTCTTAAAATGTTTGTTACAAGGGCTAACTTTCTTGGATGGATACATGGGGGAATGCAAGTGACAAAAATAAAAGATATTAATAAAAATCATGCTCTTTCCAAGTACTTTCATGTATATTATTTCATTCATAGATATCTCCACAGCACCTCATTCATTAGGTGATACAGCTGATAACTTTTTAAAAGATGGATACTTATAGATTATATAATCACAAAAGGGCATTATTTTTATTTTTCAAAATAAATAAACTTAAGCATAATACAAGCAATATATACTTTAAAACTAAGAAGAGGGTCAGGTAACAATTAAAATGCAAAGCCCCCTTTTGGAGACATTAAGGTATACACACACTCTATACAAAGGTCCACGATCTCATTTGAACTTCAAAACAACTCTGCAAAGCAGCTATCACAAATATTATTATTATTATTACTACTATTATTACAGATGAAGAACCTATCAGTTTCATTAGAGTTCACATTTTAATCTTTTCAGAATCTTTTTGCTCTTTTAAAGCTTATCTCAGGCGCTACGTCCTCCTGAAGCCTTCTTTAATCTCGAGACAAAAGCTCTCTGCTCCTCTTTAAATATACCTAAAGCTCTTTGTCCAATTTCTGCTCGCCCCCTTTCACCCTCTCCTCTTTGTTATATGTCTCTGTGTTCATATCCCCTGCAGAAGGTAATCTCCTCAAGGGCAGGGGCTAGTTTTGTCTTTGTATCCCTAATAAGGCCTAGCATCATAGAGGACTGGCCTTGAGGTTAATAAGATAGGCTTCAGATCCTGACTGACAGTTAAGTTGTGACTTGGACCACAACCATTTAAGCTTACACTAATCAATCCAAGCATCTTTCTAAGACTATAAATTACAAACAAGCTGTCAATCTGAATCAGTGGAGGATATTTAAATGCTGGAATCTCCACATATGTATGAAATCACAAAACTTCCCCCCCCCCCAAAAAAGAGAGCTCAATTCCTGATAATGGCAAGAAAACCCCAAATGGGGTCACAAAGAATCAGACTTGACTGAAACAATTAAATAACAACAAAATATTAAGTAATAATTATCAATAAATATTATTAAATAATAATTAAATAATAGTAATAAATATTTATTTATATAAAATATAATTAAAATAATATTAATAAATAATTCTTATATGGTAGGTGAATTGTTGAATTCAGCTGAAGACCTGGAGGGTCTAAGAGGTAAATTGACCAAGATATCACAGTCTAACAAAATAAAGCCTCGAACCTAGGTTCTCTGACTAAATCCAGGGCTATATGCAGACTTTAGTCATGCAATATTCACATAACTATTCATCTGTTTTGGGGGAAGCTTAGGTGGTACAGTGGAAAGAAAACAGGGCCTGGAGTCAGGAAGACCTGAGTTCAAATCCAACCTCAGACATTGGCTAGCTGTGTGACCCTGGGCAAGTCACTTAACATCTGTTTGCCTCAGTTTCCACATCTATAAAATGAACTGGAGAAGAAAATGGCAAACCACTTCAGGTATCTCTGTCAAGAAAACCTCAAATGCAGTCATGAAGAATCAGACATGACTGAAACAATTGAACAGCAAAACCCTGTTTTCTTATTGGAGGCAAGTTTCTACGATCAGAGTGACTCTTCTTTCTACCTACCTGACAAGGGGCTGGACCAGTATCATTCCTGGATATCCCCAGCCTGATCTGATTTAAAGAGAACGTTCACAAGAGGCTGGCTTCCTACATTGCACTGAGGATCTAATCCGACCCTTCATTCTCAGCAGCGCTCCTATGGTACTTTTTTAAAGGACTGAGATAGGGGTTTCTCCTTTTTAATGAATTTCATTTCCTTTCTTTCATAGTGATGCCCAACAAACCTATTGTTCTCCACAGTCATTACATCGATCACATTTCCAGTACAATAGCTCCAGTTAATGTGTCCTCCTTTCTCGTCTCTTTACATCTAGGCCATTCAAATGTCAGTGGTTTTAGCACAGAGTTTAACCTTTACACATTTTCACCCCTGCTTCAGAAACACTGCTAGCTTCTCTCCTCAGTAGGATTTCCATAGCAGTGGACACGAATGACAATCCTCAAGTGATTTTAGCAGGGTTGGGGACGTTCCTGGAAGGCACTCAGAGTAATTCAGGGCACTGAACTGCTAATAAACCTGATCAGCTCAAAAATCTTGTTGTTAATGTTAAATTAGACAAAGGTCATTTCTTTGTTCCGCTACCAGCTCATGTAGGCCCCCATGCTTCCTAGTTCAGAGGATTGTTTTTTGGAAGTAGATGTTGTAGGATCTTAGAGGGGGGATGAAGTCAAAGAAATCGCCTAACCAAATGGTCTCCAAATAGTTTTGAGTATACTTCTATCAAAAAAAAAAATTTAAGCACATAGATCTATATTACAGAGAGACATCCAAAATGTCTGTACTTATTTATAAATTACATGTCAGAAAGTCACTTAACCCTGTTTGTCTTATTTTCCTCATGTGTAAAATTAGCTGGAGAAGGAAATGGCAAACCACTCCTGTATCTTTGCTAAGAAAACTCCAAATAGGATCATGAAGAGTTGGACACAACTGAAAACAACTGAACAACTATTCTACGAGAGGTAATTAGGTGGCTCAGTGGATAGAATACTGGGCCTGGGGTCAGGAAGACCTGAATTCACATCCAGCCTCAGACACTTACTGGTTGTGTGACCCTGCACAAGTCACTTAACATCTGTTTACCTTAATCCATTGGAGAGGGAAATGGCAAACCACTCGAGTATTTTTGCGAAGGAAACCCCATATAAGTCGGACATAACTGAATACTACCATGACATTATTATAACAATAACATACACTAGAAAACACACACAAATAGAAATTAAATGAGATAAAGTGGAAATAATGTTTGATCCTAGAATCAATATGGAGCCATTGAGTTATTGAATAAGGAGAAAGACATGGCCATATTTACACTTTAGGAAAATCTTTTTTCTATCTATGGCTGGATTGGAATGGGAAGAGATTTGAAGCAGGAAGATCAATTAGGAGGCTATTGCAATAATCTAAAGGAAAGGTGAAGAGAATTAGAACAAGGGTAGTATCTGTATGCGTAGAGAGAAGGGGACAGATGCAGGAGATGTTGTGAAGGGAGAAATGAGATTTGGTGACTGATTGAGTATGTGAGTGAATGACAGTGCAGGGGCCAAGATCACCATCACACATATAGAATGCTTTTACAATTTTTGCAGAGCATTGAGTAGTTGTTACTCTGTTTGATCCTGACAACAACCATTTTAGGAAGGTCATTTTAGCAGCTCTATTTTGCAGATGAAGAAATTGAACAGGGATGTGCTGGTAAATAATTAACAACTTGGATCCCTAGAAAAACAACAAAAAAGTATACACAACACACTTTTTTGTTTGTTTTTTTCATGTTTTTTTTGGTGAGGCAATTGGGGTTAAGTGACTTGCCAAGGGTCACACAGCTAGCAAGTGTCTGAGGCTGGATTTGAACTCAGGTCCCCCTGATTCCAGTGCCAGTACTCTGTCCACTGTTTCAATTAGCTGCCCTACACAACACATTTTAAGCTGCATTATTAACATTTCTCCATCACTTTCTTGTCTAAACAATAAATAAAACAGTAAATAAAGTTCTAATTTGTAGTGTTTGCCAACTTCCAGAGACTTCAATGGTTATTTTAACAACTGACTGATAGATGAGTTGTCTGCAGCACATCATTGAAACTGAGGCACAAAGGGTAAGTGACAGCTACAAAGTGTCTGAGGCAGGATGTGGTCAAAGAAGACACAAAGGTTGTTCACTGGGTGACAGAAAGGATGGTGGTAGCTGCCCTTGAAAAGAAATAAGGAAGTTCAAGAGAAAAGTATGTTTTTAGGAAAATTTAATTAATTCTACTTTGGACACTTGGAATTTGAGATTACAATGGGATACATGATTCAAGATGTTCAATATGAAGATGGAATGTGTGTAACAAAGGGCATTTTTCGAAGGAATGTTTACTCCAAAAGTATAATCAACAAATATCAAACTTGCTCCCCCCAGTACATGGGAAAAGCAACCCCTCTCCTCCCTTGTACCACCTCAGTCTCTGGGGAGGGGGAGAGGATCAAGTCCGTGGATTAACTCAGGCCCTGCAGAGCACAACAGTCCGAGTTTGTCAGAATGCCTGGGCCCTGGCCGTGGGCTTGTGTCTCAGGCACCCTGGCTTCTCTAGGTCTCCATGCCCAGCAGCTGTACCAGCCCACTTGTGACCTGCCTCACACTCCTAGGGCTTGTGGAGATCGCCTAGGGTATCCAAACTAAAGACAACATACACTGAAGAGAGATAAACACCCCCAGGCCCTTTCTTGAAGTCTAAAGAGGGGGAGAAGGGGAAGGATGTTCCCTTTCTCTCAACCTGTGGACTGGGCACATCACATAGAAGTTGTCAGAAAGAACAGAGCCCAAAGATGGAGGACAAGGGAGTGAACAGTTCAGTCTCTCCACTTTAAAGGTCCAGACAGTCAGCTGACAGAGGCTGCCCCTTACCTTCAGCATAGGCATTGAAGCAGGCTCCATCTAGACAAACTGGGCATGCTCAAATATAACGTAATATAGCACAATGGATAGCATACAAGATTCAATAAGATCCAAGTTCAAATTTGACCTCAGGCACTGGCTGTGTGGCCCTGGGCAAGTCACTTAACCTCTGTCTGTTTCTGTTTCCTCATCTGTAAAATGGGGATACTAATAGCACCTATCTCACCAAGTTGTGAGAATCAACTGAGATAATAATTATAAAACACTTAGCACAGGGTCTAGCTCATAGCAGGTGCTATGCAAGTGCTAGCTTAGTTTTATAGGGTATTTCTCAATAAGCAGAAGAAAAGAGCAAAGACAAAAAAAAATCCTGGCTATTATTATTTTTGAATAGAAAGACAGAGATAGACAGAGACAGAGATAGGGACAGACAGATGGATGGACGAACGAATGGATGGACGGACGGACGGATGGATGGACGGACGGATGGACGGACGGACGGACGGACGGATGGATGGATGGATGGATGGATGGATGGATGGAGAGATAAAGAACAAAACATCTCCTAAGCACTTACTATATACCAGGCATCTTGAACTCTGAAATTTCTGAAATTGGCAAACACTACAACCCTGGAAGTTGGCAAACACTACAAATTATGACTTGATTTGTCATTTTATTTATTGTATAGAAAAGAAAGTGATAGAGAAATGTTAATAACACAGATTAAAAATGTGTTGTTTATCTCTGAAATTCAGCTAAAAAGTTATTGTCCTTCCATCTCTCCCTCTGCCTCAGCCTTCCTTAACCTATCCTTCATCTTTTCTGTAACCTCCAGCCCCTCCTCTTCTCCCAGATCATCACCATTCTTCTAGCCTCACTTTCTTCCTTGAAATTGAAGTGAACGCCTCCCATTATTTATTTCTGCAATTCTTTCGTTTCTTACCTCTTTGTCCATCTGCCATTCATTTTGGGCTAATCCTTAAGCCTGGATCACCCTAGCATCCTTCTCCATTCCTACTTTCAAGCAGCTAACCACTGCCAAAGGATGCCATGTCAACATGTCAATAGCATCCCCTACAATCTAATCTCAACTGAGCCCTCAATGACACAAAATTCTTATTATTCTTTGATTATCTATTGTATTCCTTTCTCCCCTCAAAACAGCATTGCCTTCTCTCTCAATAGATGTTAATAGTGTTTATTGAATAAGTTTGGAGCAGGAAATGACCTTTGATATATCCAATTCCCTTATTTTACATATGAGGAAACAGGTCCAGAGAGCTTAAGTGACTTGTCCACGGTTATACATCTAGCAAGTGTCTGAGACAGAATTCGAATCCAGGTCTCCCTTATTTCAAATTTAGTACCCTATCCACTAGGCCAGACTGCTTGTCTGAAAGAGTAGTCTTTAACGGTTTCGTGTCAATTTGGAAGGAGGTCTCCAAAGTAGTGATCCTTGAATCTCTACTTTCTCTTCCGCTAATATTTTTTTATCAAAGATTTGGGTAAATACATAATGATATGTTTATGAAATTTGAGGCTGACAGAAAGCTAAAAGTGATCACTAACACATTGGATAACAGAATATAAATTCAAAAACATCCCATCATCAGGAGAGAATGTTAGAACAAATTTAATCCTCATTCCTCTGTAGTGTGCCCCATTAACCCATCTCCTCAGGACTTTCTCTACCATGTCAGAGAAATCTCTTCACCATGGAAACTTACTCCACTGCGAGATCACTTCTCACATTGGACAGATTCTCCATTCCTGAGACCTTACAGTCTGACTGCCTGGTTCCTCCTAGAACCTCCGACTGCAGGAGGAGGTCCAGGTCAAAGATGTCTTCATCCTTCTCTGGCCCTAGTGCTGACTCATCTCTCTAGCTCTCTGTCTGTCATGATGCCATGATGGGTCCCTGCAAACACCCCTGACCCTGCTTTTCAATTCCTGATTATGTATTGCCTTCCTCCATTAGAATGTAAGCTCCTTAACAGTAGGAACTGTCTTTTTTCTGCTTTTTTTTTTTTATTTCCAGTTCTTAGAACAGTATCTGGTACATAGTACATACTGAATAAATGTTTGTTGACTAACAAGATGCTATTTTACAGGGATAAATGCAAAATCTTACACATGGTTTCCAAAAAATAAATAAATAAACTTTACAAGATGGAGGGGACATAATTTTGCTTAAAACAAGGTCATTGTGTCAGCAGTGCGATACGGCAGCCAAAGAAACTAAGGATATTTCAGTCTATATTGAGAGAGGCAAAGGATACAGGACTGGGAAGTTCATAGTCTGGTTTTACTACCCCCTCATTAGAACACATCTGTAATATTGTGTTAAGTTCTGGAGATTACATTTTAGGTAGGACATTGATAAGCTAAAGTATGCCCAGAGGAGGGCAATTGGTATGGCGAAGGGCCTTGAGTTCATGTTGTATGAAAACAGGCTAAAAGAAATGGGAATTTTTAACCTGAAATGGAGAAGAATTATCAGACGTGAGAGCTGTATTCAAGTATTTTCAGGATCCTTAAAGTAGCCCCATTCTTAGCTAACTCCAGTTTCACCGGTATTGTTGGGATAGCAACATACAAAACCAATACTGATGAACCCCCCACCAATGTTTCTTTTATTAACTCAAACCTGCCAGCTGAAAATTCAAAGCAAAGACATTTAACAAGGTAAAATAGTGAGTAATATCTTAGAATTGTCAGGCATTAAATTTCACTTCCAAATAGCTGCCATTGATATTCTGACATCTGTCTCCTGGGGAGGCACTGTACTTGCTCCCATTTAACATGTCAGTCTCCCCCAAAACAGTGGGGGTAAAGGGATACATCAGTCACTCATAGTAAGCTCCATGGGAACCCTGCAGCTCTCTCATCCTTCCTAGCTTGGTTCTTAGTACTCTCTCAAGCCTCTGGTGACTTTCTCCTCTGGTCTGATGTAACTCAACTCCTTAGAAAGTCTTTCTAGGTGACTATTCTCCTAAATATTGGTCTCGTTTTGGAACATCTTAACCCAGAAGAGATTATGTCTTTAAAAAAATATGGTTGGGGCTGCTAGGTGGCATAGTGAATAGAGCACTGGCCCTGGAGTCAGGAGGACCTGAGTTCAAATTTGACCTCAGACAATTAACACTTACTAGCTGTGACCCTGAGCAAATCACTTAACCCCAATTGCCCTGCCTTCCCCCCTCCAAAAAAAAAGCAAAAAATATATGGTGAAAAGTATTGATTTGCTTTAAGGATTCTAATGGATGTAAAAATAAACATAATGTTCATCACTTCACCACACCTTACAGAAGCAAGATAAAAGTTACAAAGAAGAATTTCGGCTTCATATAAGACCTACCACTTAACAAAACAGAAGAACAGAGTATAGGATGGAATGGTATTAAAATCTCACTAGTTATATACTTTGGACAGAGCCTTTAAAGGTACAACAAGTTGGGTTACAAATCAAACTAAAAAATGCATAAGAGTGGGGCGGCCAGGTGGTTCAGCGAGTAAGAGCACCGGCTCCAGTGTCAGGATGACCTGGGGATCAAATCTGGGTTCAGATACTCAGCACCATACCCAGAAAAACCTGGCGGTGTAACTTTGAGCAAGTTATTTAACCCTGATTGCTTAAAAAAATGCATAAGAGGATTGATTGACTTTAGGAAATTGTCAAGTTCTTTGAATGATCCAAAGATTCTTTATAAAACAAAAATCTAATTTTAAAAAGTAAAAATATTCATTTGATTATAGTGTATACCTGTGAAACATATAATAATTCAGTCTCTGAAGAATTGAAATTGAGAATCACCCCAAGGTCAAAGGAGAGGGGCATGGTGGGCATAGACTAGCTATAATGGGAGAGAGAAAAAAATACATCATAGAATTGTCTGAGTGAAAAAGAAGGTGGCTTCATCAAGTGGGGGGATAGCTGGCTCTATTTATATCTTCATGATTCAATGGAAAGCAATTAAAGCCTCTAACATGTTGGACAGATGTGTACCTAGGATGTTACCTAGGATGGGCAGGGATATATGTATTTCCATCTACCTTGTTGGAATGAATATCCACAGGGATATAATAATATAATGATAATAATAATAATAGTTAACATTAATAGAGTGTTTGTTATGTGCCAAACACTGTACTAAACACTTTACAATTATTATTTGACAACAACCTGGAAAGTAGGCACTATCATTATCTCCATTTTCCAGTGGAAGAAACTGAGGAAAAGAGTTTATGTGACTTGCCCCAAATCACACAGCTATTAAATATCTAAGTCTATATCTAAACTCAAGTATTCCTGATTCCAAGTTCTATCTACTGTGCCACCTAACTGCCCCACTCAGATCACAGATATATGGAAATCCTCCTAACAATCAGACCAATCTAACAGTGAAAGGGGCTATCTCAGAATGGAGTTGGTTTCTCCCTCATTGGAGGTCTTTAAGCAAAGGCTACATGATCATGGGCAGCTAGGTGGTACAGTGGATAGAACATGGGGCCTGGAATCAAGAATGTCTAAGTTCAAATTCAGTCTCAGACACTTACCAGATACCCTGGAACAAGCCACTTAACCCTATTTGTCTCAATTTTCTCATATATAAAATGAGCTAGAGAAGGAAAAGACAAACCACTCCAGTATCTTTGTCAAGAAAATGCCAAATGGGTTCATGAAGAACTGGACACAACTGAAAATGATCCAACAGCAACAAAAAACATGATCATGTTCTATCTATTGTAGGAGATTCCTTTTCCAGGTTTTGGTTGGGTAAGGTAGCCTACAAGGACCCTTCACACTTTGAGATCATGGTCTCCTGATCTGTTTTCCAAATCTGGTGTCCTACCTTCCACTTCCAGGTAACTGCACAACCTACTTCCCCCCTCCACTCTTGTACTCTTTCTGCATCTCTACCCCTCTGAATCCATATCTCCTCCATTCAAGTGCCTCCTCTTCCTTTAAGTCTTCCCTGATCTTGCCCCTTCCTCTTCATCAATACAGCTCTCTCTTCTCAAATTTTTTTTATTTTTTTTAATACTTTATTAACTTCTGATTTACATCATTCGTTTCCACCAGATTTTGAGTTACAAATTTTCTCCCCATTTTTCCCACTGCCCCAAAATAGCAGTCCCACAGGATATCCCCTCCTCCAATATGCCCTTTCCCATATTTTCTTCCATATCCCTTTCTACTTTTCCAGTGGATCTCTATGCCTCAGTGCCTGTATATCTTATTTCCCAATTACATGTAAGATGGTATTAATAATAGTATATATATGTAAATATATACACACATATATATACATATATATATATACATATATTTGAATATTTGATTTTAAAACTTTCAATTCCAGATTCATTCCCTTCCTTCCTTGTCACTCACCCTTACTGGGAAGATACGCAGTTCAGTATAGGTTGTACATGTGTGGCTAATGCAAAACAATAACATTGTAGATATATTGTAAAAGACTGACTATATTTCCCTCCCTCCTATCCCACCTCTCACTTGTTCTGTTCTCTACTTTGATCCCACCTATTTTCAAAAGTGGGTGCTTCCAACTTCCCTCCCCCACAGCCTACCCTCCCTTCTATCATCCCCCCTCTCATCCCCTTCTCCCCCTATTCTCCTGGAGGGTGAGATACCCTATTTAGTGTGTATTCCTTTTTTTTTTTTTAAGCAATCGGGGTTAAGTAACTTGCTCAAGTTTACACGGCCAGTTATTTCTGCGTGTGGTGCTGAAGCCCGGATTTGATCCAGGTCATCCCGACACTGGAGTCAGTGCTCTTACTCGCTGAGCCACCTGGCCACCCTAAGCAATTGGGGTTAAGCAACTTGCTCAAGGTTACACGGCCAGGTGTTTCTGAGTGGGTGCTAAGTGTCTGAGCCTGTGATTCGATCTCCAGGTCTTCTCAACACTGGAGCCGGTGCTCTTACACTCTGTGCTACCTGGTCGCCCCTTTAGTGTGTACTTCACTTCCTCCTCAAGCCAAATTCAATGGAAATAAGGTTTACCCATTCCCTTTTGCCTTCCTATTCTTCCCCTCCATTGTAACCATTTTCCCTTGCCTCTTCTGTATGAGATAGTTTACCCAATCTGTCTTTCCCCATCTCCTCTCATTATATTCCTCTCAACTCTTAATTTCACCTTTTAAGTATCATTCCTTCCTGTTAAATTGGTCCTGTGCCCTCTATCTATGTATACCTGTAAACATATATACACACATTCACATATGTATTCATATGCCCATATACCCTCATATATAGACAAATATATATATATGTATATATATATATATATATTTCTAATCCCTTCAACTACTGAGAAAAGTTTCATAAGTTACAATTATTGTTTTTCCATGTAGAAATGTTAATAGTTCAACTTTGATAAGTTCCTTATGATTCCTTTTCCCTATTTACCTTCTCATGCTTCTCTTGCTTCTTGTATCTGAATATCAAATTTTCTATTCCACTCTGTTTTTTTCAGCAAGAAAGCTTTAAAGTCCTCTATTCCACTGAATGACCATATTTTCCCCTGAAACATGATACTCAGTTTTGCTGAGTAGGTGACTCTTGGTTTTAATCCCAGCTCCTTTGACCTCCGGAATATCATATTCTAAGCCCTTCGATCCCTCAGTGTAGAAGCTGCCAGATCCTGGGTTATCCTGACTGCATTTCCACAATATTCAAATTGTTTATTCCTGGCTGCCTGTAATATTCTCTCCTTAATCTGGGAATTCCGGAACCTGGCTGTAATATTCCTAGGAGTTTTCTTTTTGGGATCTTTTTCAGGAGGTGATCGGTGGATTCTTTCAACCTCTATTTTGCCCTCTGGTACTAAAACATCAGGGCAGTTTTCTTTGAGAACTTCCTGGAAGATGATTTCTAGGTTCTCACTTTGGTCATGGCTTTCAGGCAGTCCAATAATTTTTAAATTATCTCTCCTGGATCTCTTTTCCAGGTCAGTGGTTTTTCCCATGAGATATTTCACATTGCCTTCTATTCTTTCGTTTGTTTGGATCTGTTTCACAGCATCTTGATTTCTCATAAAGTCATTAGCTTCCATTTGCTCCAATCTAATTTTGAAGCAATGATTCTCCTCATTGAGTTTTTGAGATTCTTTTTCCATCTGGCAAATTTGGCTTTTTAAGGCATTCTTCTCCTCATTGCCTTTTTGAGCCTCCTTTGCCATTTGAATCAGTCTGTTTTTTAAGGTATTATTTTCTTCAGTCAGGCTGTTGACTGTCATTTCATAATTTTCTTGCATTGTTCTCATTTCTCTTCCCAATTTTTCCTCCACTTTTCTTATTTGGCTTTCAAAATCTTTCTTAAGGTCCTCTATGGCCTGTAACCAGCTTGTATTTTCCTTTGAAGCTTTTGGTGCAGCCGATGAGACGCCGGCACAGCCAGCCAGCGCCACATGGTGGCGTCAGCTCTTGGCCTGCAGAGTGTAGGGGGATCAAGCACCAGTCTGAGGGGTAATCGCTCTTGCTTTTTAACCTGCTTGGATCTGGATTGCAGTCTAGGGGGGAGGTTCTGGGGTGTGTGTCTAGCTTGCCAGAGCATGTGGAGACCTCAGAGAGGGCACCCATCTAATACCTCCGGCAGCTGAGAAAACCCCAGCGTTTGGGACGAAAGCTCTCCTGTCTGGTGGCAGAGTTCTACCTTGGGAAAAAGCCCAAAAGTCAAGTAATTGAGTGGCAAAATGAGCAGGCAAAGGAAACAAAGCAGACAGAAGATTCCAACAATACACTCCTATTTTGGGGACAAAAAGGAGCAAAGCATGGAACAGGAGGAAAACAGAGAAAAAAAATGTTTTTATTTTTAAAGTTAATTTATTTATTTTTAGTTTTCAACTTTCACTTTCATAAGTTTTAAATTTTCTCTGCCTCTCTCCTCTCCTCCCTCCCCAAGACAGCATGCAATAGGGCAATATAGGTGCCACATACACATTCCTATCAAACATATTGTCACATTAGTTATGTTGCATAGAAGAAATTTAACAAATGGGAGAATCCATGAGAAAGAAAAAAGTAGTCTGCTTTTCTTTGCATTCAGATTCCATAGTTCTTTCTCTGGATGTGGATGGCATTTTCCATCAGGAGTCCTTTGGAATTCTTTTAGGTCCTTGCATTACTGAGAAAGGTTCTGATTCTATCAGAATCAATCATCACACACTGTGGCTTTTACTGTGTACCATGTTCTCCTGGTTCTGCTCCCTTCACTCAGAACCAGTTCATGTAAATCTTTCCAGGTTTTTCTGAAGTCTGCCTGTTCACCATTTCTTATAGCACAATAGTATTTTCCCAAATATTTTTAGAGCTCTCTGTTAGAACTCTTCCACCATTTTCTCTTTTTGTTACAAAGCACCTATTATTATTATCTTTATGGTAGGTATTCCTACTAGAGCCTAAGGTCCTTTGGTCCAGGAATGGTCTGTCTTTGTCTTTATATTCCCTGAGCTTTGAACATATTAGGTGCTTAAGAAGCTGATGATAAACTGAATTATTAAACTGAATGAAGGAAGTATGATAAGAACTGGAAAAAGAACACTGGACTTGGAGTCAACAGACCTGGCTTCATATCCTTGTTCTGATATTTACTACTTATATGACCTCAAGCAAGTCTTTTCTGCCTCCTGGACCTCAGTTCCTCATCTGGACTGTGAAGGGAGATTGGATATCTACGGTCATCATGTTATATATCTAGACCCAGTGCATCTGATCTAGCCTCCTCATTTCACCCAAGCTGAAATTGAGGCCAGGGAGATTAAATGATTTATACAAGGTTTTTCAGGTAGAAAGCATCAGATCAGATGCAGGATTTGAAACCAGGTCCTCTGACTCCAAAGAATCCTCCTACTGCTCCAAAGATTATATCCTATGACTGGTTAAATTAGATGACTGGATGGGATGATCTCTAAGGTACCATTCAGTGATTCTATAAATAACAATTAACTCTAAGAAGATTCCACTTGCCTTTATGTGAGCCATAGCAAATAACTACAGATCTCTCCCCACTGACCCTTTACGACTGCTACTGCTGCCCTCCCCCTTCCCAACCCTCCCCCTTTAAACTGAGCCTTGAAGAAATAAAGCCAACATTTTCAAGATCTTAGGTCTCATTCTTCATTATTCAGGTTGCAAAGACGAAGCTTTTGGGGAAGGGATGCATTAAATTAACACAATGAAACAAACAAAAAAAGAAAGAGATTTATAGAAATGTCTCATTTTGAAATAATTGTTGGCCTTCAAAGATCGCAGGGATGCTCCATCTCCCCACAGAGGTCTGTATGCCAACAACTCCTTAAGATTCAGCTCCTGCAACTGTGACATTAAGCCATAAAATGTTCTGCTGATAAAGTAATTGCCCGACATGGCTACCTGGTTCAAACTTGTGCTTAGCATGCATCTCTGGCCCCAGAATGCAGCTGACGATCTCCGTTTAACTACCTCGTCCCCTGCATTTACCCGGAGAGGAGAGGAAATAGCCCCAAACCGACTTTCTTTCTTTCTTTTTTTTTTTTTTAAGACTCCAGACGGCAAATCCAATAGTAGCCAACAGTAACAACATATGCTTATAATTACGATCACCATCAGGGAATTCAACCTTACAGAGAGGATGGAAGAGAGGCCCACAAAGGGGGAGCTTCGGAGCTCTACCAAAAACAGCAGGAGAGAATGTAAGCAGGCAGAAGTGGGATGACCATGTCTGACTAACAGGGGAGACTTTCAGGGGCTGAGAGCTGCTGGTTTCCAGCCAGTCTCTTGGAGGATCTACATTATTTTTGCTGAACATGAAATACTGAAAAACAAAGGCTTGCTCTCAGGACTGGCTTTTCATTCTGGTCCAGAGAAATCTTCTGGTCAAGCCAAAGCCCCAAAAGTTTTCTGCTCAGATGACTAAGAGGGGGCTATCAGGTCCGGGGAGGGAGAGGTCCAGTCAAGGACACAACCAAGAACAGAGGTGGAAGTTGGAGATATTTATCATTAACAACAAGCACCACAGACTGTTTCCAAGGGCAAATGGTACAGAATACCCTGTGAGTTGGGAGAGGGGTGGGGGGGAGACACAGACCCTAGGACATTTGTGTGAAACCACTGCTGGAAAGGCTGTAATAAAGAGAACAGGGGAGCAGGTCATGATGGGGAAAAGAACTCGCTCTAGAACTTATCTGCTTTAATTATTTTCGCTAACTAGGTACTAATTGCTGTCATGTCTATGCCGCCAAATAGGAGCAAAAGTACTGTTAGCAAACTCAAAATTTGACACCTTGGGGCAAAGACCTTGTTGTCTTGTCCTATTTATGGCTCTGTTTAGGATTTCAGTGTAGCCTAGATGATTCCCAGATGATTTCCCTCATTCACTCCATCTCCTGAAGGGTTTCTGGCTCAAGGCAGGAGGTCAGAAATCTGTTTAGCCCCAGGTCCTACTAGCAGATTTAAACAGTCCTTGAGGGTGCCACTAGAAGGCCTGAGTATGTGTTTCAGGAGTTCTAGCATTGTGAGCACCAGACAGAGAAAGAGGATGAAAGTCATCCATGTAAAGACTTTTTCTTCTATTTTTATTTTCAATTAACAAGAATTTTTTTCTCTCTCTCCTACCTTACCCAACCCAACAACCCTTAATAAAAAGGTAAAAAAAAAAACTTGTAAACAAACATTCAGAATCAAGACAAATTCCCCCATTGACCACATTCAAAACTCTTAGGTTTAGGTACAAAAAGGCAGCTTCACCAGTACAAAAATGGAGGAGAGATAGTCAGCTGTTGTTCTGAAAAAGATCTGGAAGTTTCAGTAGGCCACAAGTATATATAATTAGCAGTGTGGTGTGGCAGCCAAAATAGCTAATATGCTCCTGAAATGCTTTAAAAGAGACAAGGTTTTCAAGACTACGGGGTTGATCATTTTACTATACTCTGCCCTCATCAGACCTCACTGGGAGTACACAGTTAAACAAGTCCATTGATAAGTGACAGTGTCCAGAGGAGGACAACTAGGATGGTGAAGGTCCTTGAGTCCATGTCACATGGAGGTCCTTGAGTCCATGTCACATGGAGGTCCTTGAGTCCATGTCACATGAAGATCCTTGAGTCCATGTCACATGGAGGTCCTTGAGTCCATGTCACATGGAGGTCCTTGAGTCCATGTCACATGAAAATGAGTTGAAGGAGCTGGGAATGCTTAGTCCTGAGAATTAAAGACTTGGGGGAGGTAGAGCAGAGGGGGGGAACATGATATCTGTCTTCAAGTGTTTGAACACCTGTTATCTAGAGGTGGGATGAAGTTTGCTTTGTGCAGTCCCAGAAGGCAGAACCAGTAACAGCGGCTGGAAGGGATAAAGAAGTCAATTTAGGCTTGATATCAGGAGGAAAATATTCTCAACAATGAGCACCATGTAAAAATAGAATGACTTACCTGGAGAGGTTGGAAGCTGAATGAACAGTATGTCAGTTGGGGATTCCTTTTGTGGATGGGCAGGAATAGATCACCATGGAGGCTTCTTTTAAATGCTAAATTCTGCTCTTGTGTCCCCAATGCTCAGTACAATGCTGTGCACACAGTGGGCAGTTAATAAATGCCACCTGGAGAGGATTCTGACAAGATGGAGGAGTAGGTCAGAAAATTTCAATTTCCCCCACAAAAGAGGTAAAATAGTGTGTCTGTGTGAACATAGAGCCATGAAAACAAATAAGAGTAAAGGCAGAACAGGGGTCCTTCTGGGACAATCAAATAAGGTCTGAAGAAAGATCTCAGGACTAGATTTGCTCCTGGTGACAATTAAACACATCCAGGCTAGAGTCCATTTTGGCAAGTTGCTTTAACAACAAGCAGTAAGCCATGGAGTGAGTTGGTTTGAGAGGCTGCCTAGGCCCCAGCCACAGGAACTTTTATCTCCCAGAACAGTGAGGGGAGTTGGGCATCTGAGCTCAGGAAGATGGAGGGAACCTCTGTTGACAAAGAATGTCAGACCCAGCTGTGCTGCAGAGAGAGGCCGGGGCTAGAGGAAACAGTCACGAGCCTGAAAGTGCAGAAGCAGTGGGGCAGGGAAGACATTGGCTATGGGCACTTACAGGAGGTTGGAGCTCTTGGTTTGAGTTCAAGGTCAAAGGGGAGAACTGAAGAGGATCAGAGGCATCATCTCCCATATTGCAGTACTACAGGTGATTGTAAAAACTAAATTATTATCCCCCACCAAAAAAAAAAAATACACAGGCAAAGGAGAAAGAATCCAACCATAGAGAGCTACTATAGGAATAGAGAAGACCAGGGTTCATCTTCAGAGGAGGATAATAAAGGAAAGAAACCCTCTTCTACCCCCAAAGAGTAATGTCAAATGGTCACCTGCCCAAAAAGAATTCACTGAAGAGCTTAAAAAACACTTTAAAAATCAAGTGAGAGAGATTGAGGAAAAATTAAAAAGAAAAGTAAGAATAATACAAGAAAAACAAAAAGATAATGTCAAGAAAGCCAACCACATACAAAAGGAGAACCAGAATCTTAAGGAAGAAAATGACTTTCTTAAACTCATAACTGATCAAGAGGAAGTCAGCAAAGTTATAAGAGATGAAGAAATTTTAAAAAATAAAATAAAAAGAATGACAAAATAGAAGAGGATGTGAAACATCTCATAAGAAAAACAACATCTAGAGAACAAATCAAGAAGAGAAAACATAAGAATGATTGAACTACCTGCAAGTTCTGATTAAAAAAAGAATCTTGAAACAAAAATACAAGAAATAATTAAAGAAAATTGTCCTGAAGCATTAGAACAAGAGTGGAAAGCAGAAATAGAAAAAATCCGCTGATCACCACCAGAAAGTTTTCCTTCAAAGAGAACTCACAGGAATATTATAGTCAAACTCCAAAACCCCCAGATCAAGGACAAAATATTATGACCAACAAGAAAAAATTTATATATGACAGTATCACAATTAGAATCACATAGTAGGATTGGTGACACTAAAAGATCTCTTCTTGGAACATTATATTTTGAAGAGCAGAAGACCTGGGCCTCTGATGGAAATGATCACACCTAGTAAAACTAAGCATAATTTCAAATGGAAAAAAATGGACTTTTGATCAACTGTCAGACTTTCAGGACTTTGTTTGAGAAAAAAATAAACCTGAACTAAATACAAGTTTTGACATTCAAAGTCAAGAAAAATATATGGTACATACCAATGATCAATTACAAGGGACTAAATAAAAATAGAATGTCTACCTTTCATTTTTGGAAAATACAAAGCCTATGTCTAAGATTGCTACCAGTAATTAGGTAGCTTATAAGAAAGATTGGGGGAGATCTGAGTATATGACTTCAGAAAGTAAAATCATTCAAGAACAACTAAAAGAGTAATTATCTTATACAAATGAGGTGCAAGAGAAAGAACCAATACAGAAGATTTAGATGGAGGAGGGGGCTGTTAGTTCTGGAAACTATTTTCATCAGTAATTGGTTAAGAAGGGAAAATACATATACATTCAGAAGAGTATAAACGTTTTCTAAATTGAGAAAGAAATAACATTCTAAGAGGATAAGGAGGGAAGGAGGAATAGCTTAAAAGAGGAATACTGAAGAGCGTTTAGATTTAGGGATATGGGAAGATAAGGGAGGAATTGCTGGAGTGGAGGTAGGTAAAGTATTAGGAGGGTAAGGTAACAGATAGAAGTGAAGTAGAGGAGTTAGGAGAAATAGGAAAAAGGAGATATGCACAAACATAAAAACAAAGATTAGGAATAAAATCTCTTAGGGAAAGCATATGTTTCTATACATATGTATGTATGTGTGCATACATATGTATATCTCAATACCTATATATAAATATATCTATGCTTAATTGTAACCTTGGGGGTGGCGGGAAGGAGGGAAAAAGAACAAAGTAAAAAGTTTACAGCAAAGAACAAAAGAAAACCTACAAGAAAGAAAAGATGAACAGCTTTCAACATAATGAACAGTATTTCATATATAGGCTCCCTTGAATTGAAAAATTATTGCTATATATTCTAAATTCTTTCATATGTTCTGATGCATATATGAGATTTTTTCTTTTCTCATTTTATATTTAAATTTATAGTTTATTTTTCTTTTCTTATTTTGTATTTAAGTTTTAGTATCTCTAAAATTTTTTTAATTTTTTAAAAAGAAAAAATACTACCTGACTACTTATCCTGCCTACTTTCCTGAGTTATTCTAAGGGTAAATAATACTTCATAAATATTTTCTTCTAAAAAATATTATATACTCCATGAGGATTGTAACCATGTGACCTATAGATATATACATATATGCATATATATGTACCATACATATATGTGCATATATAGGTGTGTATGTACTCACCTCTTCTCCAGCACCAAACAAAGTGCTCTGCACACAAGAAATGGTTCATAAATGTGACTGGATTAAATTTTTAAGATGAAGAAGAGCAAAAGGGGAAATGAGAAATAGGTAGAACGTTAAAGAGAAAACAAATGTGGAGGAGAAAGAAGATAGGCAAGAACAGGAGTAAGAAAAAGGAAAATGAGAAGAACAAGGGCTGCCTTGGGAGGGGAATGACGACCGCTTGACTTAGGGTTTGCTAACAGAGCGCCAGGACCAAACTCCCAGGTGTATCAGGTTTTAGCACTGATGGTCTAAAGTTAGGCTCATGGTCCGTGGCATCAATGGCACTTTTGGAAATGTAGTCATCTATCTCCACATTCCTTCCCTAGAAAATGGAGACAGAAAAAAGGGAAGAGCAAGGAAGAGGAGAGAGGAAAAGAAAGAGATTGGAGAGAAGAGGAAGGGGAGTGGAAGAATCACTAGACAACCCTCAAAGTCTCTAAATTGTAGAAAAACTGCTGTCCTGTTTTGTTAGAGGGTGCTTCCTCACCATGGTTTTCCCTAGAACAATGAAATCATAGGTTCAGTTTCTATCTTTATAATTCTAATATACATGGCAGGTACTAATTCTGGTAAGAAGTTGGACATGAGATACATACAAAGCAGATGTAAGATAACCTTGAGGGAAAGGCCTCCTGCAGAAGGTAACTTTTGACCGGAGTCTAGACTGAAGTTAGAAGTACTGTTGATCATTGTATAGAACTGAGTTCTTATTGGCTTTCAAAGTTGCTAGGGTTTTATTTCTTTTTTTTTATTGTGTTGTCATTGCAAAATAACATTATATAATCATTGTATAGTCATTCTTCTGGTTCTTCTCAATTCATTTGGCATCAGTTCATATAATACTTCAAGGCTTCTCTCAAACCAACCCCTTCACAATTCCCTATGGTACAACAGTATTTCATTACATTCATATACCACAATCTATTATTTTTCTTTTTCTGGTTTGACTCTTCTTGGTTATCAAAAACATACTTGTATCACAGAAGGAATTTGGTAGGACCCTTTCTTTCATTATTTTTGCAAATTGTGAAATACTGGAATTGCTCTTTGAACATGCAATAGAATCCACTTATAAATCTACGTGGTCTTAGTTTTTATCCCACTTAGAAGTTGATTTATAGTATGTTCAATTTCTTTTTCTGAGACTGGACTATTCAAATTCTACTTTTTGTTCTGTTAAATGAACATTTGGGGTTTTTTTATAAATACTCATCCATTTTATTTCAGTTGTCAGTTTTATTGGTAAAGAGCTGTATAAAAATTTATTGTGAGTTTCCCTTTTTAATTATTGAAAATGGTAATTTGGCTTTCCTCTTTGTTTTTAATCAAGTTGGGTAATGGTTTGTGTATTTTTTTTTTGTCTTAACAGTGCCTAGCTTTTTCATTAATTCAATTTTTAACTTCTTATTTATGTCATCTTTACTTTTCAGGAATTTAGTTGAAGTTTTTAATTTGTTGGTTTTCTAGGATTTTTTTTTTTAGTTGTATGCAAGTTCATTTATGTGTTGTTTCTATCTTTTGCTGGTAAAAGAGAGATATACATTTTTTTTCCAGAAGACTACTTTGGATACATCCCAATTTTTTTTTATGTTGTCTTATTGTTATTGTCTTCAGTGAAATTATCTATTTCAATGATTCATCCTTTTACTCATCCAATATTTAGGAGTAAGTTATTTAGTCTTTCTAATTTTTAGTCGTTTCTTCAGTGGCTATTTATTAAATATAAATTTTATATCTTTGTGGTCATTGATATGTATTTAATATTTTTTGCATTTATGGGATTTTATCTACTAATACATGGTCAATTTTTGTAAAAATCCTCTGCACTTCTAAGAACATTTGTAGCACTTTTTATTTTCATTCAATAATTGTCATAATCTATCATATCTAGCTTTACTAATATTCAGATAATTTTTTACTTCTTTCTTGCTTATCACTTATACTCTTTTGTTTCTGAAAGAAATACATTGAAGTCTCCCTACATTGTAATTTCATTTACCTTTTTCTTTAAGTATTAGATACTATGACATTTGGTGCATATATGGTACTGAAATAAATTATCTTTGGTACTTTTCAGCAGAATGCCATTTCCATGTTTATCTCTTTTAATCAAACCTATTTTTCCTGTTGTCCTACATGACATTATAATTGCTATCCCTGCTTTTTGTTTTCAGTTAAATTAAAACTCCAGGTCTTTATGTTAATCCTATGTGAATCTTTAAGTTTTCAACAACATAATGTTTGATTCTGCTTTCTAATTCAGTTCATGATCTTCCTCTATTTTGTAGGCAAGTTCAACCCATGCATATTTATAATTATGATCAAAAATTGTATATTTCCTTCCACCCTATTCTCTTATTCTGTTTTCTTTATTCATTCCTCTCCTCCTTTTAACATGGAAGAAGAATCAGAGTGTGTTCCACAGCAATTCTTTCTATTAATGAAATTGGCTTTCACTCCCCTGCCCCTCTTCCCTCAGTCAGGCCTCAATCACGGGTTATTATACTCTCTTTCTTTACTTTTACACTCTTCTTCACAATCTTCCTTTTGAACTTTAGGTTTATTTTGAGTAATTTCTCCTTTCTCCTCAAATCTACTCTCCCTCTTCTTCCCCTCTTCCCACTTTCCCTGTGTATTTATCTTTCCTTGTAGAATTGAATGAATTTTTTCAACAAATCCTTTGTGTATATATGTGTGATTATATGTGGTCTACACTCCTTTGACCAGTTCAGATGAAAGTGAAATTCCAGTGATGTCTTCTTTCTCTACCCCTTCCTCATTTATATAGACATTTTTTTTGCTTTTTTTGGAGGGGGGAAAGGCAGGACAATTGGGGTTAAGTTTGTCCAAGCTCATATGGCTAGTTTGTGTGTGTGTGTGTGTGTGTGTGTGTGTGTGTGTATGTGTGTGTGTTAAGTGTCTGAGACTGGATTTGAACTCAGGTCCTCCTGACTCCAGGGCTGATTGTCTATTCACCCTGCCACCTAGCCTCCCCTATAGACTTCTTTTATAAGAGATAAGTCCTCCCCTATTTTCCTTTCCTTTTCCATTTTATCATCCTTTTACCCTCCTCCCTTTCCTTTTTTCTTTTAACATTATCGAAACAGAACAAAACACTTCCAGGCCCTCTTAATCAACTCTCTCTGTGACCTCTGATACTAGGGTCTAAGAAGATACTCATATTCTCCTCCTTCAAAATGTAAATATATCATTCATATAAAGTCCCTTTTGAATATTCACATTCATATTTACTGTTAAGTTTCTCTTTATTTCTAAGTTTATATTTTGAAGTATCTATCCAGTTTTTACTATTTCATCAGAAATTCCTCCAGCAGGATTATAATCATTTTTGCTGGATAAATTATTCTTCTTTGTAAACCTCCATCTTTTGCTTTTTGGAATATTATCTTCTGTGGTCTCAGCATCTTTGTAGAAGTAGCTGCTAAATCATGTGCAATCCTGACCAGAGTTCCTTGGTATTTGAGTTATATCTTTCCCACTTTTTTTTTTAATTTTGTACTTTTTCTTTGACCTAAAACACTGGATTTTGGCTATAAAGCTTCCAGGAGTTTGTTTTTGGAGGTTACTTTCAGGAGGTAATTAATGAACTCTTTCTATTTTTTACTTTGTCTTCCTGTTATAAAATGTCTGGACATTTTCCTTTCATGGTTCCTTGAAATATGATATCCCAGCTCTTTTTTGGTCACAGTTTTCTAGTCATCCAACATATCCAATAACATCCAAACTTGTGTCTACATGTGTAGCAAAGCCCCCGAGTGAGACCTGAGTCAGATTAAAAGGTAATTGGGAAATGTTCAACAAAATAAATCAAAATGCAATGCAATAGAGATAGTGTTAACGTGTAGTTTTCTAAGTTAATATGCAGCCCAAATAGGGTCTACTTCTATCTGAGTTTGAAACCACTGACCTGAATCTTAAATTCTCCCCTTTTTTTCAATCTTTTGACTTTGCTTTAATATTTCTTGCTGCCTCATGGAGTCACACTTCCGTTTGATCTATCTTAACTTTCAGTCTCTTACTTGGGCTATGTTGTATACCTTTTCTGCTTAGTTGTTAATACTCTTCGCAAAGTCTTTGCTACAGTGCTTCGATTTCCTTTCAAATTCTTTCCTATGTTGTTCTCTTCTCTTTTATATTATTATTTCCACTGCTTATTTTTTTTACACTTGCTTCATCTTTTCTACAATTCTAATTGATCTGGTGAACAAGCTGTGTTTTTCTTTGAGGCTTTTCTTATAGGTTTTGGAATGATTCACCTCTTCTTGGTTTCTGTCTTGAGCATCTCTGGCAACAGAATTGTTCATCTTTTTTGTTTACTAATTCTCATAGCCTTACTTCCCAAATTAGAATGTTGTGTTAGGATCAGGATTCATATACTTCTGCAGGAACTATTATGCCTTATTTTACCTGGGATTCTGCTATGTTTTTAGGAATTAAGTATTGTGTTCTTCTAGGATCACAAATGTGATTTGAACCAGGCAGCTGCAGCCTTTCAGAAGGTTCTATGTAGTTAGATGAAATGTTCAGTATGACTGGTGCCTTCTGGGACTTTCTAGGCTCTAGACTCTGGTATGTGTCCAAGTGATACTACTGTAGACTTACCCCTGGGTGGTGCTCCATTAGACAGCAATTGCCCCCATCCCCTGTCAGCAAGCTGAAAAGTACGATAGACTCAGAGCAGTTAGGTAGCACAGTGGATAAAATGCCAGCCTACATAGAATCAGGAAGATCTGAATTAAAATCTGACCTCAGACATGTCTTAGCTGTGTGACCCTGGGCAAGTCACTTAACCCTTTTTGCCTCAGTTTCCTCTTTTGTAAAATGATCTGGAAAAGGAAATGGCAAAGCACTCCAGGTTCTTTGCTAAGAAAACCTCAAATGGGATCATAAAGAGTTGGACACAACTGAAAACAGTTGAACAACAACAAATAGCATACTCAGAGAAATTATGCTGGGGCCTGGGCTGTCTGTCATTTATCCTGGCAGACTCTGGGCTGTTGGTCCAGTCTTGTTTGGAGCCCTGGGGGCCCAAGGCCTACATCAAGCCCTCTGTGAGACCTTGCAATTCTGGTCTAGGACTATAGCTAAGCCTTCAGTCTACTTGAAATGACCCAATCTACCATCTGATCTTGGGCTGAGAAGAAAAAAAAAACATGATATCTCCTTAGATTTCCCAATTACTACTTGTCTGTACATAATCTCACATATTCAATGGAGTAGGAGGGGAGCTGGAGTTATACTGTTTATTCCTATTCTGCCACCTTGTTGGTCTAGTGAAGATCCAAAATTCAATAAAAGTTAAGTGTACTGTTGTAAATAGAATTGTTCCTTTGTTAATAGAATACAGAATAACAAAATGTCAAAACTGGAAAGAATTTCAGAAGATATGTGCCCTAATCTCAAATGAATGGGAACTCTACCTCTAACAGTTCCTGATAATCAATGGAAAGGGAACTAGATTAGGACTCAAAGGACCCAAGTTCAAATCCCAACTGCTACTTTTCATCTGGGTTGACCTTGGGCCTCAGTTTACCTTTCTTGACCACATTTTCCTTATCTGTAAAATAAGAGAATTAAGAACCACTCAAGTCCCTTCTGGTTCTAGATCCATAATGCTGTGATTCTGAGGAGTCATTCAGCCTTTGTTTTAAAATCTCTCAAGCTGGTAATTCCCTGTCTCCTGAGGCATCCCACTATTTGGGCAAGAACGGTTTCATTGCTGTTGCTGGGGGGTTTTCCTGACATTATACCTAAATCTGCTGCTTTACAATATACATTTCCTTTCCTTGCTCTGCCTTCTAAAACCAAGCAAAAGCTGTCGAACCTTGTAGACACTTAAAAAATGCTTATTTCTTTCCTTTTCCAAATGACAGTCCTCAAAAGTTTACAAAACAATTCTCAGTCTCCACTCCTGCCCAAAACTTTGTTTCCCACAAAAAAGCACTGATTCCTTCCATTCATCTTTTCCCCATAATTTTAAATCTCATTAAAAGTCTCTTAATCACTCTCCTTTAGACAAGTCAACTTGTTAATGCTCCTCTTAAAATGTAGTTCCCACAAGTGAACGTGAGGTTCCCTGTTGTGGTCTGGCCAGTCACTTTTCTGGACTCTATTCTAATGTTAACAGCCCAAGTTTACATCAGCCTTTTTTGACAACCACATCACAGCAGTAATTCAAATGGACGTAGAAATTCTTAACTCTTTTTATTTTTAATTGTCAGCTAGCTACAACGTGTCTGTCCCATGTGTGACTCTCTGAATCTAAAACAGATTTTCTCTTCTTCTTACTAGATTCAACCCATTATTCCAAGTTGTTAAGAGTTTATAATTGTAGTATCATCCATCCCTCCAGCTTTGCAACATAAGCTAATGTGATACGCATGATACATACATATTTCTATGTATAATAATGTTAATAACAATGACTAATATTTATCAAACAAATTATAATTTTCAGAGTGTTCTTCCTCACAGCAAATCTATATGGTTGTTGTGGGGGTTTAAGGGGCAGGGCAGTGCAGGAGAAAGAGTGCCGATTTGGCAGGCAGAGGTCCTGAGTTCAAATCTAGCCCTGTGCTCTTTCCCTGTGTGTCCTTGAGCAAATTATTTCACTTATCTGGGCTTCTGCTTCCTTATATATAAAATGAGGAAGCTCTACTCAGTTATCTCTAACATCCTTTCCATTCTTTTATATTTGAACTGGGAAGTCAAAGTACTATACCCATTTTACAGATAAGGAACAAGACTGAGAGAGGCTAAGTACCCTGTTTTTTAGTCACACAACTAGTAATGGTGGCAGAGTTGAGACTCAAATCCACAGTTTCTGAACCCAAGCATTGTGCTCCTTCTACTACATGATGATTTTTCAGCAATCTTTTAATTAATTCTCTTTAGATACAGTCATTTAAATCATCCAAATAAGTTTTCTCTGTATTGATATCCAGTCTGTGTATGGATTGTCCACACGAATATCACAGGAGATTCTACTGTTGTACAGAAAATACCACCTGCTTCTAGGTTAAGGCAATCTTCCCCATGCCTGGATAGTACTGCCTTCCCTACCTATACCTCCCTCTTGTCATGATAAAATTTGCAATAAAGACAAATGTTCTGAGCATGATCTATTTATTAGTATGGCTAGCAAAGACCAATAAATTGGCAAGACCCATCAGTAGTCAAAAAGGCATCTGACAGTCAGAGCAATTCTTTTATAGCATTTACACAGTGACCATGCAGACATATTTCACTTCTGATCAGTTGGTGCTGCTTACATCAGTTCCTCACCAGATGAATCAACATGGCATGACTAACATCCTCTGGAAAATCTCATGGAGAACAAACATCCTATGACCAGATTGACTCATATCCCCCCATGGTCAACCAAAGTTCACAGATCTGAATTTTTGTGGTTGGACTTTAGCCAATAGAAATAGGGAAAGAAAATTCTTACATATTTTACTAAGAGGGTCTATATACAATCAAATTGATTCACAAATATTGATTCTGATGAGATACATTGATTAGATATAATTTTCAATCAATGATTAATCATAGAATATCAATTTTCAAATTTCACCTTAGGCCACTAAGGGTACAGCGTTATAGGAATTCAAACTCACATATATGTTTTTTTGGGGGGGAAGGCAACTAATACATAAGTGGATTGACCATTAATATATATAAAGTGAAGTGGGATGTCCATTTTCAATTTCACAACTTTTTAGAATCCCACAACACACAACAATGAAGCAAAAAGCTGAGAGTTTTAAGAAGTTACATATAATTGGTCAAAATCAATTTGAAAAAGCAGTTGGAACCTCTCTTTGAGTCAACCAGAGTATTTCTAAAAGGACTTTCACAACTTCAAAAAGGTATGTAGATGTGTTTTTATTCCACACTTCAGAAGAGCGTCAAAGCACTTTAATGAGATATTAATTTTTAACAGTAATATTTTTCTGTTTTTAGACAGCCAATTTGTATAAACAATTTAAAACCAAAGTTTTGCCAAGTGTGTGTTTGCTAGACAGCACAGTGGATAGAGAACCAGATCTGGAGTTAGGAAGGTTCAGTCTTTCCAAGTCCAAATCTGGCCTAAGATACAAGCAAACTGACCCTGGGCAAGTCACCCTAACCCTGTTTTCCTCAGTTTCCCCATCTGTAAAACAAGATGGAGAAGGAAATAGCAAACTACTCTAGTATCTTTACCAAGAAAACCCCAAATGGAGTCACAAAGAGTAGGATGTGACTGAACAACAACAACAAAATAACAGTATATGTATTACCAGGATATGCTTAGAGACTTGTAAATACAGAGGGTCACTGATTTGTGGACCAAACACAAAGATATGCAACTGGTGGCTAGGTAAGGGAGGTCATTCTTTGTCTCATTTCTTACCTAGCCTTAATCACTGAATGGGCATTGTCTCAGTCAAACTGAGACCTGGGAAAGACCTTAGCTTAAAAAAGCCAGGTTCTCCCACTGCATCTGGGGCCATTTCCAGATTTCCAGTCATTCTGATCTATATATTGACACTGGATTCAGATGGTTCCAGAGGAGAAAGTGAGGCTGGTGACTGCACATTCTTGCCTCACTTAAATCTAATTCACTTGTAAGTCATGGCATCACCTTCCTGATGTCATGCTCCTCTTGGAGAATGAAGAACAAAAACATCTGAACACCCAGTTATTAATTTTTTTTTGCTTTTTGGAGGGCAGTTGGGGTTATTAATAAGTTATTAATAAGTAACTTGCCCAAGGTCACACTGCTAGTTTTTGTGTTAAGTGTCTGAGGCTGGATTTGAACTCAGGTACTCCTGACTCCAGGGCCAGTGCTCTATTCACTGCACCACCTAGCCGCCCCACACCCAGTTATTCCTGAGTGAACTGACAACTCTTAAGATGAAGTTTGAACAATTTAGAAGTCAGCCTTATACTCACAACCAGGGCCAGACATTCTGGTAGGCAAAGTAAGTAGTGCTTACACACCATGACTTCAGGGATTCAGGGAAACTGCCCATACTAAATATAAATCAACAAGTCCCTTACACCATTTTGTGCATGCCTTAAATTTGATATACAGAATCATACCTCAGACTGGAGTCAAATGCCTCTAGAAAAGGGACTGTTTGAGCTGTATCAATTAATTTTATCTTGGTGTGAATAAGTTTATAAGAACACTTCCAGAGAGTAGGTTTCGGTAAAGAGAATGAGGAAAGGTCATGAAGACAGTGGAATGGATGGGGGAGGGGAGCGGTAAAAGAGTCATCTAGAAACACTGTGATACAATAGAAAGAATACAAGACTGTGGAGTTACCTATGCCACTCACTAGCTGGGTGACCTTAGACTAGTCACTTAACCACTGTGGGCCTCATTTTCCTCACTTGTAAAATGAGAAGGTTGGACTGGGTGACCTCCAAGGTCCCTGTAGCTCTAATATGACCCCCAGTTACTGGTGGCGTGTCCTCACTCCAAAATTTTTCTGTATATGCTACATTCTTATGATTAGTGCTCAGAACAATGTCTAGCACACATTAGTCATCTAATAATATTGACTGGCTGATAGGTATTTACTTACCTTTCTACACATTTTATTTCTCTTTACCCTAGAATGTAAGTTCCTTGAGGGAAACTACTTCATTTACATCTTTTTTTTTAATCTCTGGCCTCTAAAACATATGCTAGCTTATTAAACAGGTACCTAATAAATGCTAGGCCAGGTAGGTGGCAAAGTGGGTAAAGGGCTGAGAATAGAGTCAGGAAGATTCATCTTCCTGAGTTCAAATCTGACCTCAGACACTTACTAGCTGTGTGACCCTGGACAAGTCACTTAACCCTGTTTGCCTCAGTTTCCTCATCTGTAAAATGAGCTGGAGAAGGAAATGGCAAACCACTCCAGTATTGGGTCACAAAGAGTCAGACATGACTGAAATGACTGAACCACAACAAACACTTGTTAGATCTAATCAAATTCAAAATATATAGAGAAAATATAGTAACACATTTCTATCTTCTACCAGTTTTGTAATCCTAAGAGTAAAGGAAATAAGGATGGAAAAAAGGGACTGCCAGTACATGACAAGTCAACAATAAGGTCTTGCTTTATGAGGTGACGTTACAAAGTGCTTTCTTAATGTACTTCCTTTGATGGTATAAAAGGTATTTTTATTTAGACTTCTGTATCAGTATCTCTTCTGGGTTGACTTGACCCTTTTACATGTGTGTTTCCAACTGAATGAAGATAAGTGATTAGCACAATAGAGAAGTCGAACTAACATCTTTTTACGTGGAATATAAAGAGTGCTTGGGCAAATTACTTCTCTGGCCCGGGAAGTTTATTAAACCATTAAATGAGGAGTTAGTGACATATTTAACTAGCCTCTCATGGAAAACCTCCAAATCCTCCCATGATGTGGTTGTTTTGACTGTGAGGAACCAGCTGTCACTAGCTGTGTGAGACAGTTAAATACAGACAAAGAAATTGATAAATTAACAGCTGGAACCTGGAAAAAATTAGGGCTTTGACTTAGTCGATGTACCCTTGACAACTTCAAAAGGTGTGTAATGAGAAGTGATCTTGAATGAAATTTTAATTCTGCCATATCATTAGAATAACAGAAGCTCGAGAAAATGAGAAAGCCAATTCAAATTCAACCAAGTTATCAAAAGCCTACTATGTGTAAGGGTCTATCCTGAGGATGCAAAGGGGAGATAGACACACGAAAATAATCCTCACTTCTAAAGACCATTGTGGGCATGCATGTATATAGAAATAGGAGGAACCTACACAAGATAAGGTTAATGGTGAACTCATAGGCCTATGCTGTGGGCCTGGATGGCTTATAAGATGCCTTGCTAAAGTCCAGAATTTTGGCACTTCAAAGAACAGGAGAAGGGAATAACCATCTATTAAACACAAACTATTCCAGGCACTGTGCTCAGCATTTTATAAATATCTCATTTGATGCTCACAACAACCCTCCAAGGTAGGTGATATTGTGATCCTCATATGACAGTTGAGGAAACTGAGGTAGACAGAAGGTTAAGTGACTTGCCCAGGGTCACACAGCTAGTGAGTGTCTGAGGCTGGATTTGAACTCAGGACGATGAGTCTTCTCAGGAAGACCCCAGGCTCAGCCCTCTATCCACTCTGCCACCTGGTTGCCAACTAGGACAATAGCTAAAATTTATAAAGCACTTTGAGATTTGCAAAGCACTTAATGAAAGTTTATCTTACATATCTTCATAACATTCTGTGAAACAGATGCTCTTCTCATCCTTATTTCACATTTGAGGAAACTCAAGCTGAGAAACGTTACATGACTTGCCCTGATCACACAGCTAGTAATTGTCTGAGGCAGACCTTGAACTCAGGTCTCCTTGACTCCAAGCTTAGACACTTTGCTCAATTTCTGTGACCACCAGTTTATTCTGCTGCAAAATGGGGTTAATAATGCTTACACTATCACACAACGTTGTTGTAAGGATTAAATGCGATAATGTATGTGAAGCATTTTATAAGTCATCACACACAATATATCATAGAACAGAGGTAACAACAATCAAAATCAGTGCAAAACCTTTATTCAATTCAAGTCACAAACATTTATTAAGCACTTACTATATGCAAGGCGATGGTCTAGGTGCTGAGAATACAAAAATGATTTTAAAACACATATGTATAATCCCGTGGGAGATAGGGAAGGAAAAGATATACAAGTGCATATATGTTATATATATATACACATATGATGCACATATGTATTGTGATACAAGGGAGAGTATAATAGGAGCAAAAAAGAAATCTAAATGAAGTTCCATAAGAAAATGGCGAAGAGATAAAGTTTAACTGAGTGAATCAGGTAATATTTCATAAAAGAGATTAATCCCTGTCTTAAGCCTTGAATGGAGGGAAAGATTCTGAAAGGCAGAATTGATAAGAGAGTATATTCGAGGCATAAGGAAAGGCCTTAAATAGAGGTGGGAGAGTACAATTTGACCAGATAGTAGTTGGACTGTTTTAATAAGACAACATGAGTACTGATATGAAATAGTACTAAAAAGGCAGCTTGGAGATAAAAAGAAAAAACTCATGCTCTAGGTTAAAAACAGAGGGCCAAAATTGGAACAAAAGAGTGGAATGGGGACACAGAAAAAAAAAGCATTTTCTTTGCTTATTTTTTATTTGTTAATGCAACAGATTCTTGTTTTTGAAGGAGTGAGACTTGGTGTAAGATTTTGGTCTTCCTGTTGCTATGATTGTTTTTGTTGATGCTGATACTGTTTATAATACTTTGTATTTTAAATATATCAGGCCCAAAACAAAAATTCTGCCCACCTTTTAAATACCCAGTAATATCTATGCTATATGGACTGTTTAAAAAGGATAGGAAAAGATGCTAGGGTACCCAGCTCCTTTATGAGGCAAATTTGGTTTTTATCCCTAACCCAAACAAAGACAAAACTGAGAGATAACGTTATAGACCAATATCATTAAGGAATATTGACATGAAAATATTAAATAAAATAGCTGCAGATAGAATACATAAGTCTATTGAAAAATACCTGTCATGACCAAGGAGGATTTATCAATATGATTCAAGGACGGTTTGATACCAGAAAAGCAATCAATACAGTAAATTATATCAACAAGAGGAAAAGTAAAACCTATATCATCATATCACTAGATGTAGAGAAATCTTTAATAAAATACACTACTAAATGTCAAGAACATTAAAATATGGGAAAAGAATATTTCTATAATATTATGTATGCACATATATATGGCTATGAGCTAATATCATATACGACATGGAGACAATAGAAAAGTTCCTATTTTTAAAAATTAGTACCTTTCACTCTTTATAGAAGTGGGAGATTTAGGGCATGAAATATTACATGTACACAGCGGATGTGTTGGTTTTGTAAACTGTTGTTCGACTCTTTCTTTTTACCTCTTTGTTTCAAAGGATGGCTCCCTGGATAGGGGAGAGGGAAGATATATATTTGGAATATATAAACATAAAAAAATTATATGAGATATAAAAACCAAAGCTATCAATAAAAACAAGATTAAGAGAACAGGTGTTAAACAGGGATGTCAGCTCTCACTCCACTACTTAATAGTTTTAGAATCCTTAGCAATAACTACAAGGCATTTAAACAGATAATAAAATGCTTTGGCAATGAAGAAGTTAAAGTACCTATATCCAGAAGAAAATTATTATATACATAGAAAAAAACTAACAGTAAAAAATTAGTGGAGGGCGGGGCGGCTAGGTGCCATAGTGAGTAAAGCACTGGCCCTGGAGTCAGGAGAACCCAAGTTCGGTTGTGGCCTGAGACACTTAACACCCACACAAAAATACTAGCCGTGTAACCTTGAGCAAGTTACTTAACTCCAATTGCCCTCCAAAAAAGGCAAAAAAAAATTAGTGGAGGTGATATGACTTTAGTAAAATAATCAAGACATGAGACACATCCACAGAATCATGTTTTTCTATATGACACAATCAAGAAGAGATGCTCAAAGAAAATATTCTTTATAATAATGACTAAATAAATCACAAGTCTGAACATTAACTAATGATTCATGAAGTACTTTGCTAATATTTTCTCAATTTATCCCCAAAATAACCCTGAAAGGCAGATGCTATTATTATCACCATTTTTGCTGTTTTGGTGGGTGTTGGGTGGTGGTTGTGGTAATGGTGGTTCAGCTGTGTCCAATTCTTTGTGACCCCATTTGGTTTTTTTTCTCGGCAAAGATACTGGCGTTGATTGCTATGTCCTTCTCCAGCTCATTTTACAGATGAGGAAACTGAGGCAAACAGAGCTAAGTGACTTCCCCAGGGTCACACAGCTAGTAATAGTCTATCGCTGGACTCTAACTAAGGAAGACAAGTCTTTCTGACTTTATGCCTGGCACACTGCAACACCTAGCTGCCCTATTTAACAAATGAGGAAATTGAGACAGAGATTAAGGGACTTGACCAGAATCACACTTGTCCTGTGACACAACAGTAAATGTTGGAGGCTGGTTTTGAACTCAAGGCTTCCTGACACCAAATCTAGTGCCAGCCTTTCTTGTGACTTACAAGAGAACCAGACAAAGACAACTTCAAACTGATTCTGACAGAAATCAAGGAAGAATTGAACAAATGGAGGGAGATAGTTCCTCCTCCTGAGTAAAAATGTCAATCCTTCCCAAACCAACTTACAGAATTAATATAATTCTGATGAAAACACCAATAGAATTAGAGAAAGTCATAACAAAATCCATATGGAGAAACAGACGGACAAGAATGTCAAGAACTACGAAAAAAGAAAAAAAAACAGTGACGGGAACTACATTCACAGATCAGAAAAATGTACTACCAAGCAATAATTATAAAAACAGTCTGGCATTGGGAAAATGGAAAAAGACATCAGTGGAACAGAATACTGAAATTAGAAATAGAACCCAGTGTATACAAAAGGTTGATGCTTGATAAACATGCTTTAAAAATATTGGAGAATGGAATTGCTATTCTATAAAAATTACTGGAAACGTAGAGGACTGCATGGGGGGAAAAGTTGCCTGGATTTGTGTTTTTATTATTTCACACAACAAACTCCAAGTGGTTCAATGATCTAAATAAACTTTTTAATCACTCTTAAAACTGGAAAAAATAAATAAAAGAATATAAGAATGACAGAATATATTAATGATAAAGAAAAATATATTTATAATAAAGAAAAATCAAAGAATAATTTCATCTATGTAGAAGGGAATTTTTATTAATCAAGCTAAGGAGGATAATATCAGGGACAAAACCAATAAGTCTGACCAGACAAAATAAAAGGTTATCACACCACAAAAGCAATGTACCCCAAACTTTTTGGGGGTCAGGGAATGTGGATCTGGACCTATGATTTTATCACTGTAGAGAATTCTCACAAGCAAACCTCTTCTACTTTACACAGGTGAGGTGAGCAGCTCTGTTTTAACCAGGATTTTGGGGCGCTCAGAAGCACACTTGTCCTTGGTCACATAACTGGTAAGGGCCATTGGAATCCAGATTTCCTACCAACTCTGCCACCCTACCTCTCATGTCTAAAATTTAAAATCAAGAAAGTGAATGAAGGAAAATATCTGCAACAAATACGTCAGAGAAAGTTTTGACACCCAGAATCTACAAGAAAATAAATCCTGTAAGATTAATAATACATGCTTCCCAATGGGGCAATGGCGAAAGGGCACGAGTAGACAATTTATAGAGGAAATAGAAACTTAATAACCACATGAAAAGATGCTCAAAGTCTCTAATAATCAGGGAAATGAAAATTAAGGCGGCAGTAAAATAGCACTTCACCTCCACTAGATGACAAAAACAGCAATAAAATGAAATAAAATCCAATGTTGGTAGTGCTATAGGGAAACAGACACTCTAATACATTGTGGGTGAGATTGTAGAATGGTATAAATATTTCTGAGAGCAATATGGCAATATTCAATAAAGCTCCCAAAACCAATCACACCTTTCAGCCTAGCAATTCTATTGGTAAGACTTCATCTGATCAGAAAAAAATGAAGGAAATGAACCTATCAGAAGGCACAATTGTATAGTAGATTATAGCTCTGGATATGGAATCAAAAGTCTTCAGTTCAAATCCCAGGTCTGACACTGAACATGTGACATTGGACTTTATTCTATCTCCACTTTAATTTTCCCATCCCCAAAATGACTGCATTGAACTCTAAGACATCTAAGGTGCCTAACACTTTCAGCATTCCATGAGTAGTAGACATTACAGGAAATAGAGTATTTGAATGATTCGTTAAAATTACAGACTAAATTAATAGATGAGTTGATGTCAGGACTGGGTCTACATGACTCCAGTCTCCCTATCATGGCTCTCTACAAACATACCCAAGTCTCACCTATGTTTAAAAACCTCTCACCATCCCTCACACAACCCATCAAGCTATTTGTATACTTCTCAAATCTTTCCCAGCAAAACTCCTTAAAAAAAATCTGTCTACTCCCATTGCCTCTATTTCTTCTCCCCTCATTTACTTCTAAATCCATCTCAACCTGGCTTCTGACCTCATTGTTCAATTAAAACTGTTCTCTCTATAGTTCCAAAGGATCTCTGCATTGCCAAATCTAATGCCATTTCCTCGGTTTTCATCTATCTTGACCTCTCTGCAGCAACTGATACTGTTGACTAGGAGGGTTCTCCTTCTTGCTACCTGTCTGACTTCTTTTTGTTTGTTTGTTTGTTTGTTTGTTTTCTTGGAGGGCAATTGGGGTTAAGTGACTGCCCAAGGTCACACAGCTAGTTTTTTTGTGTTAAGTGTCTGAGGCCGGATTTGAACTCAGGTCCTCCTGACTCCAGGGCTGGTGCTCTATTCACTGAGCCGCCTAGTCACCCGACCTGTCTGACTTCTAACAGCTCAGTTTCCTTTGTTGGATCACCATTCATAGCATGCCCACTAACTCTAGGCAAGGTACTTCCTTGCATCCTCTTCCCTTTTCTTTCTGCACTCTCTCACTGGGTCAGCTCATCAGTTTCCATAGGTTAAACTTCTATATCTGTGCAAATCTACATAGCTAGATCTAATCTCCTGAATTCCACCCATTGCCTATCACATATATCAAAATGGGTGTCCCCCACAGGCATCTCAAACTCAATATATTCAAAACAGAACTAATTCTCCTTTTCCCCAAACCCACCCCTCCTCTGAACTTCCCTGTGTCTACTGAAGACACCAAAGAAAGAACGAAAAGTTTGGTAATGATGAAGATGACTTACTTAGCAGTTTGGACTGGGCACAGACTTCCAAGAAATGTGGCACATTTTCCACATATTTCCAAACTTCACCATAATTCATGGGGTCATAGGAACATAGATATAGAGGCAAATGGACCTGAGAGGTCAAATTCAGCCCCCTCATTTTATAGACAAGGAAACCAATTCCTAGAGAAGCAAAGTGACTTGTTCAGGATCACACAGCCAGTAAATGTTTGAGGCCAGATTCTAACCCAACTCTTCGTGACTCAAAGTTCAGCATTCTAGCTATAATACCACACTGCTTCTCCATTAAAGTCATGACCAAATAAGGATATTCCACATGCAGCAAAATATGAAACTTTAGCAAATGCAACTAGAGCTCAGACTTGAAGCAAAATAAAAGATGTTGGTTGAACTTGTGCAAAGAGAATATGCCTTAAAGTTAGAAGACCTTCCAACTCTACTTATTAGCTAGCTAACTCATTTAATTCCTCTGGGTCTTAATGCCAACTCCTTATATTGCTTCAATTCTCAACCATCCCCATAATCCCATAAATGAAAGTCACCCTAAATTCCTGGGAATATATATCTAAAGGTTTGAAATGCATCCTCCTATTTCTTAAGGATCCTCACCCCAACACAGACACACTCCCTCACAAAGCCCATTCTCCAAAGCTCATCACTAATATTTAGCCCACGCTCCCTATGCCAATCTCAGAACACTCTGTTTCAAACACCCAGGGGTCAGCTTCTAACCATGCGTACTGCACCTAATACTAGATGGTGGCACCCAGGGGATAATTTCTCTAGTACAGGCAGCTGTGAGCCCTTCTCCTCTAATTAAAATAAAAAGTAACTGTTGGACTTTAAGCTTATAATGGGAAGACACTGCTTATGTTTCCAACAGTCCTAAATGGACCAAGCTTCCCTATAGGAATCAAATACTATTAACTTAATTACAAATAAAAGAAGTGAAATTCCCCTATGCAAATAAGTATAAAACAAAGGAAGATATAGCTCTGGTCTCCTAAATGTGGCTTCCCCAAGGCTGTGCTCTGGACCCCCTTTTCTTCCCTTGCTACACTCTCTGCCTTAGTGATTTCATTTGTTCCCAAGGGTTCAGTTGCTCCCTTTATTTAGACAATTTCCAAATTAGGCCCAATGCTCACATCTCCAACTGGATATCTTTAAGACACCTCAAATTCAATATGTCCAAAACTGAACTCCTCTTTTTCATTCCCGAATCCATCCCTCTTCCAAAATCCCTTCCTTTCTTTTCCTTTCTTTTCCATACTTCCAGTCATCTAGGTTAGAAATTTTAGAAATTTAAAAATGGGAAGATTTGTATGAACTGATACAGCGTGAAGTGAGCAGAACCAAGAGAATAATTTATATAATGACATCCTCCAAATAAAGAGAAATAACTCAGAAAGATTCTAAAATCCTGATCAATGAAATGACAATCCCATGATTCCAAATGCTGAAGATGATGCCTGATGCCTACGTCCTGAAAGGGGGTGATGGACTCAAAATACAGACTGAGACATACATTTTTGGATAGGGCCCATGGGGCAATTGACTTCACTTGACTATGCATGTTTATAGGGAGGGCTTTGTTGTTGTTGTTTTTTGTACTGTTGGGGGAGGGGGTAGAGAACAAAAGGGAAAGAAAAGAAATGCTTATAAATAGAAAAGGGGAAAAACCAGGTTTTTTTTTTAAGAAACTTGACTCTTCCCTTTTTCTCCTCCCCACCCCCACATTCAATCAGTTGTCAAGTCCTATCTATTTCACCTCCATAACATGTCTTGCATCCCCTCTCTCCTTTCCACTCACACTGCCACCACCATAGTTTAGGCCCTCAATGTTCCTAAATGACTTACTTCCTATTTTGCCTCTATGGATCCAGTATTTCCTCTACCAATTAATTTTTTTAAAGCAATTGGGGCTAAGTAACTTCCTCAAGGTTACACGGCCAGTTATTTTGTGTGGGTACCAAGTATCTGAGGATGGAACTGATCCCGCGTCTCCCGACGCCAGGGCCAGCGCTCTTACTGCACCACCTGGCTGCCCCACCAATTCATTCTTTTTGTTTATTTGTTTGTTTTTTGTTGTGTTTTTTTTTTAAGCAATTGGGGTTAAGTAACTTGCTCAAGGTTACACGGTCAGTTATTTCTGGGTGTGGTGCTGAGTATCTGGGCCCAGATTTGATCCCCAGGTCATCCTGATACTGGAGCCGGTGCTCTTATTCGCTGAGCCACCTGGCCTCCCCTAAGCAATTGGGGTTAAGTAACTTGCTCAAGGTTACACAGCCAGTTATTTCTGGGTGTGGTGGTAAGTGTCTGAGCATGGATTCAATCCCCAGGTCATCCCGACTCTGGGGCCGGTGCTCTTACTCGCTGAGTCACCTGGCCGTCCCTAAGCAATTGGGACGTTATATATAATACTCACTGCACTACCTGGCCACCCCACACCAATTCATTCTTAACAGAACTACAAAAACACTTTTTTCTTTTGTTTGAGACACAGGTGCAACTCCACTGACAATTGCTGTGGAGTTTTGACCTGCTCCATTTTCAATCTGAACCAGTTCATTCTTCCTTGCGTAGCCTACCGGCCTCCCACTCTTGGGTACTCACTATACCAGTACCAGACCTTCAGCTTTACCATAGTTCAGAACTTCTGATTTTAAGCAATCCACTAACCTCAGAGCCCCAGAAGCAGTACGTACAAATATCCACCATTATGCCTGGCCCTAAATAATTTTTCTAATTCACTATGTCACTCCTCAAAAACTTTGAGTGACTCCCCAATACCTAGCAGAGGTGTCAAACTCAAGTGCTGCTCAAACCAGATTAAAATGTAATTGGGAATGTTTAGTGTTTAGAATAAAAGTATAGTACAACAGAGATAATATTAATTTGTGGTTTTCAAAGTCAATATGTGACCCACAAGGGTCTATTTCTATTTGAGTCTGATACCACTAGAAAGGATAGAATGCAAACTCTTAGCCTGGCAGTTAAAGTCCTTCACAATCTGGCACCCAACTATCTTTCCAGCTTTATTTCACACTGGTCCACTCCCCAGTCCCACACTTTCATCTTCCCATATGCTATGTTCCAAACATACTAGAATGTGAGGTAGTCCCTATATTCATCCTACTGCTCATAAGTCGTCCTATAGACTGCCCTCTATATGTAAAATACACTCCATTTTTCATCTCCCTACTGAACGTCCCTCTCTGCCATCAAGGTTTAGACCAGGTATGACATCTCCACAAAGCCTGTCCTGATCCTCTCAATTCAAAGTGCTCTGTCTTCAAATTTTCACAGAAAATTCTGTCTGCATTGCCCTTTACCCCTCTTACACTCTTCCTTCTAGCATTCTTACTTATATATGTGTTACATCTTCACTTTTGCAGGAAATTGCAAGATCCTTGAGGGTAAGGTTTGTGTTCTTCCTTTTTATATCCTGTACATATGGTATCAAATTTTGTGTTGAGAATATAATAGATGTTTGTAGAGTTGAAATGAATTTATGTGGACAAAAGGTAGATCTATCACACTACAAAATGCAAATATAATTATGTACAATATATAAATATATTATAAAATGTATTTATGTGGATTGTAATTGACATAAGGTCAATGTTAACCAAAAGTTTAAAGTGGTAGACACAAAACATTCAGCAGTTATGTGGGATGGATGAATATAGAATACCTGGAAAAAGGATGTTGTTATTCCCACTGTACTCTCAACGGGTCTGTCTACATATGTTGACATAAAAAGTCATCACTTTTATGAAGGTCTTTAGCAAACTAAATCATCTCAAGAGAAAAGGGAAGGGAAGGGAAGGGAAGGGAAGAGAGAAGAGGAGAGGAGAGGAGAGGAGAGGAGAGGAGAGGAGAGGAGAAGAGAAGAGAAGAGAAGAGAAGAGAAGAGAAGAGAAGAGAAGAGAAGAGAAGAGAAGAGAAGAGAAGAGAAGAGAAGAGGGATGGATCACCATTATGGTCTTCAAATATTTTAATTCCAGTTAAATGAAAAAGGGATTAGACTTATTCTGTATAAGTTTAGAGGGAAGAGCTAGAACCAATGGGTTGAACTTTGAGTGAGACAGATTTTGGTTCCCTCTAAGGAACAATTTCCTCACAAAAAAAAAAAATCGATCAATACAATGCACTGTCTTTGGGAGTCTTTAAGCAAGGACATGTAATAAATGTTATAGGGGGAATTCATTGGGCATAGAGCTGAACCAAAGTACCTCTAAGGTCTCTTTCAAAACCAGAGTTCTATGTTGTTTTTGGTTACTATGGATATTTTAATGCTAGAATAGGGAGAGACTGTTAGAAACTTAACATTTTTTAATCTCCATATACCTCTGAATATCAGTGTGGATAATCAAAATACATCACTATGATAGACAGGGCACTGCTGTATTTCCCGGTACTGTCACTAGAAAGTTCTAATATTAATGCTTATTTGTGTTTTCACAGAATTTACACAGTGCCTTTCCTACAAATCTGGTGTGAATGTGGGTTACTTGTTTATATTTATCTATCCCCCATGCACACACAGACGGAGGGGCCTGCTGTGAGGTCTTAGAAACGCGTGCCTTGGCTTCCTGCCTTTTAAAATTGCCATTACCCTTATTATTGTCTGGTTTTTCTTTCTTGGGGATGTCCTGACTGTATTTTTTTAATCTCTTGCCTTCTTCAGTTTATTTTCAGAATCCCTCCTCAGTCTGCTCAGATTGAAGGGCCTTCTGTTTATGCTTCACATACCTTTCGTTTTAATTTCGGAAGAAGAGTCATAAACAGACAGTCCTTCAATTTGAAAAAACACTAATAATTCTGCAAGCAAACTGAAGGAGGTTGCAGATAAGGAGTCAAAATGTCTGGAAGCAGGAAAAGCTTCCCAGCCTCACATTGGAGGAGGAACTCAGAGAGTCAAATCCTTGCCACACCTGTAGAAGTGATTACATTTAGGAGGGGAAGAAAGAGGGGACAGAAGATAAAAGAGGTAATAAATTATCCTAAGACTCTTTTTTCTAGACTATGGAACAGTCAGGCAAAGATCAGTAGGTAGCATAAGTGCTGTCAAGCAGGACACAAAGCAGAGGAGTTTTTAAAGGAGTCAGAGTTACAAGGACTTGAGAAGCCACCAAATCTAACCTACCCATTTTACAGATAAGGAAGGGGAGGCTCAGAGAGGTGGCAACTTGCTTGAGGTCCCACAAGTTGTAAGTAGCAGAAGCAGGATTCAAATCCAAGTCCTTTGACCCATCTCCCCTACCAACCTAGGGCACTTTCCACTGTATTAAACATTTGCCTCTTTCCATGCATTACTGGAAAATCTAGACTCTTGCAGGTTTAAGGGAGCTAGGAAATCATCAGAGACTCAACCCAGAGGTCTGTGAAGTTGTTTCAGAAAGAAAGAAAGATCACACTACATAATACATATAACATGTATATATATATATATGTATATATAACAATATATAAATATATCATATATATTTATAACTGTTTCAATATGGTTGGTTTCCTTTATTATCCCACATATTCTTATGTTATTTTTAATTTATGGAATAAAACAAGCATTTCCATAACATAGTACAATAAAAAGATGATTGTACAGGAAACTGCAAATCTACTGTGGACAACTTGCTATTCCTTTCAAATATACAACAAAATTATCATATACATTTTTAATATTTCCCCCCACCACCCTAGATATGGCTACCATATCTATGGTGTATATATATATATATATATATATATATGTGTGTGTGTGTGTGTGTGTGTGTGTGTGTATGTGTGTATGTGTGTGTATATGTATGTATATGCATACATCTATGGATACTTCTATTTCTCAGTTCTTTCTCTGGAATAGCATCTTTCTTCATATGTCCTTTACAGTTAATTTGGGTATTTATAATATCCAAAATGACTCACTCACTCAATGTTGTTTTTAAAACAATATCGTTGTTACTGTATACAAGGTTTTCTTGGTTCTGCTCATTTTGCTCATCATTATTTTATGCAAGTCTTCCCATGTTTTTTATAAAATCATTGAGTTCATCATTTCTTATAGCATAGTAATATTCTATCACAATGATATACCACAATTTGTTCAGTCATTCCCCAATTGATGGGCATCTCCACAATTTACACTTCTTTGCCACCACAAAAAGAGCAGATAAAAACTTTTTAGAACATATAGTTTCTTCTCCTTTTTCCCTAATCATCTTCGGAAATAGACCAAGTAATGGTATTGCTGGGTCAAAGGGTATATAGGTAGTTTAATAACTGTTTGGGGATAACTCCAAATTGCTCTTCAAAAAGGTTAGATTGTTTTGCAATTCCACCAATAATGACTTAGTGGCCCAATTTTTCCACATCCCCTCCAACATTTGTCACTTTCCCCTTCTACCATTTTAGCTAATCTGGTAGGTGTAAAATATCTCCAGGTTGTTTTAATATGCATTTCTTTAATCAATAATGATTTAGAGCATTTCTTTATATGACTAGAAATTGTTTTGATTTCTTCATTGGAAGACTACCCATTCATATTCTTTAACCATTTATCAACTGGGAAATGACTCCTATTCTTACGTATTTGACACAGCTCTTTATATATTTTAGATATCAGTCCTTTATTTGATAAAAATCTATAAAAATTTTTCCCCAACTTTCTGTTTTCCTTCTAATCTTGGCTATATTTATTTTATGTGTACAAAAACTTTTTATCCCATATAGTTTACTCTATGCATTTCAAAACACTTTAAGAAGGGATCCACAGGTGTTACCAGACTGTCCAAAAGCTTCATGACACAAAAGTTAACGATTTTCCTTAATTGCTTTTCTTTGTCAAAAGATAGGGTTGAAATGACCATGATGTGGAAACAAACAGCATAAACACACACACACACAACACACACACACGCACACACAAAACCAAACATACATTTTTAATGGTGTGGTAGGAAGAGGATAGAACAGATGTAGACAGCAGAACCAGAACCAGTACTCAAATGAGCTGAAAGTCATAGAAGTGGCCTGAATCTATTTGAGAGCTAGGTCACTTAGGCTGCGATTGCCAAGTCTATTGCAACTGCTTTGGGATTTAGAGACCTTCAGAAAGAAGGCAATGGACAATGATTCTAAGAAAAATAAGTTTTTATTACATACACATTTTTAATTTATACAAGGAAAGGCTTCAGACCTCACTAGGGTACCCAGGACCAGAACTTTAGGCAGTGAACCTAGCCCCCTCCTACACTGCCAGTCGATTGACACTGTGTTTCCCTACATTTCTACAGAAAAAACAGGGACACTTATCTACTGTTGGTGGAGCTGTGAACTGGTCCAACCATTCTGGAGACTAATTTGGAACTATACCCAAAGGGTAGTAAAACATTGCATACTCTTTGACCCAACAATACCACTCCTAGGTCTATATCCCAAAGAAATAAAAAAGGGGAAAGGGTCAATTTGTACAAAAATATTTATAGCAGCTCTTTTTGTGGTGGTAAAGAACTAGAAATTGAGGAAATGCCCATCAACTGGTAAATGGCTAAACAAGTTCTAGTATATGATTGTGATATAATACTATTGTGCTATAAGAAATGACAAGCAGGTTTGAGAAAAACCTAGGAAGACTTTCATGAACTGATGCAAAGTGAAGTGAAAACCAGAAGAATGTTGTACACAGTAATAGCAATGATCAACTACAAAAGACTTAGTTATTTTGATTAAGATAAAGATCTAAGGCAATTCCAAAGAACCCATGATGAAAAATGCTAGCCACCTCCAGAGATAGAACTGATAGACTCTACATGCAGATTAAAGCATGCTTTTTTCACTTTATTTTTCTTGCTTTTTTGGCAACATAGCTAATGTGGAAATGTGTTTTATATGACATCATATGCATATTTGATATATTGCTTGCTTTCTCAATGGGTGGGTGAGAGGAGGAAAGGAGAGAATTTAGAACTCAAAATTTAAGAAAAAAAGAAAGTTAAAAATAAAGAAAAACATTTCAAAAGAAGAGAAAAAGAAAGTGTCTAGCATGGGAGATTCCAGATAAAGAGGGTTCCAGACCAAGTCAGTACATGTTGTGTTGGAGTGGGGAGGGTGGGATGCTGGATAGGAAAAAGAGGTGTGTTTAGAGCAAAGGCATTGCATTATATAGGGACCTGAGGAGTCTGAAAAAGTGCCCCCACCCCAGATCCAAGTATTTTTCTACCTCAAAGCTATTACATCAAAAGCAGAATTTCTTAACCTATGGTCTATAATTTTTAATATGTATATTTTGATAACTATACTATAATATAATTAGTTTCTTTTAAAATTTTCTATGTTTTATTTTATTAATTTAAAAAAACATTATTTTTAGAATGGTGTCCATAGGTTTCTCCAGACTGGCAAAGGGGTCCAGGAGCCCTCATCTGAGGTCACCTTTCCCATATTAAAAAAAAAAAAAAGATAGAACAAAAGATGAAAAAAAAAAAAAACTTAAGAGATACTAACCTAATCTAACCTCTCCATTTTACTAAGGAAAAATCTGAGGAACAGAGAAGGTATGGGCTTGACTATGAATGGAATTGAATGAAAAGATTCTCGGCCTTCCGGGTAACAATTGGATGGGTGCTTAAATGCAGCCTTTTTTCCCCTCTTTCTGGATTTAATGACACCTAATGAACTTCAAAGGGCCATTTCCTTTTAGGGCTTTGGAGCTCCAAAGTATCTGCCAGCTAAACCAGGTATCTTAATGAGGGGAAAGTAACTCAGAAAGTCTTTCAATTTTCATATTATGTAGTTTCTCTTTTCCTACTGATATTTATGAGCACTTAGAACGGTAGCGTCAACCATGGGGGTGGGGGTGGGGGTGGGGGGGAGAGGGAAGAACATGGCCCTTAACAATGTGATTCTAAAACCAATAAGGTCGGGATGAGAAGCTCAAGTTACAGACTCAAAGACAAGACCAAGATGGGGAAAACAAGAACAGCAATTTGGCTTTTTCTCTTCCTCCTTCCCTTCTCTTATTCTCATTTTCAATCCATGTTTCATTTTGCTTAGAGAAGACAAGAAAGGAAATAGAGCGGAAGAGGAGGGGGTACTTGGTAATGAGAAAGAACAGACAGAAGGATGAGGAGGTAGCTGACACAAAACAGAAAGGGGAAAGGCCTCTTGCTAAGCTCATACTCCACCCACCCCTTTTTTCTGTGGTCAAATTAATTTCCTCTTAGAATTTTTACCAAAACCTTTTGAAACATCATTCAAACTACCCTTACCCATCTTCAGTTGCCTGTAGCTATTGGGGTTGAGAGGGGGAGGGGGAAGGGGAAATAGGCAAATTTTTAATGATGGAAAAAGTTCAAAAGAAAAAAATAAGAACTTGAAAAGCTTCAGCCCTTGGTATCATGTGAACAGAAAGGGTATATCTATATCAGTATGCATGGCTAACCCAGGAATTCTACAATCAAGACAAAGCCCATAAACCCTGGAAACAATTGGCATCTGTCACCTCTGGGCCTTTCATCTTCTTCCTGCACAGAAGGTAGATTTTTAATGGCTGCTAAAATTTGTGCAGGCAGAGATCAGGGAAGCATCTAAAGGGAAGGTATCTTGGAGCCACGTCTGATGCCAAATCAGACAGAGGAGGTCCAATTGCCTCTGAGATGTCGGCCAATGAGCTGGATAGCTCAAGCCTTTTTGATAAGGCTGTCCTGTGCCCTGCAAGACTAAACAGGAAAAGTTCACCTTTTGGAATAGCCTCTTGTTGAGTGAGAAATTGACCCCAAAGAGTCCCCCAAAGCCCTTCTGATGATCCTTGTGAAATGTTCCTCTGCATTTTCTATGGGGGGCTTGAACTTCTGTCAACCTGTCACTTTCCATAAGCTACAACTAATACTATTTTGAAATATGTATTAATGCCAGAAGTCCACTTAAAATAGAAGACCAAATGTTGAGAAGGAATAGATGACAAAAACAGAACGGGATTTTCAAACTTCATCATCACAATGCCAGCTCCACTCTGTCTTGATTTCTGATTTATGCTCCCAACAAATAAAGATTGGTAAATTGAAAGTTTTTATTTGGCATTTATTGTACATTTTAGGGGATTTGTAAATCTGGCACTTGATTTGTTGGAGTTGTAGGACTTGTAAATCAATTTTTTGATGTGGCAAATCAATTTTGTTTTAGCACTGAGTTTCTGGGGCTAAAGTAAAGTGAAGAAGTGAAGGCTCATAAATACTATGGGGTTTGAGAAGCAAGACTATCCCAGAGTGACAGGCCCAGAATTCATCCTGCAGCCACCTCTCATGAAGAACTCAATGAGATCCCCCTTCCCTTGGTGGGGACTAAAGTGTTAGTTGCTAGCTACTTCCTTCTTTGCCACCCAAGGTATTAAAAGGGTTCTTCCCTCTTTAGACCTCTAACTCAGGAAAGTGATCTAGCCTACTTCATCATCTACTGAACCCCATCATAGTCCGTCAACAGTACACCACTTGAAAGTCAATTGTTTACAACACAAATCTATTTTGTTATTATGAGAAGAACCTTGAGGATCAGAATGTATGAATATAAGTATATATATATATATATATATATACATAGACACATACATACACTCATTATGCACACATATGTATATATACACAAACTAATCTTAAGTGTCTGACTCTGTTACAGAGTTCACCTTTATAAATTAATCTAATTTCTAGACTCCAAATTATTAACACCACCTAATAATTTCCCCATCAGGTTAGACAGAATATTTGTCTCATTCCCTGGTCCTTCAGAAAACCTCAGTCTCATCAGTCCTTGACTCCCTCAGTTTCAGTGAGTTTCCTTTCCACTCCAGACTATTGCCCACTGACATGGCTAATCCCTGGACACTGCATCCACCTGGAACTCTTCTGCCTCTGAGACCTTAAGAGCTGACATTGTCCTTTCCAACCCCAGTGCTTTCCCATCATGCCACACTGCTTTGCAAACCGTTTCCCACACTCCTCATACTCCCAACAGCATACCTTCCTTCTCCTCTGTGTTCTATAAACGATTGTGTCTTCTATTAAGAGGCAATGTGAATATCAGGAAAGGCCCTGAATTTGGAGTTCAGGTTGAATCAAGATGATTCAGGTTGCAGAGCCCTGAGTTATAGGCCCCAGCTGTAGTCCAGCCATTAATAAGCAATGTGATTTGACCTAATCTCTTCACTACTGTGGACCTGAATTTCTTCATCTGTAAAATGATGGGGGAGGAAAAGAAGATCTTTAAAGTCCTTCCAACTGTAAAATTCTATGGAATGGAGTTTACTTGGAGGTTCCAGGTCATATGATAGCATAACTCCTTCAACTTTCTTCCTTCAACATTTATTAAGCACCTACTGCCAGGCACCATCAACCCCAGCTAAACTCTAGAGATACAAAAAGAGACAAAAATCAGTCCCTGCCCTTCAAGAAGCTCCCATTTTGAGGGAGACAACACACAGATGGTTTGTACCGCAAGTCAGAAAGTTCCACACACCGTAGGCCAAAGCAGCAAAGCAGATGGCAATCTGCCTCATACCCTACCCATTACTCATATTGATCCACTTAACAATGCTAAAAATTTTGGTTGCAAGAGCTTTCTTTTCCAGGTCCTTAGGAGCTGTGGTTCCTGATGAGACAGGGGCTAGAAAGGCAATATTCAACTCCCATTCCCAATGGCACAGCGTTCCTTGATGATTGCTTCAAGGGCTGAACTGGAAACAGTGTCAGCATTCTGGGGGCACTGCGATTAGCAGGGCTTTGGAGCTCAAGGTCATGGGTTTTCTTTCTCAGGGCCCTGAGTAGAAGGTGGTGGGTGGTTGATTGACGTGGCTGGGAAAAAACAATGTCACTCTTCTTTTCCAAGGTCAACCCCTTGATCCTTCATTTAGCAGCTTACTAATAAGTATCTATCTTCTGCTAATTCAGATTACAGCCTGCCTATAACATGTAGTCTTCCAAAGTCAGCTGTAGTTCAGAAAAGTTAACTTGTCCATGGCCACATATGGGTGAGTGTCAAAATATGCTATTTAACCCTGGACTTTCCTAACTACAAGGGTACCACACTATCATCCACTATTGCACTTCCTTTCATTCCCTCAAATGACACATATTTCAACCTAGATAAGAAAGCTTTTTTCTTTGTTGTAAAACAAGGGCACATGAGATACATACACAATTTGAAGAAGAAAGATTATTTGTTATGAAAAGTCATTATAAGAAAAGATTCTTTGACAATACTATTTTACTCACATAGAGATTTTGTGCCATTTGCAAAACTATGTTGAATATTTTTTATTTTAGGATTTTTCCAATAACACTGTGAGGCAGGCCGAGCAGAAATTATTATCCCCATTTTATAGCTAGGGAAAGGGAATCTTAAAAAAATTAGAGTGACCTGTCAAGTGATGGAAGTAGGAGTAGGATCCAGGTCTTCTGGCCCCTGATCTAGGCCTCCTGATGCATCTCTATTTTGAGAAGGGAGGCATAGGCCTTGATCAACTGTTTCTCATGGTGGAAAGGAGGTAAAGGGTCTCTTTTTGATAATCCAGACTTAAGAGAAATATTCACCATAATGAAAATAGAACTACTTTTTTTCAGAATTTTTAAACTATATCATATACCTTCGTATGTCTCTAGGAAAAACATTTTCTCAGTATTTGACTATTTTTGTCTAGTATCTGTAATGGGAATGCAAATTTGGAAGATCTTCCCTGCCCCTAGGCTGAGGTGCACCTGGAGCCTGGGGTGGGAGGCTTGTTTTTCAGTAGATACTTCTTGATTGGCCAGTGAGTCAATAAGGTTGTTACATTCTCTGAGCCAGGAGAAGGCTATATAAGCCCTGATGTGTAGCTTTGTTTTGGGACTCACTTTGAGAAGTGTTCTGTGATTTGATCTGAATTCTGGGAAGCCATTGTTGAGAGTCCCCCGGCTTTGAAAAACCCAGATGTTGATTGGGTATGGATGTAATGGCTGGACAGTTTGGAAAGCTGTCTACTTGATCTGTTTCTGTCTTGATAATTCTGCCTGTATACTTTGAAGTTCGGGGTGCTGACCTTTTTGCCCTGAACAAGGTAAACGATATATGGTCTGACTGATTAAAGTAAGCTTGTTAACCCATTTTGAGTTGCTTTCCTTTATCAAAGCAGATCCAAGAACCTGTATTGGCGGCAAACCCTGAGGACGCTTGGGGTGCTTGCTGCTACAGTATCTCACAAATAAGGTTAAGTTTTCATTAGGTCATCCAATACACCAGCCTTTAAAGGGTGGGGGTGGAGGGGTGGAAGCAATATCCCAGATGTCAAATACTTAATTTCAAAGAAAAATGATCTGTAAAAAAATTTTAACAAAGGAGTTAAATTTGGGAGGGATTCAAATTCAGCATTTTTAAGAAAAGGTTTAGATTTCTTTTTAATTACTGAGCCCCTGCAAATCAGGCCACACATTAGCTTTGATTTCCTTTTTTAAAATATAGGTCAAAGAAACCAGTCAGTCAATAAGTTTTCATTGAATAGCTACAGTATGTGATGTCCTATATTTGATGTTGTGGTAGGGGAAGGAGTGGGGGATGAGGCAGAAAACCATCATTTGGTCCATTCTAGTTCTTCATGGGGCCCCAGAGGGACCTCCTACTGTCTGATTCCAAAGGAAAATAATATCTTTCTCCAGAAAAATCCCTGCTGTTTTGATTGTTCTAGCTCCATACTTAATTTAATTGTTCTAGCTCCATACTCTAAAACAGGGATTCTTAACCTAGGATCCATAGACTATGGCTAGATTTCATGGGGTCTGTGAATCACAAATTTGTTTTTTATATATTTTGATAACTATATTTCACCATGATTATTTTCTTTTATAATCTTGTATATTTTATTTTATGCATTTAAAAATATTCTGAGAAGTGACCCATAGGCATTATATAATTGACAAAGGACTCCATGACACAAAACAGGTACCCATTTTAGAGAATATCCATTTGTCTGGGTTGCAATGCTAGACTCAATATTAGCTGTTCAGGAAGTCTCCTAATCTGTGGTAAGTTCCTGATTCTCCAAGTATACCCTTCCATCTAACCATTGCCCAGCTAAACAATCCTTAAGGGATTGAAGGTCACTCCTCATGAGACTATCACAAGAACCACAATAAAATATTTTAGGGATGGAATACATGATCCAAAGGTACAGATCCTCCCCAAAGAAAAGATGACAGTGGTCACACACACACACACACACACACACACACACACACACACCTTCACTTCTTTACTGGTACTATAAGCATGAATTCTAGCACCTAGACCAAATTCACTTGAGAGCAGTCAAAAGGCGTGTGCAGAGGAGACTTCAATACTTGGGTACAGGCAGCCTGGAAGAAAGAGCACTCATCTCTAGAAAATCCAGTCCTAGCCTCAGTTGTACAACTGACCTTTCAAACCCTGGAAGAAAGACCAGAAGGCAGGGGAGCTGGACTTATCAGGGTAGATGGGCTCTAGGAGAAGAGCAGGCCTCTGAACGTTGGCATCTGCACAGGTGGTATCAACTTGTAGCAGAGATCCACAAGGAGCTCCCAGCAAGCTGGCCATCGGGTGATGGACTATCTGGCAACAGCAATCAATTCATGAAGCAATTATCTTCATCTCACCTACTGGTGGAGATGGGCAGTATCCCCACTCATGAGATCATAGATTTCTGGAAGAATAACATAAACTTCTTGAAGCACTGAAAAATAAAAATGGTGGTTCGATGGATAGCATTTTCAAAGTGGGAAAACACAGAATCATGGCACATCACCACTGACAGAGAATTTAGAAATCACCCCATCTAAACTCCTTATTTCATAGATGAGGAAAGTGAGAATCCCAATGTAGCATCACTAGCTAGCCCTTGAGAAGTATCAAGTCAGAAGATTCTGTCATACAGTTTCTTCACAAACCTTTAGCGGACCCCATGCTAACATTATACTCCTATTTTGAATCTCTGGGCATTAGCTTTGGAATTAGCAGAGGTGGGTTTGAATCATAGCTTGTTTGCTTTCTATTTATAAGACGGTAGGTAACACTTCATCTCAAGGCCCCAGTTTAATCAACTGTAAAGTGAATGTATTGGACAAGGGGACGTCTGAATTTTCTTACCATCATAAAATTCTGTAATGCCACAATCCCTTGAAACTCAAAATCATCATGAAGATCTGGTGAGCTCTTTTTCACTAAGGAGTTACTGATACTGTAGTTGTTTCTTCCACAAGTCTGTACATTTCAAAAGGGAACAAGAAACCAAAGAATTGAAGGATTTCCTCCAGTTCAACCTGGGTAGACACTTGGCAGCAAGGGCCTTGAGATAGACCTGCAAATCAACCATCTTGCTTGTCAAGTTAGATTGCACTGCACAGTAAAGAAAATGGTTTAGGTAGGGACGTTATCTCCTCTCTGTGAAGTGTTTCACTGTTTTATCTGTTTTTCTATTCCAAAGCAAATTCTGGTTCAGCCCTCCCTGAGTTAAGGTACATTCGTGGTAGGAAAAATGAGAAAAAGCTTAATGCAGATCCCAGGGTGACAAGGAAAAAGAAGACATGACAGAATGCTTTTGCTCTCAGAGGCCAGCCTTAGGATTAAGAGGGGGACTTCTGACCTCAGAAGGAGATGGAAGGCAGCTGAAAAGTTTTGCTGCCTCACCAGCTTTAGAGCACACTGCTAACTTCTCTTCAAACTTGGATTCAGTTTGGTAGAGATCTTTGACCATGTCCTGCTTCTCCCACTTCTGTGGGTTCCTGTAGACTGTCCTATACCTGAAATACATCCTTTCCTCGTTTCTGGCTCCTCTTTCTTCAAGGTCCAGCTCAGATGTCTCTGTCAACCCTGAAGCCTCAAGGTGAAAGTCATCCCTCCCTCCATCCCTTCTCCAATTTTCCTAGAGGACTCTGTCTGAATCATGCCTTTGGATCTATCACATTCTACCTCATAGCATACTTTCATGGTTACGGGTTTAATTTCCCTATTATATTGTAAGCAGGAGAATAGGCATCTCTGTTGTCTTATTGGCTCTCACCTTTGCCTAGGAGGCATTCCCTCCCTCACCTCTGCCTCGGAGAATCCTGCAGCTTCTTTCAAAGCTCAATTCAAGTCTTACCTTCTATATGAGGCCTCTCCTGAACCCCCAAGCTGGTAGAGCCTTCGCACCCCCAAGTTATTTTATTTTATATGAGTGTGTATATATATTCTCTCTCTCTCTGTCTCTGTCTCTGTTTCTGTCTCTCTCTTTCTCTGTCTCTGTCTCTCTCTCTCTCTGTCTCTGTCTCTGTTTCTGTCTCTCTCTTTCTCTGTCTCTGTCTCTCTCTCTCTCTGTCTCTGTCTCTGTTTCTGTCTCTCTCTTTCTCTGTCTCTGTCTCTCTCTCTCTCTGTCTCTGTCTCTGTTTCTGTCTCTCTCTTTCTCTGTCTCTGTCTCTCTCTCTCTCTGTCTCTGTCTCTGTTTCTGTCTCTCTCTTTCTCTGTCTCTGTCTCTCTCTCTCTCTGTCTCTGTCTCTGTTTCTGTCTCTCTCTTTCTCTGTCTCTGTCTCTCTCTCTCTCTGTCTCTGTCTCTGTTTCTGTCTCTCTCTTTCTCTGTCTCTGTCTCTCTGTCTCTCTTTCTCTGTCTCTGTCTCTCTCTCTCTCTGTCTCTGTCTCTCTGTCACACACACACACACACACACACACCCCTCTGTGACACAGTGGATAGATTACTGGGCCTGGAGTCAGGAAGACCTGAGAACAAATTCAACCTCAGACACTTACTAGCTGTGTAACCCTAGGACAATTCACTTCAGTTTTCTCACGTCAAAAATGGGAATAAAAATACACCTATCTCCCAAGGTTTTTGTGACGATCAAATGGGATATTTGTAAGTTCAGTGATGACGATGATTATGATTACTGTATGGCATGGAAGATAGAAAGCCAGCCTCAAAGAGAAAAAGATTTGGTTTTGTCTTGTCTCTGATAAACAGGGGGCTGTGTGAGCCTGAACGAGTCACTTAACCTCTGCCTGACTCAGTTTCCTTATCTCTAAGAAAGAGATAACAGCACCTACTTCCATGGAATTTTGTGAGGATCAAATGAGATTCCAATTTTAAAGACCTTAGCACAGTGCCTGGCACATGGTAAGCAGCACACAACTGTTAGCTGTTATTATTATTTGAGATAATATTTGTAACGTACCTGGCATATACCAAGAGGGTGGATGCAGGATGGGAACAGGAGGAAAAGCACCATGTGTCATGGTGAATAGGGAGCTGGCCTCAGAGAGAAGGACTGCATGTAAGTCCTGCCCCTGAACCTCTCCTTGCTGCAGACAACCTTCTAAAACTCTGCATTTCAGACAGGCTGCTGAACTGTATCAGTAAAAGAAATTTCTTCACCTGTGAGCTCCTCCTACCAGCCAAATCACAGTCTCAATCCTTCTCCCTATCTGTTGTCTATACTATGCTGTTTTCCCCAATAGAATACAAGCTCTTTGAGGGCAGAGACTGCCTCATGTTTGTCTTTGTAATACCAGGGCCTAGCACCTAATACTGTTGTTGTTGGGTCATGCCAGTCTGTCCAATGCTTCATGATCCCATTTGGGGTTTTCTTGGCAAAGATACTGGAGTGGTTTGTCATTTCCTTTTCTTCAGGAAACTGAGGCAAACAGGATTAAGTGACTTGTCCACGGTCACACAGCTACCGTGTTTCCCCGATAATAAGACCTATCCCGAAAATAAGCCCTCCCCTTACTGTGTAAGATTCCTCTAAAATAAGCCCTCCCCCGAAAATAAGCCCTATTGAGATTGCTACTGTAGTGAAGGTGATCTCCTGCACTACATGCTACATCACGGTACCCTCTGTATGCACTGTACTCCCCCCACCGTGAAACGCATGCCGCGCTCCGAGCTGCATCCAATCAGAGCTGCAGCAATGAGCGCGTCATCCTGTTCTTCCCCAGTGATTTGCTTATTGAATAAAGGTACATTTTTTTGTTCACATTTACCTGTTTATTAAAATTGCTGTCAGTGTTCATTAAAATAAGCCCTCCCCTGAAAATAAGCCCTCTGGTGTTTTTCTGTCCAAAAAATTTAATAAGACAGTGTCTTATTATCGGGGAAACACGGTAGTAACTGAGGCTAAATTTGAACTCAGGTCTTCCTCTCCAGGCCTAGAACTTTATCCACTGTACTACCTAGCTGTCCATTAGGAGTTTAACAAATTCGGACAGACTGGAACTCTTTTTCCTCCATTGGAGTATAGCAGAGTACCTCCTTCTTCCACTATTCTCTTTCCTGGTACATGACACAATCACAGCTTACAGCAGTATTCCCACCATTCCTCTTCTACTTTCCCCTGTTCTCTAGCGGCGACATGGTTGGGAATATTTCTGTTGGTTTCAGGATCTCTGACCTAGTCTAACTGGCATTAATGTCTTCGGTCTCTCTCTGTTCTGATTCATTTTGCAGATGAGGAAACCAAGGCTCAGAAAGATCCTTATCTATGACTTATACGGTCACACATTTAGAGCTTGAGAAGACCTTAGAAGCTATATGGTCAAACCATCTCCTTTTACAGAGAAGGAAACTGAGAGTCAGAAGGGTTAATCCAGGTTGTCACAGCTAGTAAATATCAGAGGCAGGAATTAAAACCCTGCCTTCTTGCATTCAAGCCCAGCTCTTTAATCACTCCACCATGCTGTCTTCCATGACTTGCCCATTCCAGACTTGGCCACTTAAAGCTGTCACCTCTAGTCTGGAGGTCTCCTGGCTTCTGCCACAGCCTGCTGCTTTCCCTGAATCCAGGCCATAGAATTATAAAGGAAGAACACTCCTCTCTTTGAGCCACATGGGGTCTCTTGGCTATTGTCGAATCCCATCATTGAACAGCTATCACTCTCAGCTTTACTGTTAACCAGCAAGGAGTCTAGAGACTGAGTTTTAATCACCAGTCTGTTGCTGAGCTGCTTGGGGGAACTGCTTGAGCTGGATTGGAGGCCAAGGAAAGCCATCATGGCTCTGTGCAATCTTGCTGGGGTCCAACAGCAAAAAAACCAAAAACTCTGAGCCATCGACCAAGGGTTCTGTTTGCCCAGACTTGTGTGATGTGGTCACAGCTACTGATGGGGTGGAAACATAGGGTCACTGCTGGCCCTTCAGGCTCTCCAGCTCCAGATTTACTGGCTGCAGATGCAGGGACAAGAATGATCATGTGAAGAAGCAGCACAAAGACTTGGGACAGTAGAACCTTCTGTGGGTCTGGGTGATGTATAAACCATCTATGGGCAGATTATGTCCATCTGCAAACAAATGTCTTCCATTAGAGGATCTGTTCTCTGCCTGGTTTCAACTCTACAGAACTAGATATGCCCTTCCCAGGATAAAAGCTCACCACCCCATACGTCATCACCATGCTGCTAACTTAAGCCTTGATTGACATCACCTCCCTCAATCTCTTCTCCCTCGCCTTGGAGGACTGAAGGGAGGAGTACCGAACTCCTCCCAATATCGATAGAGGCCAGAAACTGAACTTTGAGTTCATCCAAGTCTGCATCTGCTGTCATCTGCAAATCCATGGAACAAGATATCCCCTTGAAATGCTTATCAATAAAATAGAGCAAATCAATGAACTAAATATGCAATCTTAAAAACTAGAGTAAAATTCCCAATTAAACACCAAATTCTACCTGATCCAATCTTATTCAGAGCCATCCCAATTAAACTACAAAAGATTATTTTGAGCTAGAAGAAAAAATCATTTGGAAGAACAAAAGGTCAAGTATATAAGAGGAATTAAAGGGAAAAAATGTAAAAGGAAGGTCTAGCAGGTACTATATTATAAAATAATAATTATTAAAGCCATTTGGTCCTGCCTAACAAAATAAAATGGTAGATAAGTGGAGAAAAATGGATATACAAAACACAATAATAAATGACTACAGGAACCTTGTATCTGATAAAAACCAACATTTAAGTTTTGGGGATAACTCATAATTTGGTAAGAACTGAGTATAGCAGAAACTAGATGTAGACATAATTTACCAAGATAAGATCAAAATGGATACATGACCTAGACATAAAGGAAGAAATAAGTAAATTGAAACCCCATTGAATATATTACCTATCTATTTATGGATAAGAAAATAATTTATGAATAAACAGCATGGTATTATGTTAAAAAAAAAAACTTCTAGGACACTGATGACAAGGTAACTATCAAAAACGTGGCCAGGGAACAAGGAATAAAATGAACATGTGATTAGGGTTGATAAATTTGTTTATTGTTGGACTGGAATGGAAACCCAGCAGGACAGTCTAACTTGACTCTGCTATTGGAGCAGAGGATGTTAACTTTTATAATTATGCCTCACTGACAAGTCAACCAAATGGAAAGTGGGGTAGAGGATGAAGAGAAGGGAATACGGAGGTATTAAAAATTCAGTGTGAACTGTAGGGGGAAATAGCACAGTTAAAGATCAGTTCTAGTCTGACATCCCATAAGCAGGATAGAAAATTTTTAACTAGGATGGAAATAATAGAATTTCCATATATTATTGTCCCATGAGAAGACATTGAATCCTGCTTGATCTGATATCTATGCCCATTGTCCCATTATAAGTAGTAGATGAGGACACAATAATACTGTCCCTCTGTCTCATTTCAGAAACAAAGAGGAAGTCATAATTAACTAGAACTTAATTGCAACTGATATTTATATAGTTATATAGAATACGTACATAAACACATCTATAAACACACAATCTTGTTTGGTCCTTATTTAGGTACGAACAGGCTGCAACGCATTACAAATAAGAAAACAAAAATAAGGACAAAAAATAAAAGATTTCATCAGATAACTATATGAGTGACAAAGGAGATGGACTGATGACTATAGGGAGAGATAAATAACCAATAGATGAACTGAATGGTCCACCTGTGTTCCTATGATGTCGAAAGAATGTGAGGAAAACATCTCTATCCATTTGCTGTACCCTCTGGGTGAAACTTCAGGAGGACGTGGATAGGTAGAATGGTTGGGCATGGATGGATTATGATCTAGTGACTTTAAAAAATCAAAGGTCCATTCCAATATTTAGTATCTTATTTAGTCCTCATAAAGTAGGTAATAAAAATATTTTTGTCCCTTTGTTAACATCCTGCAGACATAGCCATTTCTGGAGACCTCATTGGAGCAAGTGTCTTGAATGACTGGTGGATATTTATATAAGTGTATTCCCCCCTCCACTCCCTCCCACCTCCCAAGGATTTATCCATTAGATGATATTTGGGATTACAAGTAAAAGGTCTGGTAGGAGAAGAGGGCCTTAAACTAAGAGTCAGCACAGGCAGAAGAGAAGTAAGAGGTACTGTTAAAGGAAGGGAGACAGACAGGGGCATCCTGGAGCCAGCTGGGACTGGTTCTTGGATTGGTAAATTTTCAGCATGACCATTTATACCTCAAGATCCTCAAACATTAAAAATCAGGGTTGATGTATCATTTTGCTGATTGTCTAAACTTAAAGTAAAGAAGAAAATATTAATAATTGTGAAAAGTGTGCCCTGCCAGGCAGCTGGTTGTAAAACATTTACCAGTATGCCCCTAGAAGGGAGGCAGCACCTATTCAATAATATAGAAAGCAGCAGGATTCTTCCTGGAGTGCCCAGTATCATTGCTCATGGCAAGCTGATGAGACAGCAGCCACCAAAGTGGAGAAAGGCCTAATCAGTAGAGAACTCCCCACCCCTATTTCTCCTTAGCTGGGAAGCTCACCCACCAACTGATTAGCATCTTTTCTCTGCTCTTTCTCCCTCCTCAGTCCATTTAGGCAGAACCAGAGGTGGGGAGTATCCTATTTTCCTGCCCACTAACTGCTGCTGATATTTTGTAAGCATGATTCACTTTTTTTTTTAAATTAGTCTGTAGTCATTGTCTGTGAGCCTGTTATTACTGGAGATCAAATTGTGGGAAGGGGAGAGGAAGGTGGAGTGGGTGTGGAGGGTTTTTATATTTCACAGATTTTCTATTAGGTTCTTATGATTATGGAATAGAAGGTTAAAAGACCTCTCTGGGTGCTACCAATTTGCAGCTCAGTCATATTCGTGACCCTATAATTCTCCCAAGGAGAACCATAAAACTGGAACCCAAGACTCACTTAGAATTCTCCTAGAACTGGAGCCATAATCCTTCTAAGGGGATGAGCACAGAGGTTAAACTGCACCCTTTTACCTAAATAACGGCATGAGTTAGGAGACCCCTGAGGAGAAAGTCCCACCCATGAAGTCAAAGAGTAGGAAAAGGCTTCAGTGAAATAACTTACCAAAGGCCACATAGTTCTTAAGCAATAGATCTGAACCTCAGTCTTCTCAGCCCATTTTCTTTTTTTAAATTAAATTTTGTGTTTATTTTTAGTTTACATTATCCATTTCCACAAGATTTTGAGTTACAAATTTTCTCCCCATCTGTCCCCCACCCACCACCCCAAAACAGTGATCCCATTGAATATCCCCTCCCCCAATCTGCTCTCTCCTATATCCTCCCTCATTCCCCCTCCAATTTTCCAGTAGGGCAAGATGGATCTCTATACCCCAGTGCCCGTATATCTTATTTCCCAGTTGCAGGTAAAAAAATAATTTTATATACATGTATATATATATACATATTTTAAACATTTGATTTTAAAACTTTGAATTCCAGATTCTTTTCCTTCCTCTTCTTAGCCCATTTTCTCAGCACTTTGTCCATTAAATTATTTCACCTCAGAATGGCCCTTAGGTCAAAGGACTGAAAAAGAGGCCCATATCTTGAAGGCCCTGACCTGTTCTCTCTTAAGGAACCTGGAACATTTGCTCTTCTCCAATCCTGCTGTGCCTCCTTCAAAGATCACTAAAAGCATTTGCACCTGCTTGTTCTTTCAGAACCCTAGAATGTAGTTCACCTGGGCCACGTGATTTCAACTCCCCACTAGCCATTTGAATTCTATCCTTCCAGTCCAAAAAGACTAAATAAAATTTAAGTATCCTTGCATTCTCCCCACCATCAACTATCTTTGTCACATCTAACTGAAGAAATGGAACTCGCCCCTTTTCAATTTCCCTCTTTTCCTCAATATAGAAAAAGAAAAAAAAACCTTTTTTGTTACTCTTAGCTTTCCTTGCTACTGCTAGATCAATTCTTGCAGAAACATGCTATGCTTTTGTATTTATTCTCCAATGCTTCCCTTGCTTCCATCTTCTATAAATATCATTTAAAAATCTAAGTTAGTTGGCAATGTCCATATTTATCTCTTTTTGACAAGTCCCCTTTCTTCCTTATCAGAATTGTTTCTTTTAGTGTCTTCAGAATTTCCTTTTCTAGATCTTCCCATCCTTCTTCTTGGATTCCTCTGCAGAATTTTAGTTAGTGAGATCCTACATATTGCTGCTCTGAAAGATTTGAAACCTGCTCTCTCAAAATATAGGGTGCATGTCAGATTTGGATTTCCTATCCTTTATCATAAACTCTGAGAAGGGGTGGTAGCTCTCTCTAAAGAGGTGGGTAAGTAAGCAGTCAATTCTCTCTTGTTGATGAGAATCGGGTCCAAAAAAGAAGTTTCCACCGTTGATTCCACCATCTTTTGAAAGATGAAGCTATCATTAAGGCAAGTCCAGAAGTTATAAACTGGTCGGAAAGAGCAAGAACTAGAGGGTGTCTGACTAACTCAAGTTCTCTGTCACCAGACTTAGGATCTCTTTTCCCCTAATTCCTCATTTATTTCATCTTTTTCTGTCCAGGTGGTTTGGAGTAGACTTGGATAATAGTATTGTTTCTGGTTTTTTTTTTTTCTTCCAATGGTCTTCATTCGAAATTCAAATGTTTTCTCCCACCACTTACAAAGAAGGAAAACGATAGTATTTACATAGCATGTTAAGTTTTGTTAAGCACTTTACACACATTTTTCTCTTTTGATCTTCATTACAACCCTCATGCTATATTATTATCTCCATTTTACAGATGAGGAAACTGAAGCTGCAATTAAGTTAAGTGACTTGATCAGGGCCACACAACTAGTAAATTACTAAAGTAGAATTTGAACCCAGGTTGTTTCTAACTCTAAATTCAGTCCTTCATCTTCTATCCCACTTAGATGACACAACATTATTTACTGAATTTCCTCATATTCATTGGTATATTTTCTGAATATAAAGTTTTATTCAACATAGGTGGAATCATTTTCACCGTAGGTGAAATATAATAAGCCCTTGTCCCCCCCCCCCCCCCAACAGCTTTTACCAACCCAGTTCCTTTGGAATAGGGGAAACCCTTTCTGGATCATATTCTAATTAGGGGTCTCTACCAATGAAATCTTATGAGCGCCTATGAAGGCAAATTTACCTCCTTAATTAGGATCTTAAGCTTATTACCCATATTGTATGCATTAGTGGGGTTCACGAGTTATATTGCTGACTCCTGTCTTTTATTTGTTTCCTGGGATGTTTGGGATCTCCCTCTTGTTAATGTTCTTCCATTGTAATTACTCTTTGTGTTATCTAGCTTTTGACCACCCTGATCATAGGAGCCTGTATTTAGACCTTCAAGGAACTAACTCCTATATTTTATAGATGTAGAAACTGAGGATCAGAAAGGGAAAGACACTTGCCCAAGATCCCAAATGTAGCTACATGAAAGAAACAGGATTAGAGTCCAAATCCCCTCACTTTGCCCCAAGGGCTCTTTCCCACTAACCATTCCACACTGCATCTCCCTTTGGATGTTAATCAATGTCCTTCCTCAAATGTCATCCCCAGAGCTGAAGCCCTCAGACACCCTGTGGACACAGAAAACAGAAGCTCAGCAGAGTTGCAAAAAATCCTGCCCAGATCTGAACACAGTTACTAAGTCAAGGAAATGGTTAAGTCATTTTATGTGTGCCTAAGGTTTTATTTTGGGATATCTCTGTGGGAAAGGACGTTTGGGATTAATTGAGCTTTCTGGGTATCTGCACATGAGCTCAATAGTTTTATATATAGAATAAGAACACCTGATCACAGCACCTGCAAAAAGAAACTACTCATTTAACATCCTGAACTCAAACCGAAGAAAAAAGTGCAGGGTTAAGGAGTGGGAGGCTGGAGGAGCTGGATCAGCTGGGGGCCAGTGTGACTGGAGGGCCAGGCTCTCGCTTTGTCTACCCCCTGCCAGCTAGGAGAATACAGTTCTCCTCCTAAGGGGTTGAGCAATAACCACACTAGGGCATGTGGAGATATTGAGCCTTTTAGGGATCCCAAGGCCTCAGCTGGAAGCTTCCCCAGGCTTCCTATCATTTACATTTTATGTGCCCCATTCCGGTCTATGGCTCCAGCCTGGGTTCACTCAGTCCTCCCTGTGTTAAAGATGCCCTACTCATAGTCCTTCATGAAGTGATAACAAAACCCTCTTGGGTCCACCATGTGGAATGCCACACAAAGTATTTCACTACAAAAAATGAGAATTTACAAAGGTACAAATGTATATATGGGTGGGCTTTACGAGTCCATGACTCTTTCCTCTCTAAAGATGCCCTCTGCCAAAATCTCTTAGATCACTATGTAATTTAGTTGCAACCCTTAATTCTAACTTGTTACTGGGGAAGAGAACGCTGGATTTAGGGTTGAGGGGACTTGGGTTCGAATCCTAACTCTACAACTTGCTACATGTGAAACCTTGAATGATTACCACAATCTCTTCACATCTCAATTCTCTTACCTTCCTCTCAGGGTTTATAGAGAGTAGATCAAATGAGACAATGTGTTCAACGTATTTTGTGACCATAACTGTTCTCTAAATATCAGCTGCCACTGTAGTTCCACATAGCCATGAGAGAACCAGACTTGAAGTCAGGAGAGATGAGAGTTTGAATCCTAGCTTGGACATTGCTTACCTCTGTAATTGAGGCTGTCACTTTAACCCTTTAGAGCCTCACTTTCCTCATCTGTAAAATAGGAATGATTATACTTGGACTCTTGAACTCACCGTTACTGTAAGTAAAATGCTTTGCAAACTTCAAAGTACAAAGCAACAATTTCCCACCCAATAAAGATACCTCTCATCTTCACCACTATCATTATCATTCCAATGTTTATATTTGCTTCAAAGTTTACCAAGTGCTTTGCATGGGTTATTTCCCTTCATCCTCAAAAAAGGTGTGAAGTAGGTGCTACGATTTTATATATATATATATATATATATATATAAAAGAAAAGTGACTTGCTCAGGGTCACACACCTAGTAAGTATCTGAAGCAGAAATAAAGCTGAGGTCTTCCTGACTGAGCCTGCTTGTCTACCCAATGCCATGAAATGCTGAGACTATTTTTTTAACTAATGGTTAAAGGTGAAAGTTCCTAAAGGTGTTAATTGTACCTCCCTCTGCTAATGAGGGAGAGAATGAATGAATGAAATGCATAGGTAATGCAAACATCTCATTTAGCCAAGAAGGCTAGCCTTCTCTCTTTCTTATTAGGGGGTAGAGGAAAAGGGGATGGGAAGAGAGAGATACAGAGTTGGCAAATTTTTTCTGTGTTCTCATAGGCACTGGTTTTTTTTGGTGATCATGCTAACGGATTATAAAATTTTCTAACCATGAGCAGTAGAATAGAGAAAGAAAGGGAAGTCAGAGACTTATATGAGTCACACAGAAGAAACCTAGGTCCTTAATGACCTAGACCAAATTTCACTTTTAGAAGATAAAACATTGTGTAAAAAAAATACATTTTAAAAAACTAGATAAGTGGTTTCATTTTTTTTTATTGAGGGAGGGGATTGGAGTGTTTCTATCTCACATTTATACAGTAACTTACATTATGCTTTCCTCACAAGTCTGTAAGATGGAGCAGGTTGTAGTACTATTCCCATTTTATAGATATGCAAACTAAGGCTCCCAGAGACACTTACCCAATGTAAAAACAGCTTTTGTGGATCTGGGCAGGAAGAAAATGACTAATCTCTCCCATGACTGCATTTATATGAGTAATTACTTTCTCAGCTGAGATTACTGAGATTGGGGAAATCCTGAGAAAGCATCAAGTTATTAATGGAAGGCAATATAGCACAAGGAAAAGGGGGCTGAATTAGGTGTCAGAAGAATCCTGGCTTTAAATCTTACCAACAATAGTTATGCACCCATGACAAATCACTTAACCTTGCCCAAGGTCACAAAAGTAGAGCTGAGGCTTCAACCTGTGTTTCCTGAGGCTACATGTCTATTACACAATCCTTTTCCCCACAAAGATGGAGATAGGGACTCTGGGCCACGATCGTTTCCCTGTCCTGCCTGTGACAGTCATCAAACACTAAAGAACCACCATCTGGTTTGTATGATAGGGCACTTCAGTGGATCCTAGTCTTATCAGTGTGTGCCCTCCAGAAATTGGCACAGATCAAGATCAAGATCAATTTTATCCCATGTTATTCTTAAGTTCATCATCTTGAGGATTTCTCTGGGTAATGACAATGAGGGGTCGTGGAAAGGACCTCCATGTGCCTGGCACTTAATGTTCATGGTTAGGTTGATCTAGCCCAACTGTCGTCACCCATTTTAATAATTGAAGCAACTAATTATCCAAAGGAGGACTAGAACCCAGGTCCTCTGACTGCAAGAGGTAAAGGTTTTTGTTATGTTTTGTTTTTCTGTCGTATCATGCTGTTTTTCATAAGAGACAGTCCAGGTATAACACTAAAATTCATGAAATTTTTTAAATAAATAATGAACAAAAAATATTTACAGCAAGAACTTATATTGAATTAAACTTGCACTTGTCTCACTCATGAAATGAGCTCACTGGATAGAGAGAAAAGTTCTTTCAGCCCCAGTTTCATTAGCTAACATATATGTAGGGCTTTAATATTTGCAAAGTACTATATAGCCACTATCTCATTTGTTTGTCACTGATATTACCACCCCATTTTACAGATGAGAATACTGAGGATAAAAGTGGTTAAGTGACTTGTCATATGTGCACAGCTACTAAATATTGTTGGTAAGATTTAAAACCAGTATTTTTCTGACTCCTAGTTCAGCCCCCTTTTCCTTGTGCTATATTGCCTTCCATTAATAGCTTGATGATTTCTCAGGATTTCCCCAATCTCAGTAATCTCAGCTGAGAAAGTAATTACTCAGATAAATGCAGTCCGGGAGAGATTAGTCATTTTCTTCCTGCCCAGATCCACAAAAGCTGTTTTGATACTGGGTTTCCCCTTTGTTTGAGAGTCCCTTGGCACTGTAAGGACCTGGCGCAAGCCTGTCCTTTGAGACTTGGCCTGCAATAGCTTCACAAATTGAATTTCAAAGGCCCATTCTCCTTCCTACTTGTGTTCTATGGAGAAACTTTAAGAGACAAGTTCAGCTCCATTTTCCCTTGCCTAGCCTTGTTTACATGCTATATCAGAGAGAGAGAGAACAGATGTCATTGATTAGCCAGTAATCAATCAGATGGCAGGCAACACACATTACAATCAGCTCAATAGCAGCATAAGTATTTGACTGCTACAGCAGTATCAGCCTCTTCTAACTCCCCAAGCCAAGCACTGCTCAGTACATTGTTGACATCCCCTCTCTTGTGGCAAGAGATACAATGGCCTAAGCTAGAGAAAAGGGCTTGGATGTCGGAGACCTCTAGAACTTAGGGAAGGAAGCTTAGGTACCCTCAAGTATGGATTTGATTATACAGCTAAAGAAACTAGAATCCATACAAGGGATTTTTGTCCAAGGTCCTGAATGTAAGGGTTCCAAGACCACTAACTTATAGAGAGAGTCCTTTGACTTTGCATGTAGGCATACCTAAAAGAAATGGGAGGACTCAAAAGATGGGCCTCTGGATGGGCCTGTACACTGTACCTCACACCTCAGGGAGTTTGCTGTAAGGCTCAAAGCATAAGAAATCCCCTGGGGACATGCAACACTAATTAAGCAAACTCCCCCAGGCTAGCTAGACTCCCTATCACTTCACTATTCTATTATAAAGGAGTTCCAATAGGGTGCTCCTACTTTCCTCCCTTTCTACACAACAAAATTGGATTCACAGCCATGGCAAAAGAGCTGACTTAGGAATACCAGCCAAGAGACATTAATGATCTCTGCTTCTATTGGTTGACTCTGGGGAAGATGAGGCTAAGAGAAATGTAAATGTCTTTTCCGGTCCTACAACTCAATTAATTGCTCAGCTTCCCTGATGGAGTCACCAGTAAAAATAGAACTAGTTAACGCCAGACCTTCATAACAAATTGTAGCAACTGTCATTACTTCCTGGTTCAGTGAGGCTATTTGAGAGCAATCACTTATGCAACTCACAACTCAAGCACCCATCTATACCCTTCTCTGTTGTTGGACATTCCAAAGATACATAAATCTAATAGCCAAAGCATTTAATTAAAGCATGAAACAACATAAATAAGCATAGCTATCAAGTAACAAAGGAATTACCAGAACACACACAAATGGGAATTATTTCCTAAATCTCCATAGAACCTCTGGTTGGATTCTTGTTTAAACCTTCTGATTTCTCAGCAAAGTAGGAGGGCATATGAAGTGTGGGACTCCTACCACTAGGATCAAATATAAAACCAGATTCAATCCTAGGGAGTTTGACCCCAGACACAGGGAACCTGGCTCTTCTTGTACTCTCTGGATCATGGCCCTACTCAGTCATTCCAGTAGAAAAAATCTCTAAAACAAGGCTTAGGCATGGCTCATGTTGAGAGTCTCTCCTAAAATAGATGGATGGGATCCCTAATAGAAAGGTACTCAAAATACAGAAGAGTTCTCAGGTATAGGAAATCAATTTCTTCCCTAACAAAATAAAGACAAAAAGGACTCACAAATGCACATTGATAAATACTTAAAGCATGAGGGAGTAATCCATTACTCATTACACTCTCACAGGAAGTAAAGAAAACTTTGTAGAACTGCTCAACAGGTATTTCAGATTTACCTTGAGTCTTGCAAGTCTAGGTCTTCTGGCCATCCAGGTGTGACTCTTTAGTTGTCTTGGCCACAGAAACCTTTGGGTAGTGGTATTCTGTTCTGAGAAATTGTGTTGCTGTGCAACTGGCTCCTAACTTGAAAGGTTATTGACAGGACTGGAAATGTCCATTTATTTGTTTGGTGACCTTGGCACAGGAAAAGAAACACAATACAGAAGAGTCAGCCAGGCATTTGACATCTAGTCTGAAGCTTATCTAAGCAAACGTGTTCTTGTTGCCATATGAATCCTCTTATTACTGCCAAGGGCGGGAGAAAGAAAAGAACTCTTCTTCCCCCTCCTTGGAAATCCAAAGGAGAGGTTTGTCCTAGTCCCAACTTTTGAAAGAGTCTGGAAGAGAACTCCTCTTTCTCCTTATAGATTATACTGCAGATGACTTTTCCTACCTCATTTGGCAATCCTCTCTCACCTCTCCAAGTCAGAGGGAAATATGATGAACAACCAGGATTCACTGGTTGCATAAGAGGCCAGAGCATATATGCATGTATATACATATATATATATATATATATATTAACATAGAATCAAAGTACTCATGCCCTACTCCATCACCTCTGAAGAGTATGGTATCATCATCTTCATGGAGTTCCTTTCCTGGGAATTTCTGGGTAGACTAAAGGATGGCCAAGACCTTTCATTTCAGCCCGAGGTCATCGGAGTTCAGTTATGGTTGCTCAGTTGGAGGATGCCATGACTATATCACTCTATATGAACCTTTTCTACCTTCCCTACCAGCTGCAGGATCTAGCTTGCCTCTTATGTGTCTACTACACCATTCAATCTGACTACTTTCCTTTTCTTTCCCTGCTTGCACTTATGTGGTTTTAAAATCTTCCCCATGGAAAATTATCCAGAAATCAGTCTTTGCTTGGTGACAGCACCATACTTCCTCTTCTCCCACTCTGTTCCCACCAGGCACAGAGTGCCCACTGATAGCTGTATGCTGACCCCTGCATCACTACATCTTCTGGAAGTATACCAGAACTTTATGCCAGTCTAGCCTTTGGACTCAATATTTCCAAAGGGGACCATCTCCCTTACCATTATACCCCAAGATCCTCTGGATCTTGCTGTCTGCCCTCCTCCTTTCCCTGTCTTAGTAAGACCTGGATTTTTCATTTGCTTTGAAACTGAACATAAACATGAACTCTCCTTTACATGGTCTTTCCCCCAAAGACACTGCTGAAAAGCATGGATTGTTTCTATTTTCTGCTTATATCCCTTAGCTTTGTGCTTTGCACATAGTAAGTAAGCGATTAATAAAGTTTTCCTTTCTCATTCCATTTCCATTCTCGCTTTGGGATAAAATGTACAGCCTTCTGAGAAATGTAGTCCAGTGAATTTCTCCCAATGACTGATGCTGTCTCAGTTCCCAGTATTGTGGGAAAACAAAGTCCTGAGGACTTACAAAGTTTGCTACATAAAGACTGGCAATTACATGATTTGATTTGAAAACAGGTTACCAGGAAGTACCATCATTGACTTGCTAATATAGTTACTGGGTAGAAGCAAGATGATAGGATGGTGTAACAATTGGGTCTTTCTGCCTTGCAAACAGGCAAGTTAACTGTACTAAAGAAAGACCCCCAAATATATTTTCTACCAGCCTTTAAATGAAGTAGTAAGCCATTATTCCTGGTATACTCTCCCAGGAGGTAGGGACAACCTTATAGGACTGCTCAACAGATATTTCCCATTCACCTTGGATCTGTACTCTGCTGTAAGAGATTTATTCCTTAAGGTTACCAAGCCTACTTTTCAAAATACACATACTGCAGGGAGTGTTCATAATTAAAGTCTATCAGTCATTTATATCTTACTACAAATACAAATTTATTCAGATCTCCTCCTCACTGCAAACTGAGATTCTCTTACTGGATTACACCAGTTAAAATAAGAAGGGAGGGCGGGGGCGGAGCCAAGATGGCGGAGTAGAAGCACGACCTTCTCGCGTCTCCGGCTTCCACCTTCCCCAATCCATGTAAAAAGGGGACTCTAAACAAACTTTGGAGCTGCAGAACCCACAAAATGACACAGAGAAGCTAACCTCCCACTGAGGACAGCCCGGCAGGCCGGCAGGAATTGGCCAGCGCAGCGCTCTGGGAGCTGAGCCCAGCCCCACGCGGAGGCTTTAGCCCCAGGGCGGGCCTGATCATCCACCTGCCAGGGGGACTCCAGATCAGCAGCAGCTGTGGCCATTTCCAGATTTATCAATACATAGATGCGAAAGACAAGGTGAGAGGCCAGTGCAGTCTGGATTTTGGGACCCAGTAAACGGGAGTGCATAGCTTTTACCCTTGGGGCGAGAAACCGCTGAGACGCTGGCACAGCCAGCCAGTGCCACGTGTTGGCTTCAGCTCCTGGCCTGCAGAGTGTAGGGGGACCAAGCACCAGGCTGAGGGGTAATCGCTCTTGCTTTAACCTGCTTGGATATGGATTGCAGTCTAGGGTGGAGGTCCTGGGGTGTGTGTCCAGCTTGCCAGAGCGTGTGGAGACCTCAAAGAGGGCACCCATCTAATACCTCCGGCAGCTGAGAAAACCCCAGCGTTTGGGACGAAAACTCCCCTGTCTGGTGGCAGAGTCCTACTGTGGCAAAAAGCCCAAAAATCAAATAATTGAGTGGCAAAATGAGCAGGCAAAGGAAACAAAACAGACAGAAGATTCCAACAATGTGTTGTAATCCTATTTTGGGGCAAAAAATCAAAAAGGAGCAAAGCATGGGACAGGAGGAAAAGAGTGAAGTCAGAACTCCTGCACCAAAAGCTTCAAAGGAAAATACAAGCTGGTTACAGGCCATAGAGGACCTTAAGAAGCAGATAAGAGAAGTGGAGGAAATTGGGAAGAGAAATGAGAACAATGCAAGAAAATTATGAAATGACAGTCAACAGCCTGACTGAAGAAAATAATACCTTAAAAAACAGACTGATTCAAATGGCAAAGGAGGCTCAAAAAGGCAATGAGGAGAAGAATGCCTTAAAAAGTCAAATTTGCCAAATGAAAAAAGAATCTCAAAAGCTCAATGAGGAGAATCATTGCTTCAGAATTAGATTGGAGCAAATGGAAGCTAATGACTTTATGAGAAATAAAGATGCTGTTAAACAGATCCAAACAAATGAAAGAATAGAAGGCAATGTGAAATATCTCATGGGAAAAACCACTGACCTGGAAAATAGATCCAGGAGAGATAACTTTAAAATTATTGGACTACCTGAAAGCCATGACCAAAGTAAGAACCTAGAAAGCATCCTCCAGGAAGTTCTCAAAGAAAACTGCCCTGATGTTTTAGTACCAGAGGGCAAAATAGAGGTGAAAGAATCCACTGATCACCTCCTGAAAAAGATCCCAAAAAGAAAACTCCTAGGAATATTATAGCCAGGTTCCAGAATTCCCAGATTAATGAGAGAATATTACAAGCAGCCAGGAAGAAACAATTTGAATATTGTGGAAACACAATCAGAATAACCCAGGATCTGGCAGCTTCTACACTGAGGGATCGAAGGGCTTGGAATGTGATATTCTGGAGGTCAAGGGAGCTGGGACTAAAACCGAGTCACCTACCCAGCAAAACTGAGTATCATGTTTCAGGGGAAAATATGGTCATTCATTGGAATAGAGGATTTTCAAGCATTCTTGCTGAAAAAACCAGAGTTGAATAGAAAATTTGACATTCAGATGCAAGAAGCAAGAGAAGCATGAGAAGGTAAACAGGGGAAAGAAATCATAAGGAACTTATCAAAATTGAACTATTAACATTCCTACATGGAAAAACAATAATTGTAATTTATGAAACTTTTCTCAGTAGTTGAAGGGATTAGAAATATATATATGAGGGTATATGGGCATATGAATACATATGTGAATGTGTGTATATATATTTACAGGTATACATAGATAGAGGGCACAGGACCAATTTAACAGGAAGGGATGATACTTAAAAGGTGAAATTAAGAGGTGAGAGGAATATAACGAGAGGAGATGGGGAGAGACAGAGTGGGGCAAACTATCTCATAAAGAAGAGGCAAGGGAAAATGGTTACAATGAAGGGGAAGAATAGGAAGGCAAAAGGGAATGGGTCAACCTTATTCCCATTGATTCTGGCTTGAGGAGGGAGTGAAATACACACTAAATAGGGGATCTCACCCTCCAGGAGAATAGGGGGGGAAGGGGATGAGAGGGGGGATGATGGAAAGGAGGGCTGGGGGGGAGGGAATTTGGAAGCACCCACTTTTGAAAAGGGTCGGGACCAAAGTAGAGAATAGAACAAGTGGGAGGTGCGATAGGAGGGAGGGAAATATAGTCAGGCTTTTACAATACATCTACTACGTTATTGTTTTGCATTAGCTGCACATGTACAACCTATACTGAACTGCTTGTCTTCCCAGTTGGGGTGGGTGGCAGGGGGGAAGGGAATGAATCTGGAATTGAAAGTTTTAAAATCAAATATTCAAATATATACATATGTGTGTATGTATATATATATATACTATTATTAATACCATCTTACATGTAATTAAGAAATAAGATATACAGGCACTGAGGCATAGAGATCCACTGGAAAAGTCAAAAAGGGTATGGGAGAAAATATGGGAGAGAGCAGATTGGAGGTGGGGATATTCTGTGGGACTGCTGTTTTGGGGGGATGGGTGGGGGGAAAACGGGGAGAAAATTTGTAACTCAAAATCTGGCAGAAATGATGTAAATCAGAAGTTAATAAAGCATTAAAAAGAATAAGAAGGGAGGACTAGGTCAGAGAGGTGGTTTTGAATTTTAGGGGCATTGCTTGGTGTAGGACTACGTGATAGAAATGGGACTCAGGGAAGTAAGAAAGATTGAGGGCAGACACAAGGTGGGATTAGGGAGATAATAGGTTCCAGGAGGTGAAACTGAAAGAGAGAAGTCAAAGGGCACTCTAGTCAGGACCCAGTGGCATCCAGGAGAATCAGATAGTCTTTCTGTGACTGCCACTTGTATAGTCATAGGGCTTTAGGTAACTCGCTTCTCCATTTGGTCTTTAGTTTCTTTCTCTGTTAAATGAAGGGGTTAGATGAAAAGATCTCTAAGCTTCCTAAGATTTTCCTAAGACCGAGTTGACAGTTTTGTCTAGGAATGGTCCTGTCTCTCTACCATCACCATAGACACAATTCCACAAGTGTTGAAAACAAAAACACCCCACACCCAAACTAAATTCTAGTTTAGTGGGTCCTGCCTGCGGGAGTACTAATGCTTCCCAGAGCATCCATTTGGACAACAGGATGCTGACTCCTGCAAGCTTCTACTGGGAATCTGGGAGTCATTCAGCATCCCTCATTAGCATCAGAGAGCCATATGGTAGCTATTAGAACAGAAACATTACATATAACACATTAGCCCCTAAAAACAATTTAATTAACATCAAGGTCCAGCTGAAACCGACCAAATAAAGGAGATGCTGAGCAAAGGTGCATAGTGTGCATCTCCTTTTGCGCCGTTTAGTTTATAGAGACTGTAAGAATCAGGGGCACAAGCAGCCTAGAAATTGTACGTATATAATGTCCTGTCATATGTGGATTGTATCTGATCAGCTAAAGAAGAGGCAATGACTTAATCATTTGTGTCTCCCTTAAGATTATGTGGGACTTATTGGTCAGGTTGAATATTTCTTCCGCTTCTTTTTACAGAGTGTATTGCAAAAAGAATTCAGTGGAGCAAAGCTATGGCTGCCGATGGTATCATTGGAGACAGTGGAACACCCTGGAACACTGAACGTATGAGACATTGAAAAATCTGCACATTTCTTTAAAAATGTTTTATTGACACTCTTTTCTTTTGAAAATATCATTGTCACTTCCCTCCACCAATGGCCTTCTTTTGTAACAAATAAGTTGTCAAGCAACATAAATCATACTTTTGGCGTGGTGAATTGAGTAAAGAAGATGTGAGTTCAAATTCATCTTCAGACATTTACTAGTTGTGTGACCCTAGGCAAGTCACCAAACCTCTGTTTGCCTTAGTTTCCTCATCTGTAAAAAGGGGATAATAATGCCAACCTCCTGTGGTTGTTATGAAGATCAAATGAGATAATAATTGTATAATGCTTAGCACAGGGCCTGGTATATATTAAGCACTATATATTGATGATGACAATGATGATGATGATGTCCAAAAACATATACCTAGTTTTGTGCTTATTATTCATCACTTCTCCCTTCCTAAGTGGAAAAAGTCACTACATTCTGATGAACGTGTGCTCTCCCTTTTACTGCAGTGGGATAAAAGTCAGAAGTCAGAGAAACACAAGTACCATTTAGATTCAATCGTACAGACTCTTAAATGTGGATGTACTATCTGAATCCTTGTCTAGGAGGACTATTTGCAAAAGAAGAAAGTTAATATAAATAAAAATTAGAGGCAGCACAATGTAGTGGAGAGACTATTTGACTTGGAGTCTCAAGATTTGGATTCCAGTCCCGGTTCTGCCATTGCTTTTCTCTGTCACCTTGCATGAGTCACTTTGTGCCTAAGTTCCATCCTCTGTAAAATGAGGGAGTTAGAGTAGATAATGTCCAAAGGTCCCTTACAACTGAAAAATCATATGAGCCTCTGTTGCTTAACAAGGAATATTGTCATCAAACAATATTTGAGTTGTCACAATTCCTAATTCACAGCATTATAGACTTTCAGAGTTGTAAGAAAGCTTGGGTGTCCATCTGGTTCAACTTAAAAAAGAATTCCCTGGGGTCAGCTAGATGGCACAGTGAATAAAGCACTGGCCCTGGAGTCAGGAGGACCTGAGTTCAAATCTGACCTCAGACATTTAACACTTACTAGCCGTGTGACCTTGGGCAAGTCATTTAACCCCAATTGCCCTGCCTCCCCACACAAAAAAGAAAAAAAAATTCCTAGACTGACATACCTAGCAAATAGTGATCTACCCTTTGTTTGAAAACCTCCAGTGAAAAAGAATCCATTACTTCTCAAGGTAGCCCACTCCACTTTGAGTTCACTCTAATTATTATGCAGTTTTCCCTTAGATCAATTCTAACTCTTAATTAACAATTAATAATAATTAATCAAGTATACTTCTTTGCAATGTCTATCTATTGCTCCTAGTTCTGTGTTCGGGGAACAATCACAATCAGAAAAGCCCTCTTCAATTTGAAAGCCCTGTCACTGTTGGAAGACCGTGATCAAACCTCCCTGGCCACTTTCCCAAGTCTTCTCTTCCAGTTGATCCTCCTAATGCACGAGTAAGGCCCTTCACCAACCTGTTTGCCCCCCTCTTGACATTTTAGCAAAGCATTTGATAAGGTTTCCTATGCTAATTTTGTGGGGAAAATGGACAGGTATAGACTAGAATCTAGAATACAAACTTCACGGAACAAATCCCTTTAATAAAAGGATTTGTTCTGTAAAACTTGGACTCACTCAAAAGGCCACACCCAAGGACATGGAAGGCCATGTGTGGCCTTGCCGCCACAGGTTTCCCAACCCTGGGCTAGATGATAGTATGATTTGATAGTTTTGGAACTGGTTGATTGACTGGACTCAAATAGGAATAATTAATCATTCAATGTCAGCTTGGAAATAGGTCTCCAGTGGAGCAGTCTGTGATCCTGTGCTATTTAACACTTAGTAACATCCTTCCTAAACTGTGGCATGCAAAACTGAACACGTCTCCAAATGTGGTTTGTCCAAAACTGAGCAGAGAGAAATTCCCACTTCCTTAGTCCTAACAAGGTCACCTGTCTTGGTACAGCTCAAGATTACATTAGTATTTGTGGGTATCCTATCCCCATGTTTACTCGTATTGAACTTGCTATTTGCTAATTGTCTCCAGATGATAATGATGATAATGTTAATTATTGTTACTTATTTAAATAGCACTTTAAGGTTTGCAAAGCACTATACAAATATCTCACTTTATCCTTACAACAACTTTGGGAGGTAGGTGCTGATATTATCCCCATTTTGCAGAGGAAACTGAAACAAATAGAATTAAGATCTCTTTCAGAGGAACTCCTGTCGAATCACCTAACCTGAGGGTAAGACTTAACATTTATTCCTATTACATTTCACCACGTTAGGTCCTTATTGTCTGGCATTTCAAGGTCCCCTTAATACATGATTCTGTCACACAGGGTTAAACTTTGCATCACCTGAAAATCTGGCACATATGCGATTGGAGACTGAGGCAGGGAGAAGGAGAGCTGGACCTGTGGTTTCATTTGCTATGGAATAGTTTAAAGATTAGGGAATTCCTTCTTCCAATGCAAATTGGTACTTTCTCTGCAACTTATAGTCTTAAAGAGTTGTCTGCAGCACTAAGAGGTTTATATTTGCTCAGGGTAAGTCAACCAAACAAATACATACACAACTCAATAAATGTTTATTGTTGACTGGTAACCAGTATGAGTCAGAAGAAAGTCTTTCTGATTCTAAGGCCATCTCTCTATCCACTGATATCTCATACCATTTATGCCATCATCTAAATCATTGGCAAACACTACAATGTCTGTACCCCAAAGAAACAAAAGAAAAAGGTAAATGATCTATTTGTATAAAACAGTTATTTCTAGAAACTCTTTTTGTGGTTGCAAAACATTGTAAATTGAGGGAATACTCATCAATTGGGGAATGGCTGAAAAAGTTGTAGCATATGGTGTGATGGAGTACTATTCTGCTATGAGAAATGATGGGAAGGTTCAGAAAAACATGGCAAGACCTATATGAACTGATGCAAAGTGAAGTGAGAAGAACCAAGAGATCATTTTGCACGGTAACAGCAATGTTGTAATGATGATCAACTGTAAAAGACTTGGCTGCTCTGATCAATACAGTAATCCAAGACAATTCCAAAGGACTCATGATAAAAAAAATGCTGTCCACCTCCAGAGAGAGAACTGATGAAATCTACATGTGAATTGAAGTACAATTTTCTTACTTCAATTGTTTATTTATTTACTTTTGTGATGTGGCTAGCATAGAAACATGTTTTGCATGATTTCATGTGTAAAACTGATATATTGTTTGCCTTTCTCAGTGGATGGGAATGAGGTAGAAAGGAGGGTGAGAATCTGGAACTCAATTTAAAAAGAAAAAATGGTTAAAAATAAAATTTTTTAAATTAAGTAAATCATTGGTAAAAATGTTAACTAGCACAGGATCATAGACCACTCCATTGGAGACCTATTTCCAAGTTGACATTGAATGATTAATTATTCCTATGTGAGTCCAGTCAACCAACCAGTTCCAAAGTTATCAAATCACACTATCATCTAGCCCAGGGCTAGGAAAACTGTGGCCTTCCAGGTTCTTGGGTGCGGCCTTTTGAGTGAGTCCAAGTTTTACAGAGCAAATCCTTTTATCAAAGGGATTTGTTCCCTGAAGTTGGGATTCTAGATTCTAGCCTGTACCTGTCCATTTCCCCCCACAAAATTAGCATAGGAAACCTTATCAAATTCGTTGCTAAAACCACTTAATCACATAATATCTGACATCATGACTTTTCTATTTTATATCTTTCTGTGTGGACTTTGTCTCTACAACTATTCCATAAGTTCCTGCAAGAAAGGGATGACCCCACATTTCTTTTGTCTCCCCATCAGTATCTAGCACAGGACTAGACACATAGTGGGCATCCAATAAATAATTCACTGAATGGATGAGTCTGAAAACTTCAAAAACTACATTTTCAATGTTTTCTTTCTCCCAGAGTCCAAAATAAAAACCCATAAAAGTCTCCCAATTTTCTTCGGATTTCAAAGGAAGGGGGTAGTGAAGAAAAGGATTCATCTAGCCAAGTTTTAGTTCAGAATACTTTACATAATCAGTTGGAAACCCTTTGTTAGCAGACCAGATGGCTGCTGTACCCCAAAAGGAAATTAAAAATGCAGGCAAAGGCAGTTGGAGAGAGGAATTAAACATCCTTTCTAAATAAAAATGACTTGCTTGAGAGCTGCCCTCTAGGTGTGGTTAAGATCTACCACTGGTCTCCTAGCAACCCAGCACCCTGTCCTTTGAAGGAGCATTTTAGTACTTCAGCCTTAGATTTCCTCTATGGACACATAGGGGAAACCACCTACCAGCCCCGCCAGGGGACTAATGAGCTTTTAGGGGTGGTCCAAAGTGTAAACCAGTGAGGTCTGAAGGCCAGGAATCCAGAGGAACCAGACAACCTGCCTCTACTTTTCTTCCAGGGACTAGTAGACAGGGAGGGGAAGGGGAAGAGGAAGCAGGGGTGGGGATAGGTGGGAGTTCTTATCACCTCTAAATAGAAGTCAAGCAACCAGCATGAATCTATGGTGGCCCTGGAGACTCTGGTCACATCAGGCCTGGTACTAGGGCTAAATATACCATCCTTCATGTTTCCCTGAGTCTTTGCTGACACTCACAACATTTGTGAGTGGAACCGCCTTTTCTACTTCAGACCTGCACCAAAATTGACTATTTAGAGAAGTACTGATCACTTTTAAGTCAGAGGTCTCTACTCAATTTAATTCAACAAGCATTTTTAAGCTCTTACCCTATACAAAGTACTGAGGATACCAAGATGGTGGATAAACAAAATGCAAGCTGTAGGGAGCTTAAAGTTTCTAATGGATGAGGGGCCAGTCTTAGTAGAGGGAGGTTTTGATAGATGTACAGATAGGTATGACACAAGGTAAAATGTGATAAAGAGTTATAAAAAAATACTATGCAGGGAATTCACTAAGACTATAAATTACAGAATAACTGGCAATCTTCATGGGGGAGGGAGTTTCCTCACAAGGAGCTCCTTACACCGATGATATCATAGGACTGGACCACAGCAGCCCAGACCATCAAACCCTAGAGAAGGCATGATTAGGGCCAATGGGCTGAAGTCGCAAGAAGTGGATATAAGTGAAACATTAATAATAACAGCATGGCCCCGAGACTTAGCTGGACTTCCTTTCGTGAAGTTCATATTGAGACTATCTCAGAACTAGAAACATCACCAATAAGTTATACTGTTGGATAAAAAAAATTCGTTTTTCTCTACTCTCATTGAAACCATCCTAATTTAAGTCCTTATTTCTTTTTATCTACAGTATTTTAAGAGACTCCTTCCTAACGCCACCCCCACCACCACCCCTGCAGCATCTACTTTGTCCTCTCCCATCTATATTCCACAATAATGTTCAAGCAATCATAATGAACCATTGCAATCATATCACCCATCTCAAAGTACCATTGCCTGCTGAGTAAGATTTAAGTTCCTGTCCTTGGCATTCAAGGCCCTCCATAATCTGCTTCTATACTATCTATCCAGCCTTATCTCTTATCATTCCCCTTCCTTTATTCTCTGATCTAGCCAAACTGAACTTTTTTTTCCATCTACTGTTTTGTCCTTTTCCATTTTGGGTGTACTGCCTCCCTTCTTTCAACACCTAACCTGGAAGCCACTTTCACTAGTGAAGCCTTTTCTGACACCCCACCCCTCCAAGTGCAAATGATCTCTCCTCGAAACTGCTCATAGCCCTTTTTAATGATTTCTTAATCACATTTTTGCCTTGTATCATATTTATTTGTATATCTGGTTGTTGTTATTAATGCTTCACTTATATCCACCTTCTTGTGGCTTCTATCCATTGGTCCAAACTCTGCCTCCTCTAGGGTTTGATAGTTTGGTTTGTTTTGGTCCAGACCTATGATTTCATCAGTATAAGGACCATCCAGTGAGGAAACTCCCTCCCCCAATGAAGACTGCCAATTATTCTGTAACTTATAGTTTTGGAGAGTTCTCAGGAGCACCTAGAAGTTAAGTGACTTGTCCCAGGTTCACACCATCAGTATATTTCACAGTTAGCATGTGGGCCTTGAAAGCAGATCTTTCTGACTTCAGGGCTATCTACTAGCCACTCCATGCATATCCACACACCTTCTGGAGTTCAAACAAATCCACTCTTCCATAATATTTTAGGACACTTATCATGGATCCCTTAACAGCTAATGTATGTATGTGTGTACACACACACATATATATACATACTACATATAATACATATACACATATGTTATATACATATGTAATTAAATGAGATGATTAAATTATTAAATTAGATATTTGTAAAGTTCTTATCACAGTTCCTAAGTAGATACTATATAAATGCTCAATTCCTGCCCCTACTCATAATTATATTTATACACACACATATATACGCTAATATGTTATGGCTACCATTTATATAGTGCTTTAAGATTTGCAAAGTGCCTTACATGTCAACTCATTTTATCTTCACAACAATCCTGAGAGGTTGGTACTATTATTTCTCCCATTTTACAAACAAGGGTACAAAGGCAGACAGAGGTTAAGTTACTGGTCATGGTCACACAGCTAGTGTCTGAGGAATGATTCAGCTCGGCTCTCTCCTGACTTCCAGGGCCAGCACTATCCACTGCACCACCAAAATCATCTATTCTCCAGGGTGAGAGCCGTTCATTCCTTCAGCAGCTACTCGTGGGACACAGTTTCTAGACCCTCTCATCACCACCTGCTCTGACTTTAGTCTAATTTGTGAATTTGATTAGGGTCAACTCTATAAGTATTTATTGTGTGGCCACTCCATGCCCAAGTAATCAGCAGAAGAGACAGTTCTCTGCGAGTGACAGTCCAGGACTATTCTAAGAGGCAGAAATGCAAAGAGCACCAAGCTCTGCAAGTAGTTGCCATGGACACAATACAAGTACAGGCTTCAGGTACACACAAGAGTACAGAGATATTGTGCCTCATTCATTACGCTCTCTGGCCAAAGCTAGAAACATAGCAGATAATCACTGTAGGTGTCATTATTGTTGGGAGGGAGGATGGTCTCGTAGGAAAAAAAAAAGATATATCAGTCTGCATCTGGGTCAGGAGATCTGGACTTGAGACCTGGCTCTACCACATAGGAGCTGTGAGAGCTTAGCCACATGACCTCTCTTACCCTCAGTTTCCTCATCTGTAAATTGGAGGTAATAATACTTATATTCTTCCACTTAAGCCTTTCCCCAACGCCTCATTTTGGGATGTAAGTTACCATGGCCTCTCAAAGGCTGCACAGACCAGAACACCAGCTCTGGCAAATCCCTCCAATTCAACATTCTATCCAAAAAAAACAATTATTAAGCACCTTTATGCAAGATCCCATTCTGGATTCTAGGGATACAAAATCAAAATTAAAGGAAAAAACAGCTACTGCCTTGAGAGATTAATAACATATAAATAGAGAAGTACATTGAAATCATTTCATGAAGAGGGAATGCTAAGTACTATGGAGATCAGGAAAGGCCTCATGGAGGAGGTGGAATTTCAGCAGGGGCATCTGTTATTGAAGTTCAGGTCTAGTTAAATTCAGAGAGATTCAATGTCAGCTTGGCCACAGGGTGTGAATTATGCAGCCACAGTAACTCTGAAAGGCTATCTCTCTGGGTAGCAATCTGTGTTTTTGGAGAGGGTACCCACACTGACAAAATCATAAATCCTTGCAGCAATGAAGTAAAACTTGATTCCCTACCCCCACCCACCTGCCTTCACATCATATGCAGTAATGAGATAATATATGTAAAATGCTTTGTAACTATAAAGCAGGATACAGATGTAAGCTATTAGTATTATCCTTGAATTTCAACAGGACAATAATTGGTCTATATGTTCTATCCCATGTGGGTGGAACACATATTTTTCCTTTATTATTGATAAACCTTCTCCTTTTTGCCATTTCAGTGTGGATTAGCTAAACAGGGTTGGAAAGCATAGAATTCCCTTAGGAATGAACTCTTGGTCCCCTGTGGTGGATGGCATTTTTATTTATAACTTTAATTATGCTTATTGTAACCACCACCGTTGGACTTAAAAAAAAAAAAAGAAGCAGTCACGTCCTTGAAAAATTGGTTTACGATGGAAATTAAAAGTGACCTTCTGTGAACACAATGCTTGATAGTATAGGCCAGCTTAAACCTAGGAAAACAATTATAACAAAAAAATGAGCACTTCTCCTAGACTCCCATACCCAGCAATGCTTTCCCTAAAAGATAAAAAATAAGGGGTATTTACAAAGCGCTTTAACGTTGGCAAATTGTTCTATTGCAAACATTATCATGCTTGAGATTCACAACAACACTGTGAATAGCTCCTGTAGGTTTTTATCCTCATTTTACAGATGGGGAAACTAAGGCAGACAAAAGTTAGGTGCCTGGCCCATAGTCACATATCTAATAGGTCTCAGGGGCAGAATTTAAACCAAGGTCTTTCCGACTCCAAATCCAACACTCTCCCCACCATATCATGCTTACCATTCCCAGGGACTGTTTAGAAGATTTAGAACTGGCAGTACCCTCCGAGATTATCTTACAGATGAGGAACCTAAGACCAAGAAAATGGGAAATGACTGGTCCAAGACCACCCAAGGATTAAGTAATAGAGTCAGGACTCAAACCCAGTTTCTCCAACACCAAGTTCTTTCCACTATTCCACTCTACTTCTATTAATAGGACTCTTCAAACCCTTTGAATGACTAAAGTCAACTGCTAGGTTCATGCTGCTTTGGGTTTTATAGAGCACTGGGAAAACTGGGAGCTTTGTAACGTCAGCCAAGAAATCTTTGCAAAAGAGTTCATATCTTCTCCTTCTACATCTCCATCTACAACGAAAAACAATGCCAAGCTCCAAATGGCAGGGACAGGGCATGGCCTACAGCCCACCTTTTCCCCCCTAATTGGAGGAAAAAGTGGCTGTGGCTGGGAAGTGATATCTGTTTCATTCTCACCTTTCCTTTTGCCAGGCATCTCTTGGCCAGGGAAGAAAGGAAAAAAAGCATTTAATAGGCACCTACTATATGTGAGCACTTTACAAATATTATTTAATACTCACAACAACCTTGGGAGGGAGGTGATCTCCTTCTTACAGTTGAGGAAACTGAGGCAGACAGAGGTTTTTTTTTTTTTTCAGTAACTTGCCCAGGGTCACATAGATAGTAAATATACTTACTAGAGTCATACTGAGAACACAAGTGTACTGAGGCTGGTTTTAGACTCCAGGCCCAGCACTCTATCCACAGAGTCACCCAGTTCAGCTGTTTCTGGTCATGAAGTCCTATGGAAGATCAAATGCATTGGATCGATGGGTATCAAAATCAGACCCAGATCCCTTCATAAATTATCTCTTAAAGTCGTTGTTTTGCAAATTAATGTTTTGAATATTCGTTACATTTTTGAAAAGAGAAAATAAATGCTTGTTATTTGTAAAAAAAATAATAATAATAATTACAAAATAAGAAGATCCGAACTTTAGGCCTGGGTAACCTTCTGTGTGGGTTTAGGTCAATCACTACATTCCTCCTCTATAAAATGGGCAGGTTGGATTACATTATCTGGAAGGTCATCTCTGGTTCTGATATTCCAAGTTTTATACTCTAAGTTTCTCCCTAATTCTAGCTTTCTTTGTTCTGTGTTCTGTGGTATCACCCAGTTCTGATATTCTATAAAATTCCAAGAGGTGATAATTCACAACTGTCCAAGAGAAGGGGAAATTGCATTTTTCAGTTCTGGGCACTTGTTGGCTCTAAGCTGCCGGAAATTAATGTGTGTGTAAGAATCCTTTCTTATAATGGGAAATGCAGGGCTCTTCCCAGGTCTCCAGATTCAGAGCACTTTCTAGTGAATATTAGAAATGTGAGAGAAGGTGCAATTCAGTAGCATAATTCCAACAATGGAATCATTTGGGTTTTTTTTTTCCTGTTCAGCACCATTTTGTATCTTTTGCAATATTTTGGCTGTTAATTTGTGGAATTTCTTTGAAACTATTTGCAAACAGAGCTCTAGACTTCAAAGTTGTCAAGGTACCCAAAACTAGATCTGAGGTTGTTAGAGGCAGCTAGGTGGCACCAGAGTGCTGGTCCTAGGTACAGGGAGATTCACCTTTCTGAGTTCAAATCTAACTTTGGACATTTACTAATTGTGTGACCCTAAGCAGGTCACTTACCTTCTGTCTGCCTCACCTGTAAAATAGGAATAATAATAACACCTACTTCATAGAATTTTTGTAAGAATCAAACGAGATAATATTTGTAAAACTTCTAGCTCATGCCTAGCATATAGCAGGAACGTAATACTCGGTTTCCTTCCATAGAGCTTGTGGGGCTTTTAGAATTTAAGTACTCCCACTTCCATATTGTAAAGATAATCAAAACTGCCTGAAACTTGAATGGACAGTTTTGCTACTGGGCTCTGTAAGACTGGGGCTTTGCACAGAGATTGGAGTCTTCCCTTTCACTCTATACCCCTGAACATCACAAAGCTTAGACACAACTCCTAGTTGGCAAAGGCAGATCTAATCTCTAATATGCCCAATTCCCCTGGCAAATGTATAGCTGCACTTAATGGGTTGTACAATGACCCCCTGAACAAAGAGAAGCTCTATTCAGCTGACCGCACAACTGGCTAAGGTTCAGTGACCTTGAGGTCAGGTAAATGGTGCAGTGGATAGAGTGGATAGAGTAAGTTCAAATCCGGCCTCAGACACTTACTAGCTGTGTGACCCTGGGCAAGTCACTTAACCCTATTTGCCTCAGTTTTCCTCATCTGTAAAATGATCTGGAGAAGGAAATGGCAAACCATTTCAGTATCTCTGCCAAGAAAACCCCGGAGTCAAACCAACAAAAGAGATTCACAAGTTTAGTTCTATCTTATTTTGTTGTCTTTCTGGAGACCTTGACCCAACTACAGAGGGCTTTGGATCAACAAAACATTGTGATCCTGAAGGACTATAATAAACCTACCTGCATTTAAGCAGAATAATGGGGAAAAAATCACTTTTTTATTCAGTTTTCAATGCTTGTTCCTTGAATGGTCTACACACCATTTAGCTATTGTGCCTTACTAACTAAATGTGCATCACTTTTGTCTACTTGGTACCACCCTCATTTTTTTTCTTTATTCTCAAAAAAAATTATAAGTTGTTCCTATCTACTCCAGAATGGATGAAAAGTTTTATTGTTTTGCCTGGTCAGTGTATCTGCAGTCTGCTTCTTTCCTTACAGCTATAGGTGATAAAGAACAATGTCTTGATCAAGCATAAAATGAAGAGTTCTGGTTTAATTCTTCAACACTGGTGAGCTCTTATCACTGGTTATATTCAAAAAGGGGTCTGATGACTAATTGTCGTGGAGGTTGCAGAGAAGATTCATATTTTACTTAGAAGCTTAGACTAGATGACCACTAACATCTTCTCCAGCTCTGAGATTTTATGATTCTATGAAACTGAAGTCCAGAGAAGTGAAGCTTTCTAAGATAACACATCTCAAAAAGTTAAGGAAAAAAAATTCTACTGAACTTCTTTTATGTGACAAATATGGTGTGAATACCTAAACCAGGAAAGGATAAGACAAAGAAAGAGAACTAGAGACCATTATTATTAGTGAATATTGATTCAATAAATTGTAAATAAAATACAAACCAAAAGTAACATATTAAAAATGTTATGATGAAAATGGATTTATATCCAGAATCCAAGGATCGTTCAACATTAAGAAAATAATTGACATAATCATATTAAAACCAATCATATCCAAAACCTAAGATTAGATCACATATAAATAAATGCAGAAAACAAAAACTTTGATGAAGTACAGTACTAGCAAATGCTAAAAAAAAAAATAAACTACAAAACACAGGCTTATTAGAGCAATTTTTAATGTGACAAAAATATGCATCTAGAGTCAAAAGCTTTTATTATTTACAATGAGGAAGCATTAGAATATTTTCTAATAAATATAGGAGTAAAGCAAGGATGCCCTCTTTCCTCACTGGTATTTAATGTAGTTCTAGAAATGTTGGCAATGCCGATAAGATAAAGGAAAGAAATCAAAATCATAAACATAAATGAAGAAGAAACAAAACTGTTCATATTTGCTGGTGACATGATCCTTTATTTCAAAAAAGCCAAAGAATCAGCAAAAGAACTAATTAGGACAAAATCTTTAGCAACAACATAGTGCATAAAATTTGCCCACAAAATATCAAAAGTATTTTTGAACTGTAATAAAATCCAGGAGAAAATATTAGAAAAAAGTCTCAATCAAAATAATGAAAAAAAAAACAATAAAATACCTAGGAGTCAAGACCACACAGATAAGTACCAGATTTAAGCCTAAGACCAAAGTCTTTCTAATCCTAGTTCGATGTACTTTCCATCATACCATGATAATTCTCCTCTTTACAAAGCAAAACGACCTAGCCTAAAGAGAGAGTATCATAAGGCCCTACCACCTCCCCAAATATTTTCACAGCTCTATCACAATACAAAAACTTCTGTGATTCTGGTGAAATTTCCACCATTCAAGTTACTGATCTAGATTAAGGAGCTACCTCTAAAATTAAAATTGTTAAAATGCACGTGTTACCTAGAAATCACTCATTTTAACACCTATTCCTGAATGACCATCTAAACTTTTAAAAATCAGCTACATGAGTATATAGGGCTAGATTATTTCTGTGGATATTATACATATATACACATATATATATACACACATATATGTATTTATGTGTATATATATGTATATTTATGTATATATTTGTATGTCTGGAGATTTCAATATTCTGTAAGCTCAATATGAGATATCTGTGTGATGTAGCTAAAAATCAAGCATGATCTTAGGGCACACTAAGAAAGGCTCTATGCCCAGAAAGAGGGAGGTGAGAGTCCCTTGTCAGACCACATCTAGAATACTGCGGTCCAGTACTGGGTACACTGTAGAAAGATAATTGAAAAGTGAAGCACCTCCAGAGGAAGGTAACCGAGAGGGTGAGAGAGCTGGGTATCATATAATATGTAGCTCAGTGAGAGGAATCGGGGAAATCGAGTAGCCTGGAGAAGAAAAAGACTGGGATGACATGACAGCTGTCTTCAAGTATTTAAAGCCTTGTCATGTGCAAAAGGAGTTAGACTTGGTGGTTTGACCCCAGAGGGCAGAAAAAGGAGCAATGTGTGGAAGTTTCATAGGCAGATTTCAGTTCTATGTAAGTAAAAACTAACTCAGAATCAGTGCTGTCTCAGAGAAGAAATGGCTCCTTTGGGAAGCTGTATGTTGTGGAATATGGCCAAGCGGATCAATACTTAGGTATAGAATGGTCTAGATGCCCCCCCAAGGTCCCATCTGACTTGGAGATTCTGCGATTCTAAATGAACAGGAATTGACTAGATTAGCTAGCTATCACCTCTCTGTGGGGATGAAAAAAGGGGCTCATTCCTTAGGAATAGAGTGGTAGGGATTAGGAAAGGTCCAGAATATGGAGCCTATATTAGGGACCCTGACCAGTCCTGGAAGAAGCAAAAATAATGGCATTGCATAAAGAAAGGACCATAGAAAACTCTCCTAAGTTCACAATTCTGCCTGGTTGTCAGGAAAACAAAGGCAGATTCCACTCTCCCCACCCCCATAACAAGGGTGTGCTCATGAACAAATTATGGTACTTGCATGCAATGGAATATTACTAACCTGTAAGAAACAATTAATATGGAGACTATGAAGAAGCAGAGGAGAACTTCTCTGAATTATTGCAAAGTGAAATAAACAGAACCAGAAAATATTGTGCACAATGACTACAATAATGCAAATCTATAACAACCAAGGAAACAGGACACTGTGTATTTCTTACAGCCAAGCACGACCTGGAAGATGTGATATAATTGTGCACCTCCCTTCCTTCTTTGCACAGGGTGGGCAGAGAATATGGCATATGATAGCAGATGTGGGGAGTTGTTTGCTTAGTCTTGCTGAGTTCTTTTTCCCTCTCTTTCTTTTTCATTGTTTGTATTAAGGAATGGCTCTATATATTAGAGTGATGAAGGTGATATAGAAACAAAAGAAATGAATTTTTAAAATAAAACATATAAATTTATTTAATGGTAGCCAAGGATCTAAGCAAAACTATTATATATATAGGAGTATTTTAAAAATTGTTTGAATATTCAAAAAGAAACTGGGGCCTAAAGCAAGCAATGTGACTTGTCCAAGGCCTGATAGCAAGTTCATAGAAGAGTCACGCTTAGATCTCAGGGAGAACTTGATTTCTACTCATAACTCTAAGCAATTACTAGAAGAAAATGGGAAATTTTATAGCATTCAGATTGCTAGTTATTGGTAAGGGACTAATAACAACAAGGCAGCAGATGAGAGCTACATTATTGAAGCTCGGGAAACAGAATAATTTCTCCTACATGTTTATGTGTACATGCATGCATGCATGCATGCATACACGTGCATACATACATGCTTATACACACATGACCAAGAATAAAGTGAAGGGAGACTTGGTGCGTTTTTTTGTTCACAGATGATCATTCACTCAATGTAGCCTCTAAAGCTAAGACGCAACCAAGTATCGAGCAATTCTCTGCTGCCTGTGCTAATTTTGGCCTAACAATTAACACCAAGAAAAACACAGGTGGGGGAGGCTAGGTGGTACAATGAATAGAGCACTGGCCCTGAAGTCAGGAGGACCTGAGTTCAAATCTGGCCTCAGACACTAAACACACACACACACACACACACACACACACACACACACACAAACTAGCCGTGTGACCTTGGGCAAGTCACTTAACCCCAATTGCCCTACCTTACCCCCTCCAAAAAAAAAAAAGAAAAAAGAAAGAAAAGAAAAACACAGGTGCTTCACCGGCCAGCACCACACCATCCACACATGGAATCATCAGTTACAGAAAATGGAGAAGTTTTGAGAACTGTGGTTATCCACAGTACTCACTTACCTTGGCAATATACTTTCTAGGGATGTACACATTGACAATGAGGTTGACCCACACATTGCCAGAGCTCAGTGTTTGGGAGGATCTGAAGGCAAGTATGGGAGAGAAAAGGAATTAGACTGCCTACCAAACTGAAGGTCTGCAGAGCCATTCACTGTGCTGACATCATTGCTGTATGCCTGTGAAACCTGGACAGTCTACCAGCACCATGCCAGGAAACGGAATCGCTTCTGTTTGAATTGTCTTAGGAAGATTCTGAAGATCACCTGGCAGGATAAGGTACCAGACACTGAGGTCCTTACATGAACTAAACTGCCAAGCATTCAAACTCTTCCATAGAGAGCGCAACTCTGAAGGGCTGGCCACATCGGAATGCCAAACATACACTTGCTTAAAAGTCTATTTTATGGAGAACTCATGTAAGGAAAGTGCTCACATAGAGGTCAGAAGTGATACAAGGACACTGTCAAGGTCTCTCAAGAACTTTAGGAATTGATTGTGTGACATGGGAGACACTGGCACAGGAATGGCCAGCATGGCATGTCCTCATCAGAGAAGGGGCTGAGCAAAGAGGATCTGAAGTTGCTCCAGAGAAGGTGAGATGCACACATTTAGAGAATCCACCCCAAATGTTCACATGGAATATCTGTGCCCGATCTGTGGTGGAACATTCCGAGCTTGTATTAGTCTGATCAGTCACAGTTGGACACACTGTAACTTGGCCCTAGCATAGCGATGTCATTTTGGCCCTCTTCAAGAAAGGACAATATCCAACCAACCATATACATATGTGTATATACGTGTGTATACACACACACGTGAACTGACTCACTTTTCTTACTTCATTATATATAGGGGGACCTCCCCTTGTTTGAGATCTTTAAATATTTTCTTCTTCTCTTGAACACAAATAAGAGACTGGAGTTAGAAGAGACCTGAGATAGCCTGTTCAGTCTTAGTAAATGGAGACCTAGAGGGAAAGGACTTGCCCACAGTCACACAGCTAGTTACTTACAAAATCACGACCAGAACCCAATTCTTCTGACTCCTAATCCAGCTCTCTTTATACTACATCCTGTTGTTTTCTCAGGAAGAGAGTAGTCTTAGAAATAGAGGAGAGGGAGGTTGGCCTCAAGAAGACAAGGGTACATAAGATCCACTTTATCAAAATTTCCTCTCCTAGTAGAATTAATTTGAAATAAAAAGTTCCCATTTTACATACAAATGTCTACTTAGAGATTAAGCCTCATTAATACCTTAATGTGAATTATTTTAATTAGACACCTAGAAGGGATACGTAGCATTAAGGTAAATAGAAACCCTGTTGAAGAAGGAAGGATCAAATAGGGAAGCCAGAGTGGAATGGGGGGACTTTGGATGGCTGAGAAGCAGCAGCACCAGGGTGTCTGAAGACAGTGCAAAGGGAGCAGGAGATGACTGAGGGCTTCAAGAAAGGGAGATGGGAAGGCAAGGAAAACCCCTTGTTTTGCAGTTTTACCCAGAGTGCTTATCATTATCAGCTACCTGTGAAATGTGCTACCTTTTATGGCTTGTTCAAATTCGGAAATAAGATACCAGGACTAGATTGGAAGGGGTCCAACTTCAAATTTCCCCAGTTTGATTCTTTTTCCCAGACCCAAGCTATTATGCCCTTGATAGTTCATTGCAGTCTCTTTATCTATTCATCAGCCTCTTCCAATTTGGGGACAGGAGGGACAAAGAGGAGGAAAAAGAAGAGAAAGAAGACGAAGAGAAATGAACATGGATTTTCTCTTCCCTGCCTTTTCCTCCTCCTCTATTTTGATTGATTGAGCTTCTGTCTCCCTATCTTGCCCAGTCTGGAAGTGCAGTGGCCACACAAAGCAGATCACAATACTGGTCAGCACAGAAGCTTTTAATTACTCCGATTCCTACCTGGTCTAGTTTGATCATCTGTGGGGAGCCAGGTGGGTCCTTCTACTCCCTCCTTACTCCCAAGAGTTAACCATATCAGTGGGGGTCTATAGCTAAGAACTCCTAAATTCAAGAGATCTACCAGCCTCAGCCTCCCCTAGGAGCAGGAATGACATGCCTGCACTACCAAGCTAGTCATTGTCTTCCTTCCTTCCTTCCTTCCCTCCTTCCTTCCCTCCTTCCTTCCCTCCCTCCCTCCTTCTTTCCTTTCTTCCTTCCCTCCTCCCTTCCCTCCTTCCTTCCTTCCTTCCTTCCTTCCTTCCTTCCGTCCTTCCTTCCTTCCTTCCTTCCTTCCTTCCTTCCTTCCTTCCTTCCTTCCCTTCTTTTCTTTTTCATCCTTCTTCTTCTACCCCTTCTTCTTCTCCTTCTTCTTCATTAACCACCAGGAACATCTGCTTTTTCTCTTTGTACAAAGACTCCTTCCTTATCTCTGCCTCCTGACTTCCCTGACCTCCCTCAGGTCCCAGTTAAAATACAGCCTTCCACGCAAAAGTCTTTGTTCATGCCTTCTTAATGTCAGTACCCACCCTCGGTCTCCATGGTCTCCTTTCTGCATTTCATTTATACCTAGCTGTTTGCATGCTGTCTCCCCTGAACTCCTTTAGAACAGAACTATTTTTATTTCTTTGGGTGGGGGTTTGTATTTCTTTCTATTCCTAGTGCTTATCAAAATGCCTAGGTGCTAGTACCATAGTAGGTACTAAATAAGGCTTGTTGATTTGACTGGGACACCTTTAGAATAAGTCCTCCATGAATATCACGGGCCTGCTAAACTCACCTTAAAAAGGAACCTATTGGGGGCTATATAGAAAACAAGCCAGGAAACTGCTAAAGATGCTGCTTTTAGTCTATGATACATTAATCAGAAGCATTCTCCAAAATTCATACTGACACAGCCTCCACTATTCTCTCCAAACTCAATAGTCATCAGACAGAAATAGCTTGACCACCTTTTGTCTTCTCTGTGTACCTAAAGAATTCAGGGACTACTCTATGACAGGCACTGGGCTAGGGAAACAAAGTCAAAAATGAATACACTCCCTCACCTCAAAGAGCTTGCAGTCTAACTGGGGAAGACATCTGTTTTGTGACTTTTTCTCAAAAACTGAATTTATTCCGTGGTACTAATTTTTTTTTCTTCTCCAGCACTGCTGCGCTCACCCTTTTGTACTAATTTCCAACCCAGAGGAATATATCACCTTTCTCTGGGAAAGATTATCAGTCATATCATGTCTCTTACAGACTTGGCTCTGCTTGCTGGTACACCTAGGTGTTCTGTCTCCTCATGGTGTGGCTTGTAATTTAACAACTTGGAATTTCCAGTATGTAAGAGAAGTGATTGTTGGCAGGACAGGTTCTAGCTAAATAGACAGCTCTCGTGACTTCCTCCCCACTAATTCTACCTCCTTTTCATTTCCTTGGAATAATATCTATCCTTTAAAAAAAGCATAAATAAAAAAAGAAATACCTCCCCAAAAGAGTAATGAAGCACATCTATATGGCACAAAATCCAGATGAGGATAAAAGAGGGAAAACAAGTTCAAATTGGTTTCATCTGGTCAAGGTCAGACATTCTGAATCAGCCTGGTATCCAGAAGAGCACACATCCATGACCCTAGAGATGTCATAAAATAAAAATATATCAAAATTAGTGGTCACACAGGACTGGAACAGTACTATAACCTAACCAATATTTTTTTCCATCTCACCTACCATTTCTGCATCTTGTCCATAAGGGTACATACACAGTGCCTTGGATTAGCAGCTCAGTCTAATGTCTTGCTAAAAATCAAGACAGGCTCTGACTACTATATTCCTCTAAGTCTAGACCAAAAATGGAATTAAGTCTAGTTTGGCATGGCTTCTAGCAAACCCAAGCTCGTTCTGAATGACCAATGCATTCTTTCTAAAAGCTCACCAACTATCTGTTTTAAAAAGCTGCTCTAAAGCTCTGCCAGAGATCAATGTCAAGCATACCAGGATGTAGTTCCCAGAATCTATTCTGTTCACCGTTTTGGAAATCAGCACATTTAGTAGAGTTATATATTTCTTTGTATCTCCAAGGCCTAACACAAGCTTTACATGTGGTGAGGTTCCAATGAATGTTGGTGGATGTTGTCATACAGTGATGATGAATACAAGAAAATAAACCTTTATGTAAATGTTTTATACATAGCTATTGGCTAACCAGCAAAAATCAAGCTATAGGGGATGCTGGGAAATTAGGAAAAGAAAGGTGACTTTACATGAATTTCCAAGGCTAAGACTGATTTTTTTTCCTCTAGTTCTTCCAGTTTTCCCTCTGTACACCTTCATCTTTATAGGATTAGTTTATGAGAAAGACACCAAGTCTAATTTATATAACAGAAGCAGAGACAATGAGTTACTTCTTAGGAATATCAAGGGGATTAATCAATTGACACTTACAAAAGGATCGATGGGTAAGGAATACCCCCCAAACTCTTTTTCAGGATTTGCTACTACTTTCTTCCTTTCCTACTTAATATCTTTTGAAATTACTTCCCCAAGAATTCAGTTCCTTTTTTTAGCTGATGGCTCAGAATCAGGAATATTGTACAGTATCCAAGACCCTGAAATCTAATAAAACAGAACAAGTATTTTTTTCCTCTTCACAGGAACGAAGGGAAGTTAATCTGGTGGAATGCTATAGGCAACTGACAAGGTGTGCTCCTTTTCTGTTTTTGTAAGAATTTCCTATAGTGGTGGGTGACACTGATATTGGTTTTTAATTGAAGGCCTGGGCTCAGGCTGCACAGACTGAGAATGGAAGGGAGAGCTGACTGATTCTGGAAAGCCAAATATACACCATTGATATATAGGTAGGAGTAAGGCCAGATGTGTCCTTCTCCCTAAGGTGACTCCACTATCATCATTAACAGTCATTAGTGGACAGCCTACTAGGTACCACTGGAGAAGAGAGTGGAGGACCCAGAATGCTGCCTTTTCATAAAATCATGGGATTAAGAGCTAGAAGGGACCTTAAAAGTCTTATTCCTCTCCCTCATTTTATAGATAGGAAAATTGAGACCTGTGGTAGGGAAAGGATTTGTCCAAAGGCATATAACTAACAGGTGGCAGTACCAGGAGACAGATCCAAATCTGCTTATTCAAAATCTTTTTTACCCTACACTGTTAAGCAGTTACCTATACTCCCAAAGAATGAGATGTTGTTCCCTGCAAAGTCAATCAGCATTCCAGCTTTGCATCTTAATACTGATTTATAGACAATGGAATGGGGATGAGGGAGAAAAGTAAGAAGAAAAAGTATAAAAGACCATGTGGTAAGTCTCCTGCTCCATCATCATTCGTGAAGGAAAGTCAGTAGCACTTAGATCCCTAGATCATTCCCCCCTATAGGATGCCTACAATGCTTCAGTTTCTTTTGGGATAGGGGCAGGGAGAACTAAGGATTTGATTTCACACTCCAAGCAAACTAAGACTCTTGTAAGGATCCCCAGGTATGCCTTAAAACAGGGTAAGAACCCCTGTTCTTACTCTTTTTTATATTGTGGATTTCTTAGATCTGTAGATCCCTTTTCACAATAATATTTTTAAATCTATAAAATTTTTAAAACCCATAGGATTATAAAGGAAACCAATTACATTGAAATGTAGTTATCAAAAACACATGTTCAGATACCCCAGGTTAAGAATATTTTCTTTAGAATAATTCAAAATTCTCAAAATGGTTTCATTCCCAGATTCCCTGTTTCAAAGAGTTCCTATACTAGGTGGCCTGGGATGTACTTCAGAAAACCATTCTAGAGCTGAGTAACTTCCCTCCACACCAAACACATATACACACATACATGTATTTATATATATAATATATATACACACACATACATACCTACACACATATATGTGTATATATACATGTGTGTATACATATATATATATATATATATATATATCTCCAGGAATTTGAATTCTAGATTTGCTCTTCAGTATCTCTGTGACCTTAGACAATCCTCGAACTTTTCTGGATTTCAGTTCCTTGTCTGTAAGCAATGGTGTTGGATGAGAGTCTCTTCCTTCACTGCTAGCCCATGATTCCATAATTCTATTAAACATTTGATGACAAGATGTACTCACTGAGCTTTCTCTTATTCAGGCTAAACAGCCCCAGGTCTTTCAACAGCTCATCAGATGACATGACTAAGTTTTTTCACCATCCTAGTCACCCTTATTTCCATGAATGTACTGTAGCTTATTAATGTTCTTATGATGTGGTACCCAGACCAGAACACAGTTCTCCAATTACGTTGGAACCTGGGGACCATAACATTCCAATCCCAGTTCCGTGACTTTCGCCTATCTCCATTGCTGCCACCAAGATGGCCTCACAAAATTCAGACATCACTTGGTAGTCAGAGAATCAGCACACTCAGTTACTCCTTTAACATATCAGTAATAACTAGTACTGTATAACAGCACACTCATTCATATTTCCTTCCTTTATTAAAATGTTGTCTTCAGCATGTATTCTTTTAGGCCCAACTTATATCAGTCCAGTGTCTACTCCTGTAGACATGTGGTACAGTCAAAAGGGCACTTGATTTGGTACTGGAGACCAGCCCTTGTATCTCAGCTCTTCCCTTTACTACCTTGTGACCTTGGCCAAGTCATTTGAACTTCTGGGCCCTTAGTTACTTCATTTGCAAAATGAGGAGTTTGGATTAGAGTCTCTAAGGACCCTTCCAGCTCTGAGTCCACAATTCAATGAATCTTTGAGCTATGATTTATGGAAATCTTTATTGAGGGTCCATTTTTTTGCTTTGAACAAGTTAGCACCAGATTTTTACAAGAATTACACAGAATAAGAAGACTTGAATGGGCTGCAATCTGCCCTGGTGGGGAGTGAGTGCCCCCATTGATGAGATCATAAATCCATGCATGTGCCAAAGGAGAATCATAGGTTAAGAGGCAGAAGGGACCTTGTAAGTCTTTTGTAAGTCTTCTAATTCATCCCCTTCACAAAATAAAATTAGGCCAGTCATTAGTGGATTAAAAGGATGTCTACCCCAAGCACATGAAGATTTCCTTAGACATAATGGGTGGATCAGAGCAATTTGTTCCGACCACCATGAAGGTTTCTGAAGCGGGCACTATGGGAAGCTCAGATCATTGTCAGACATCACTTCCTGGGGCATCACCAGAGATCTTGATTTTTGTCCTGCCACTGGACTTTACCAGCTCAGGAAGAGAGAGTAAGGTTGATGACTTTGCACATCTCTGACTCAATTAAGTCCAATTCACATATAAATCAATATGTGCTATCATTGGTCCTCTTAGAAGACAAAAGACGAAAGACAATAAAATGAAGTTATCAGGGTCACAAGATGGTCACTAATACAGGCAGAATTCAAACCTAGGGCATCTGCCTCTAAAGGTAGCACACTTTCCACAATAACACTACCATCATCAGCATCCCACCAGTAGAAACTCCTCTTCATCTCATTTCGACCTACGCCAAACACTACGATCTTGGGCAAAGAATGGTTCAATGAGCAGCCATTATCAGTGTCTGCTTTAGTTTGTTTTTGCATTTTACTCACTATTTTATAATCCACCGCATGAGGAAGCCCAGCTTCTTCAGCTGCTAAGTCAATTTAAAATAAATTAATTTAAAATTTCCAAAATTGCCAAGGGGCTTTTTTACTTGCTTTTTTTTCTTCACATTAGATTCATGGAAAACAGATTTTTAGGGGAAAAAAATCGATAAGGACAACAACCTGACAGACTCTCACAAGGCACTGAAGATAGTGCTGAATTTGGAACTGGATCTCCTTACTCTTTGTACTCTAGCAGACAAGTCACAACTTTTTAGGACCTCAGTTTTCTGATCTGAGAAATAATGAGGTCTCACCAGATAGATGACCTACCTGTAATGCATCTTCCTGCTTTAAATCTTTGGCTCTATAATCTTGTTCTTTGGTCCATCACTTACTCTTTTCCACTGTTTAAAAAAAAATTCTGTCTTGAAATTAAGAGGGGTAGAAATGTGATCTAGTCTGTGGTCACCATTTTCAAAGCATCTGGGATAAGAACCAAACAAAAGTCCTGAAAACATCCTTCTCGGTCAGTGCCTACTATTAGAAGAGGTAGAGTTAATGGAGTGGAATCAGAGATGAGGATTTGATATATTTCAACCTTGGGGACAAGTTGCTCTGAAATGGCCCTATGTAAGTCCCCACAACCTGATCTGGGTCTCATTAGCTAAATCAGTAAAATGGTGACTGTTAACCAAATGGTCCCAGTATTGAGACAATAATTGTATAAGGGCTTTAGTTTGCCTGATGAAAAATGTCCAGGAAGAATGAATTAGAAAGCTAAAGGAACCTCTCCTCTCCCCTCCACTCCCCCCTCCCCTCCCCTTCTCTCTCTCTCTCTCTCTCTCTCTCTCTCCAAATACACACATACATATATATATATGTATGTATACATATTTATTTATTTACTTGTTTGTTTGTTTACTTATTTACATGGCATAAATATGGAACCTTAATGGAAAAGGAAAGGGTGAGACTTTTTGGATTTATTATCAACTGAGCACGAAGATTGCCAAAGACACAAAGTCATAGTGTATTTAAACTGTAGGAAACCTTAGCGGCCATTTAGTCCAATTCCCATATTATACTGGAAGCAGAAAGGGGGTGTTTGATCCAAGACATGCTCCAGAAGTGAACGGCATTAATTGAACAGAGGATTGAGAGTTATAAAGGAGGCAAACGTGACTCCGAGGTTGTCTGTATATGAGATGATATTGATGGCAGTGCCACTAACAGAAATAAAGACAATAGTAGGGAAAAGCCCAAGATGGATTTGGGGCAAGGGGTTCAGTGGAACATCTAAATGAAAATGACCAGCAAGTATTTCTAAATTTGAGTCAGAGAGGCTGCAAGAGAGCTCCAGAAGTCAATTGCCACATATGAGTCCTTATATTAGCTGTTTTTAACAGAGGACAATTTCCCCTAAATAAACAGATGTTAGATCTTTACAGGGGCAGGTAGTGTGACCTAGTCAGTAAGTCGACATGCATTTATTAAATGCTAACTCTGTTCTGGGCACTGAGCTACGTGTTGGAAATTCATATACAGGTAGAAGGAAAGACAGTCCTTGCTCTCTATATTCTAATGGCTGAAGACAACACATAAAAGGGAACTGAGAAGGGTGTGGGGGGAATGAACCCTAAGTGGGGGCATAATAGAGAAAGTCCTGAGTATAGCCTGGAAAGGAATGGGACATAGCTGATCTTGGCACCCTCCTTAAGTGAAGATTCTGGGAGGAGCTATCCAATTATAAGGAGAAGCTGCAGAGGCAGAGGGCAGCTGCAATGTGTGAATACCAAAGCTGGAATGCCTCGGGATAAAGATCTGAGGGATGTTTGAGGAATCTTGAGTACAGCCTGGAGAAGAATGAGAGTCTAGTGGAAAGACCTTTTGCATTTGGAATCGGAAGACAAGTGTTGGAGTGCAGTTTCCATCATTTATAGGCCAACTACAGCTCCCTAGCCTCAGTCTCCTTATCTATAAAATGGAAATAATAATGCTTGTGTTGTCTGTCTTGTTCTACATTAGGAATCAAATGAGATAATTTGAGGAAGTGCTTTGTGATCATTTTACATCCTACAAATGTCACTTATTATTATTATTATTATTATTATTATTATTATTATTATGCGCTTTTTTTTGGTGGGGGGAAGGCAGAGCAATTGGGGTTAAGTGACTTGCCCAAGATCACACAGCTAGTAAGTGCAAAGTGTCTAAGGTCAGATTTAAACTCAGGTCTTCGTGACTCCAGGACTGGTGCTCTATTCACTGTGCCACCTAGCTGCCCTGAATGTCACCTGTTATTGTTGTGACAGATCTTCAAAAGTTAGTCCCTAGACATTAAATTCCCAATTAGAAACTCTTCCATTTGAACACTCATCTTCCAAATTACCATATGTATCACAGGGTCATAGAAGCAGAACTCAAAGGGAACTCAGAGGCCATGTAGACTAATGTTCCCATTTTACAAATGAGGAAACTGAGACCCAGTAAGTTAAGTGATCTGCTCAAGGTCAACCAGATAATATCAGAAGTAAGGCATGAACTGGGACCTTCTGAGTTGAGATTCAGTCCTTTTCCTCTCTTCAAACAATGGTTCTCTCTTGCCTACTGAAACTAGTCTAAATACCTCTAGTTGGTCTTCAATGCCCTCTATTTTCTGATCCTAGATTCCTTATATGAACTTATTCTCCACTATTTCCCACTATTGCAACTTTGTCCTAATTGAACTTTTCTCCTCCTGACTTTTTCATCTTCCCACATGCAACATGTTCATTATTGCCTCAGTGTTTTTGCTTCTCCTCCCTGTATGGCCAACCCAATCCCTATTTTATCTAACCTTTAAGTCCCATATCCTCCATAAAATTCTATACCAGTCTTCCCAACTCTCCCCATTCTGAACTTCTTAATTATTTTTTAGCATTCTGTACTACACAAGTATGCATGTCATGATCTACTAATATTGGTAATAATGTCATCACTGTCATTCTCTACAGCTAGACTGTAAGCTCATGTGAATAAGATCCATGTCCAGTCCCAAATAGTACCTAATAAAGTAACCAACACTTAAGTACTGATTAAATACTTGATTGTTCACATCCATTTTCTTTTTCAGAAACAGGTAGGAAAACAAGTGGGGAACATGCCCAGACACTTTTAGAAAAGATGCTGTAGTTTCCTCCTTTGCAAAATGGGGTCACTGGTATCAATGCTTATAATACCCCCACAGTTTCGTGGGTGAAGATCAAATGAGATTATGTAGATAAAGAAACTTATAGCTAGAAAGCAATATGTAAATGAGATATTACTAGCAGTAATAATTACAGGAAATGTGCAGGAAACTGCAACCATGATGTTCAAAAGCACTTTTCCCCATGAAAAGGATTATTATAAAATATGTTATATTATATATTAATTCATGCATAATGTTATACAAAGTATTTGCATATGAATGTTGCCTTTTTAAATTTCAGACATCTTCACTAAGTAAAATGGGATGTAAATTCAGAGTTTTCAAGAAATCCCTTTTAGAGCCAGCTAGGTGGTGTAGTGAATAGAGCACCAGCCCTGGAGTCAGGAGGACCTGAGTTCAAAGGACAGAGATGACCCTCATGGCAGAGGCTCAGAGGCAAAGGTCATATTTGTAAGTCTCATCCTTGATGACAGCTTTAGCCCCATAACTGCTTCCATTAAGCCCCAAAGAGTCTAACTTGCTATGAGTTATGTTCTTTTAATCATGATTAAGTAATGTGTGTTGGAAGAGGGTCTGAACTGAAAACTATAATCCTCAAATTGAAAGTTAACAGCAATTTCTGCTGCTCAAGTGTCTGAGCAAAGTAGTAAGGAAATAATTAAGATGTAAAAATGTCCAAGGGCAACATTTAAATAACTTCCCAAATGAAGAACAATAATGATTTCAAAGAGAATCATAGAGAGGGCACTGGAGTGAAAAGAGGGCTGGACGTAATAATCAGGTAGATGTGGATGCAGAGCCTACCTCTGATATTGACTAGCTAAGTGACCCTGGGCCAGTCACTCCCCCTCTCTTGTCCTATTTCCTTGTCTTTAAAATACAGCTAAGATGCTGGACCAAGAATCAGGAAGACCTCGAAGAAAACTGACCTCAGATGCTTACTAGTTACACAGCCCTGGGCAGATCACTTGGCCTTTGTTGGGTTTTTCTCATCTGTAAAATGGGAATAAAAATAGCATCTACTGTCCAGATTGTGTGAGGACCAAATAAGATAATACATATAAATAGGCCTTCAATGAACTTTGAAAGCCAAACAACCTGACATATAGATATAGATGCAGATAAGTGTATGTATATATGAGTACACATGCATACATGTTATATATTATATATGTGTGTGTGTGTTTATGTATAAGTATATATGGGCAGCTAGGGGGCTTAAAAGAGTGCCTAGAGTCAGGAAGACTCCTCTTCCTGAGTTCAAATCCATCCTCAGACACGTACTAGCTGTGTGACCCTGGGAAAGTCACTTAACCCTATTTGCCATCAGCAAAATGAGCTCACAAAGAAAATAGCAAACCATTCCATTACCTTTGCCAAGAAAGCCCCAAATGGGATCATGAAGAGGCAGACATGACTGAAATGACTGAACAACAACATAAGTATATATGTATATATACATACCTATATATATAAGTATACATATAGGCACGTGTATATGTATATATGTGTGTACCTACATGTGCACGTAATATATGTGTGTATGCATGACTGTATAAGTATATAGACACATATGTGTATACATGTATATAAATATATGTGTATATATTTCTAAATGTGAATATATATACTTAGATCCAATCAAATTACTAGGCCCAATTTCTATTTATCTCCTAACCACACAAAATCATCAGTTATAAGTTTTAGAACTCTTTGGAATTATCAGAGCTGGCAGTGATCTTAAAAATCACCCAAATCAATTCCTTTATTTTATAGATGAAGAATCCAAGAACTTGAATGTGAAAAGGAGAAGGGAGGGGAGGGGAGGGGAGAAAGGAGAGGAGAAGAGAGGAGAGGAGAGGAGAGGAGAGGAGAGGAGAGGGGAGGGGAGG
>NW_027185698.1:25167672-25191545 GCF_028583685.1 Petaurus breviceps papuanus | reverse complement strand
GAGAAGAGAAGAGAAGAGAAGAGAAGAGAAGAGAAGAGAAGAGAAGAGAAGAGAAGAGAAGAGAAGAGAAGAGAAGAGAAGAGAGGAAAAGAAAAGAAAAGGAATTCCAAACTAATGCAGCTTCTGAGAAATACAGCTGGGCATAAGAGGTAGGCCCACCAAATCTCTGATTCCTTTGATCTTTTCACTACATCACCTGCCTCTCTGTGAAAATCTTGGTTCTGAAAAAAGAAAGAATTCCCTACAAATCCAACTTCTCAAGTGCAAGAAATCTGGGCATTTTTTGTGTCCTGCTTTGGGCACAGGAGAATGCTGTATGATGTAAGCAATTGAATGTACTCTAGGACCTTAAACTCCTTTAAGAGAAGACCTCTAAGGCAGTGTTATTAGTGACACTTGAGGTAGTCAGGAAGACCTGAGTTCAAATCCTGCCTCAGAAACTTACTAGCTGGGTCACCCTGAGCAGGTTATGTCACCTTTCTGGGTTAACTTCTTTCTTCATCTGTAAAACAAAGACTCAATGGCCTCTCGGGTCCCCTCTGACTCTAAATCTATCCCTTAATAGTGTGATGGTGCTTTCTCTGGGCTTCCCATCTCTTTATAGCCTCTACACCAGATCAATAAACACTTATACATCAATGAATAAAAGACTGCTTTCTGATCATCAATCTACCTCCCAAACCACATGATTTGTTCCTATGGGCTTCATCCAGTCTTCTACATATCATGTTCCTAACATCATAATGACACCTGTGTCACCCTGAGGTAAGTTACCTACTGTCTCTGGGTCTCAAACTACTCCCACATAAAATGAAGAGTATATTCTAGAACAGTGGAATCAAACTCAAATAGAAATGGGGATCACTAAAGTATACTTACATATACATACTACAGACTACAGAGTGGTGGCTTAGTTTTAAATGTAACATTATCTGTTTTATTATATTTTTATTTATTTTGCTAAATGTTCCCCAATTGCATTTTTTTTTTTGCTTTTTGGAGGGCAATTGGGGTTAAGTGACAAGCCCAGGGTCACATGACTAGTTTCTGTGTTAAGTGTCTTGGGGCTGGATTTGAACTCAGGTCCTCCTGACTCTAGGGCCGTTGCTCTATTCACTGCGCCACCTAGCTGCCCCTCCCAATTGCATTTAAATCTAGTTTGAGCCTCACCTGGAAGAGATGTGAGTATGTGCAGCCCACGGGTCACGTGTCTGTCACCTCTGATATACAGGACTCAGTCCTATGAAAATCTAAGTTCTCTCCCCAGAATCCTTTAGGAAGATAAGAAAGGTTGGATTGATTCAAAATCTCTCTGACCAGATTGCTTCAGATCCAAATTCATATAGAAGTGTGAAACATAAACACATGAAAATAAGACCCAGTGCAGGGCTTTGTGGTGGCGCAGAATAGTGGAAAGGATACTGGATATTATAGTATCATAAGACATGGGTCTAAGCCTGACTCCTCTGCTTTCTAGTTGTGTGATTCTGGGAAAGTTATTCTCACTTCTCTGAGCCTCAGATTCCTGATCTGAAACATGAACACAACAACACACTACCTACCTCATGGGACTAGAGTGAAGAAAACATTTTGAAAATGTTAATGCATAACAGAAAATGGAAGCTGCCATTGTTTTTCTCAAAGGACTATTAATTACCTGCTCTGTTCATTCTTACAAGGTTGATCATTCAATCAATGAACATATATTTCTAAAGTACATATTATGTGTTAGGCACCATGTGAGGCGCTGCGGATGGAAACAAAAAATAAAATAATTCACGCCCTCAAGAAGCTTACATTCTGTCAATTCATCAATAAGTCAGCCCACGAATATTTATTAATTACCTGTCCTGTGTCAAAAATCGTGTTAAATGCTGGAGAAGAAGAATGTGTGTATACATATACATATATACACATATACATATGTGTGTAGATTTTTGTGAAATACATGGGCAGCTAGATGGCACAGTGGATAGATCGCCTGCCCTGGAGTAAGGAGGACCTGAGTTCAAACCCAGCCTCAGATGCTTATTAGCTGTGTTACCTTGGACAAGTCACTTAACCCTGTTTGTCTAGGTTTTCCTCATCTGTAAAATGAGCTGGAGAAGGAAATGGCAAATCAGTCCAGTATCTTTGCCAAGAAAACCCCAAATGGGATCACAGAAAGTTGGACATGACTGAAATGACTTAACAACAAACAAATGAAAATGCACAAAAATAAATTCAAAGCAGTTTGTAGAAGGAAGGTACTAAGAGGTAGAAAAGCTTCATGCAGAGGCTTGGCTGAGTAGGAGCTGAATTGCAAAGTAAGTAGAGAAGGGAGGGGGCAGTACATCCTAGCCACTGGACAAAGCCAATGCAAAGGCAAGCAGATGGGAGATGGAGTGGCAGGTGTGAAGACCATCAGGAAAGCCCATTCAGATAGATTGTAGAGTGAGGAAAGGAGGGTGATGTATGATGCCAGAAAGGTCTGTTGGGGACAAACTTGTAAAGAAAGGTTTTAAAAGGTAAGCTGAGAAATGTGTATTTTATCCTAGAGGAAATATGGAGTTACTAGGATTCCTTTGGTATGGGAGTGACACAATCAGGTTTGTGTGGAAGGAAAATCACAGCACCTGTGTAGAGGGTAGATTTTTTAGGGAGGGGAGAGATTTGAGGCAGGAAGACCAATTAGGGGAAAGCTGATATGGACCTAAATTAAAGTGGTGGGTTCTACATTAAAATGCTGTGGAAGTGGAAATAATGGGATTTGGCAACTGATGGAATATGGGGGATGAGTGAGAGTGAAAAGGACATTTTCAGACCTAGGAAACAGCAAGAGTAAAGGCTTAAAGATGAAAGGATGTCCTAAAAAGAACATGGGCCAAACTGATCATAGGACCATGCATTTTACAGACAAGGAAACTAAGGCTTAAATAGAGGAAGTAACTCATCCAAGGTGAAACAACCAATAAACGGAAATTTCAGAAAATTTAGAAACCAGGCCTTTTGACTGAAAATACAATGATCTTTCCACCTTAAGAACAAACTTTCATTCACTGACATAAGGTGAGACACCTAAAGGTTTTATAAATGGAATCTCTTGGGCCATTATCTGGGCAATGTTGGGCAGCTCGCTTTGGTCCTCTGGCTCTCTGTTTCTTCATCTGGCTAATGATTTCTAAGATCCTGTCTAAATGACCTAGCTCCAATCCATGATAATCCCAAGGAGCTCATGATGAAAAATTCTGTCCACATCCAGAGGAAGAACCAATGGAGCCTGAGTACAGATCAAGGAACACTATTTTTCACTTTATTTTGTTTTTGGAGGGTTTTCTGGTCTTTGTTTTCCTTCACAACATGAACAATATGGAAATATGTTTTGCATGATTGCACATGTATAACATATTTCAAATTGCTTGCTTAGGGACAAGGGAGGGAGAGAGTTTGGAACTCAAAATTTTTAAAAATATATATTAAAATTGTTTTTACATGTAGTTGGAAAAAATATTATTTTTAAAAAGATTCCTACTAGTGCTGACACTGTGCTATATGCATAAACCTAATAAATACCATATTTAGGAAATTCTAACAGTCTTTTCTTTTCCTATAATGCTTAACTAGAATGTCTGGCCTATCCTGTTCTTAATTCCAGGCATTCCTAATCTTGCTCTGATGCAACATTACTTTCAGTTTTATTGAAGTTTTGTCATCATCACTTAACCTCTTGGGTCTTCAATTTTCCCACCTGGAAAATGAAGAGGATATTCTCTATACAGGAAGAAAGGGGGGAAGCATTTTAAAGTGCCTACTATATGTCCAACTCTGTGCTAAGCAATTTACAAATATCATATCATTTGATCCTCATAATAACCCTGAGGGTCAGTGCTGTTATCCCAATTTAATAGTTAAAGGGGTGGCTAGGTGGCTCAGTGAATAGAGCACCAGCCCTGGAGTCAGGAGGACCTGAGTTCAAAGCCAGCCTCAGACACTTAAAGCCATGTAACCTTGGGCAAGTCACTTAACCCCAATTGCCCTCCAAAAAGCAAAAAAAAACAGTTAAGGAAAGACATAAGCAGACAGAGTTTAAGTGACTTGCCAACTAGGAAGCATTTGAGACTAGATTTGAACTCAGGTCTTTCTAACCTCAGGCTGAGGACACTATTCACTGTATCACCTGTCTGCCCTCCAGCCCTTACACTTCTAAAAATATGGCCCTATGCTTTTCATCATGGGGCAGATAGTTGGTGCCATGACAAATCAAACACCAGGCCTTGAGTCAGGAAGATATCTTCCTGAGTTCAAATCTGGCCTCAGACACTGACTGTGACACATGTCAGACACTGACATGTGACCCTGGGCAGGTCACTTAACCCTTTGTGCCTCAGTTTCCTCATCTGTAAAATGAGCTAGAGAAGGAAATGGCAAACCACATTCAATATCTTTGCTAAGAAAACCCCAAAAGGGTTTGTCACAAAGAGTTGAATGTAAATGAAAATGACTGAACAACAAAATATTCCATCACAAGACGTGTGATCCCATGATTACAAGAATAGATAAGAAAGAGTTATTGAGACTATAAGGAAGGCCTTGGTAGTTGGGGTGGGGATTGGAGAGGACCAATAGAACTCCAGAGAGCCGTGGATATAGATTACTCAGTAATAACCAGCTTGCAGGACAACCAGTTAAGAAGTCGTTAGACAGTGTATGATGATGGTCCTAGTACAAGCCCTCATTCTCACATACTGGGAATGGACCGTTACACAGCTGCTTATCGTCCTCACTCCCCTCCAGTGTTTCCACTTCTGAACTCATCCTTCATTTAAAAAAATATGTAAAAACATACTGTCTTCCATGTAGGGTACTCTTTCGTCAACTTGCACATGTCCTCTGCCTTTCTGCCTCCCTGCCCCAGCCTCTACTCAGCCTGTTTCCTATGCCTGGAATGACTTTTCAGTCCTGTCTTGCTTGCTGAATGCCTGCCTGCCCTTTAAAGTCCAAATGAAATGCCCTCTTATCCAGGAAATCTACCCTGACCTGCTCCTTGGTAACAATTCCCCCCCCCTCATGTCCCATATGCCCTTTGGTTTATGACCTTCAAATGCCTTGATATGATTATTGCATACCCTAGCTCTTTCTATATGGCACCTCGTCCTTCTAAGAAACCGATCAACACCTTCTGGGCAGAGGTCTCATCTTATCCAAACTTTAGTTCTCTCCTGGTCCTCAGTCAGTCAGTAGACATTTATTAAATAGCTGCTGCTAGGAGCCAAGCACTATGCTAAACTCTGAGGATACAGAGAAAAATCAAAGCCAAACCTTGCTCTCAAGTCTAATGGGAGAGAAGGCCATGCGAATAATCGTGTGCAAACAAGCTCCATACAGGATAAAGAATCAACAGAGGAAAGGCCCTAGAAATAATGGGAACCAGAGAGGCTTCCTCTGCATAGTGGGTACTAAATGAATGTTCTGGGTATTGCTGCTGAAGAGCCATCTTGCTCTGTCCTCTCAACTGCTCAGGCACCTGTTAATTTTCTGTCCAAAAATCCTGTGTATATACTTTTAGACAAAAACAAAGGTCTTCAGAGCATTGAAGGTCTCTGAATTACCTTGATAAATAGGTTATAAATCTCATTGAGCACTAAAGGCAAAGTAGATGCCCAGTGACTAGGGTACATGGATAGTAGAATATTAACATGCAATAAGGAATGACCAATATGATGAATACAGAGAAACATGGAAAGATGTACATGCCATGATGCACGGTGAAGTGAACAGAGTCAGGAAAATGGTATATTCAGTGACTACAACAATGTATAGGGAAAGAACAACCACAAAACAATTAAAAGCCAATGTTGCAAGATAATAAAGAACAGATTTGGATCCAAAGAAAATATAGGAGAAGAAATTCTCCCCTTATGACTTAGAAGAGGTTTAAAGAGAATAGGTTTACAGGTTTGGAACACTACAAATAATGTCAGGGGATATTTTTTTCAGTTTGCTGATTTTTTTTTATTCTTAAAAAAAAGCCTGTTATAAGGGATGGCTCTCTGGGAAGGATATAGGATGAAATCTAGGTGATGTCCAAAAGAAAAGATATTTAAAAATATTTTTTAAGAATCTTGATGACTTTTGGGAGTTGAGGCTTAACCTTAGAAAATGACTATTTTGTACAAGGCTTAAATGAGAAAGTTACATTTCCTGTACCATACTAGGCCTTGCAGATGGGGAGAGAAAGGGGACTTCCTTTCACTTGGCACCTTTCTCAAGATGGCAACATTCCCAAAGGCTAATCAAGCTAAAAAGTTTGGACAGTTTTTAGGTTTCAGTTTTTGGACTCACGAAATGGCTTATGCTCAACATTTTGCAAAGTTATACACAGGGCAATGTTTGCCATGAAATAAGACAACAGTATGAAATATGATGTGAAAAGTAACATCTGGATTTTAGTCAAGTTTTAGAAGCATAAAATAAAGTTGTATTTTATGGTAGCTCACTCCATAGCAGACCCAGTTATTGGATGTCACTTTCTCATATTTACTTTTAATAACACTCATAAAATTATCCATCAGCAATAAGGAATGCTTTATAAACAATCCTATGAAAGCCAAAAGTTTAATTTATGTGCTTTTTTGGACCTTAAAAAACTCACCAACAAATGAAATTTTAACATCTCTATCTTCTAGATTATTAAAGACCCAAGCAAATGTCAAGGATTTTTGCTTCTTCAGAAATACCTCAAATAAGAACCCAATGGCTTTGATCAATATTAAAATACTGGGATTATGCAGGATCTGAGAATCTTTCTGTATGTAAATGGTCAGAGGTAAAAAGTCATTGCTCTTACTTTAGAGGGGAAAAAACAAAGTCAGAAAAGATGTGATCTACCTATGGTCATAAAGCTATATAGTGTAAGAGCTAGGCTTTGAACCCAGAATTTCTGAGTTCTCAGATTGCTTCACTCTACAGCATCAAGGATTTTCAAAATAGCAACAACAATAAAGAAAAATGAACATACTTTTTACTGTGTTATCTATTTCTCTAATTGGGGGAATAATATTACTGATGGAAATAGGAAAAAAAAAAAAACAGATTATATGCCAGACATCATTTCAAAACATCCAAGAGACACTTGCAAGAGGCAAAAGCAAAAGTCACATGATCTCATATTAAGAATATTAATTTTACCTGGGTCATGCAGAAACAGTGATATTTTCTTTAATGAAATGCTCTTAAACTAATTTCTATTTGTATGCGAACGACATCATCAGGTTTAGCACATTCAGACAATCACGCACACACTTCCCCCATATCTGCTGAATAAAAAAGGGAAAGGGCTGTTGATTTATTACATATAAACAAAATGAATAAGATAACATTTTATTAGTTGGAAACCATTATAAAAACAGCAATAAAGAGAGGGAACACAAGTGGTCTACACCCTTATCAATAAATCCTCTGTATTTTAGGGCCCTGGTGCATGTTGTAATAATGCGAGAGATAATTAAAAGGACTGAATTACAGAATTGTATCATTATATCAGGAAACAGCATTCGAACAATAAGCCATGCGTCAGAATGATGGTATGTTATCACCACCGTCATTGGTGGGGGGATGGAAATGGGATAAAGAGTGGAGAAAGAATTAGAGATTTGGGTTTTGCTTTTGAATCTACTATATCTGGTACATGCCTCGCACATAGTAGGAACTTAATTGAATTGAATGCTCATTGAATTCAATTGGTTTGCTTCAGCAAATTTCCAAAGAAGCCATATTGGCATTGTGTCAAATTATAAATATGCCAACCTAAGCAAAGACAAATTGTTGAGGTTTTTTTTCCCCTATAAAGTCAAACTTTAAAAAAAAAAATTCTCTTTCTAGAAACAGAGTTGAATATAATTCCTAAACTAGTCCATGTCCATGGATCCAGAGGTGATGTGGAATGTGTGTGATGGCTTTTTCCAAGAGATGCTCTGAGATTCTCCTTTCTTTCTTGGAAAGACTCACCATGAAGGATTTGGAGCTGGAAAGGGCCTTAGAAAGCCCCTTGTCAAACTCCATCTTACAGATGAGAAAACTGAAGCCCAGAGAAGTGCAATAGCTTGCCCAAGTTCAAACATAGCAAAGCTGAGATTTGAACACAGATCTTTTTACTTCAAAGTCAGTAATCTTCCTATTGCTACATTGACTCTTATTCAAGTCAATTCGCCAAACAAACATTAAATATCTATTATGTGCAAGGATCTGGGCCAGAAGCTAAGAATGTAAAGATGAAAAATAACATAGTTCCTGCCCTCAAGGAGTTTATAGTCTAATGGGGGAATACAATATGTTCACCTCCAACTGTGATTGTAGAGGCAGTTCTGGGGTGGTATAGAGAGAGCTGGCCTCAGAGTCAGAATAACCTGGGTTCAAGTCCTGCCTGTGATACTATGTGAGTCTGGGAAAGTCACTTAACTTGTTAATGCTGATGTAGAACTTGTGCCTATCTACACTGGTAGGGAGAGTCCCTGTACCACTGAAATAAGAGGTGTCCCCCACCACCCTCAGAAAAGGATAAGATGACAATAAATAAGAGATTCAGAATGCCGAAAGAAAATTGGGGGGGGGGAGGAGCATGGCTATAGCTCACACATTGTAATCAGATACCTCAAACACACAACAAACACTTCTAAGGCTAAAACACTTTTTTAAGGTACCTCTTTATGAGGTTTTCCATTTACCAAACAGCAGTCATCAGTTTTTAGAAAGTAAACTGTATAATTTCGTTTTCTGATCGACCCTTCCCTTCCCCCCCTTCCCGGTCAGTTCAATCTGAGTTGCTGCCTCAGCCTTGCTTTATAGGAGAAGCACACATTTTCTCCTGGGAGTTGGTTCATGCAAAACACTCCCTGCTGAGAGAGTGGAAATTTACCCAGAAGACATTTTTCCAGCAGCAAGACTCAGGAGGAAACCTGATCAGAATTTTTAAAAGATGTGTCTTGATTTTCCCCCATAATTCCTTCAAAGTTTCTCAAGGAGGGAAAAATCAACCAAATATTTAAGGTTCATTACACCTGGTCATGATAGGCACTATGAGCTATGGCCTAATTTAGGGACAAAACTGAAAAGGAGCAGGTGATTTCCAATAGCTTTCGAGCTACTATATCTTCTGCACTGATTTTGCTTCTCAATTTGTTCCTTGAGATTTTGGTTTATAGTCACTCCGAAGTCATTCAATTGATCAATGCATCAACTTTTTTTAAACACCTGCCATGGTCTCAATAAGTTACATTCAGCCATGTAGCTATTATTTTGCAACATTTTTATAAACTCAGAAATATTTTCACTCGTCTTATATCCATGGTTCGAGTACCATCGATTTGCTGCTGAAATAACACTTGAGTTTCTAAAAGGTGTATGCATCACAAGAAAGTTTCCCTGATTATTTCTTGCTGGGACTTCTTGGTGAAAGCTCTTGAAAGGAGGCAACATTCTACATTCATAGTATTTTTGGAAAGAGTGACGCTAAGGAGCATGCCAAATCCCAAATTTCAACCCATCCCAGGACCTTTCCCCCAGTCAAAAGTTTAAATTTTTATGCCAAGAGATTGGACGATATTAAAGATACACAGACAAGACCTACCCCTTTCGAGAGGAGCTATGCAGAACTGATGTGAAGCAGCTGGCTGACAAGGTCATCAGCAAAGGTACCTGGAGGATAGCCCAGGGATAGGGGCTCAAATCCCTGTAACATATCATTTCTTACTCCTTTTTGTAAAAAATGAGAACATGATGGAGAGCATGCATTTTAGAAAATGCATTTTAGAGACACATTTCACCAAATAGCACGTTCAGTTCCACAATGTGTGCTGTTATACAAAGACCCTGTTAAAATTTCAAAGTTTGCAAACTAGGGGAATGAGTGAGTGGTTCATTTAATTTATTTTAATCAGTTAGATGAGGGAAAAAAATGCAATTCTATTGAAAGAAAACCTTTGCAGAAGGAGAGAGCAATTATGTTTTGCACACAGAGTACGCCTTAAAAAAATAAAAAAAAGACCACATGTTCAGCATAAAAAAGCTTAGTAATGTCAATCATTTTGAATCCAAGTTCTTTTCATGGAGTCCTTAAACAGTGTAAAAATCACCCAATGTAAGAGTTGAACTTCCAAAGCTCTATAAAATTGCTTTTGGAAATTCTGTACATACCTGATGTGATGCTTTCTCTAACAGGGCTTATTTTTCAACGTGAAAAAAGCTTCACATTTACTAGCACTAATTTAAGAAATATCACCAGGCATCTTCTGTGGGACAACTCACCAAACAAGTCCCCTGAGAAATTTAGACTCAATAAATGAAAGTAATGGGATTTCCCCTACTCATTAATGGCCCATCAGGCAAAAGAATAGCTTAACCATTTAAAAGTGGGTAACTAAGCCAAAGTGCCAACTGGTAGCTTAAATATTATAGAATAATAATAATAGCTGACATTCATATGGCTTTGTTTCACCTAAAGCACCATACATACTTTTTCTCATTGGCATTTTTCTGATTTGATCCTCCCAGAAATCCTGTAATGCAGGTACTATTATTTTGCCCATTTTATATATGAGGAAATTGAAGCTCAGAATGGTTGTGACTTGTTTGTACTGACATAGCTGATTCTTGTAAGTGTTGGTGATGGTAACTACAAGCTCAATACTATATTGCCTTCATATCATTAATATCAGACACATGAGAAAATTTTCTAAAATGTAACACCCTGATGGCTACTCAGAGGGAAGGAGGGAGAAAGGAAGAGAGGGAGGGTGAGAGAGGGAAAGAGGGAGAAAGGGAGTGAGGGGGGGAGGGAGGGAGAGAGGGGAAGAGAGAGAGGGAGGGAGAGAGAGAGACATACAGACAGAGACACAGAGAGAGAGAGAGAGACAGAGAGAGAGAGACAGAGAGAGATAGCTCAATTCCAAGGATGCTTCTTGTCTTGGTAGGTTTTTCCTCCCTTTGTAGCTTTCAGAAGAATTTAACATCAATTAATATATTTCAAATGTTTAAATAATTTTATTTCCTTCCCTTCTGATAGCAAATAAATTCAATTTTGGTTGAAGGTATTCCTGAAACCAACTTATATCTAGTGATTTAAATCTTGTTCATATAAGTATGATTAACCCAAACTTTAGATTAAAGATGGTGATGGAGATAGCTGGTGACAGGTAACTCCCTGAAGTCATTGATGTCAGTTTCTATCTATATCACTGGAACTTCTATATATATACTCAAATCTAGATCTTTTTTTTCTGGGCTGTAACATGGGAACTTGTGTAAATTCCATATCATAATAGATTCAACTAACAAGCTGAACTGAGAACAAGAACTTTAAGCTTGCCAGAAGAAATGAGTTTCTGAAAAATATAGTATTTAGTATCATAACATAGGTTCAACCTTTGCCTGTTCCCATTCCCAACTTAGGAATGAATTTCAGGCCGAAAGTTTATTTGCTAAGTTAGTCCCTTGGAACTACGAAAACCTATTCCCCCACAGAAACCACGTTATAAGTGACGGTTAGGGGCCCAGGGCAGTCCACAAAAAGCTATTTAGTCCGAAGTCTAACTGTCATCCTCTTCTATCACCATTTAGACTATATGTAACCACCATTTATGATATTCTTTTTGTGCAAAAATACATTCTAAATTCCAAGTCAGGATGCCAGTAACACATTATCCAGGGGTTCTTTGTCTAGTGGATTGTATTTTTCTATTGTTAATTTCCAGAGGCAGAACATCTACTGTTCTTCCACCAATACACATCTGATTCCAATTAACAAATGCTGATGCTACCATACTCTAAGTGTATTTAGTATTTCATCAGGTAGAGTACCACTGTCTATAAAGAAGAAAGAGATTAAGATGCTTTGACTTCTAGTAGGTATCAGGAAACATAGGTCCAGAAAAAGAGAAAGAAAATGAACCCAAGACTTCTAAAAACAAAATATCAAAAGAATCTTGGGGATGTCTATACAAGCAAAATTGGTCATACAAAATGTCCTCTTAAAGCTATTTCTGGGAATATGAAAACAGTACCATATTCATGCCATGATCAAAGCATCGAATCAGAAACTTTACAGTAGGAGGTATGGTAACCCTCTCATCTAACTGGTGAGGTTCATGGCATTGGACTACTGCAAAATCACAACTAGTCAGTAGCACAGATACAACTAGAAGCTTCTCCTGATTCCCAATTCAGTACTCTTTCTACCATGCTACCGTGTTTCCCCGATAATAAGACCTATCCCGAAAATAAGCCCTCCCCTTACTGTGTAAGATTCCTCTAAAATAAGCCCTCCCCCGAAAATAAGCCCTATTTAGATTGCTACTACAGTGAAGGTGATCCCCTGCGCTACACGCTACATTACGGTATGGTACCCTCTGTATGCACCAACCACCCCCCCCGGGTGAAACGCACACCGTGCTCCAAGCTGCATCCAATCAGAGCTGCAGCAGTGAGCGCGTCATCCAGTGATTTGCTTATTGAATAAAGGTACATTGTTTTGTTCACATTTACCTGTTTATTAAAATTACTGTCAATGTTCATTAAAATAAGCCCTCCCCTGAAAATAAGCCCTCTGGTGTTTTTCTGTCCAAAAAAATAATAAGACAGTGTCTTATTATCGGGGAAACACGGTAGATATTCAAAACTAAAATAATGGGAAATTGGAGGTCGTTGTTTTTTCACTTTTTATTACATCAAAAGTTCAATATTGTATAGCAGAAAGAGCAAAAGCTTTGCAGTTCAAAGGTCTGGTTACAAATTTGTTACTTACTAATTGTATGGCCTTAAGCAAATCTCTTTGCTTTTATGAAACTATGTTCCTCATCTGCAAAATGTGGGGATTAAACTAAATTATTTCTAAGGTTCTTCCATTTCCAAATCTGATGGTCCTATATAGAAATGACACTTATTAGCTGTAAGGGGCCTTAAAGATAATTTAATTCAACTCTCTCATTATTTAAATGGGTAAACTGAGGCCCAAATAAGTGACTTATGACTGTATGACTTGCCAAGGTCACACAGTTTGTCAAAGATAATGCATTTGAAATATTGGAACTCCATAGTGGTTTGCTGATTTTGTAATTTCACTGGCAATGAATTTCAGAGTGTTTTTTTCTTCCTCTCTTAACAGTTTTTGAATTTTCATTTCTCTGTAAGATATGAATATATTATACTAAGAGATATTACATAAATGAGACCATTATTCACAATGAGAACCTTCTCTACTAACAGCATCACTATTTGTAGAGTATAAGACTAAATAAATGTCTCCCATGAGTGACTAAATGCAAAATAAAAAAGTAACCACTCAACTTTAATAGTTTAAAAAATGCTATTAAACATAATGGCTCCTTGACATTCAAGCAGCACTCACTATGTTTTAAGTGATCTTCATTTTAAAAGAACTATTTTATTTACATTTTAAATATTGATGGCAATTCAAAATCTATGCATCTAGAAATGATAGGCAAAAGTATTTCTTTTAACCAACTCCAGAGTTCTGAAGTCAGAGTAGAACAAAATCCTCTCATCAGGTATCATATCAGCCTGAAGGACTGATAGAGTTAGCTGATTGATCTATAAAGATTTCCTTCAATTAGGCACAACTAATCTGCTCCAACTTCCCTGGAAAATTATTTAGAATTACATGAGAAAAATTACTGAACTCTTCGTACCCTTTGACTCAATGAGCCTGCATTTATGGCACATATTCCAACAGGGTCAAAAAAGGAAAGTATGTATACCAAAGTATTCATAACAACAATTTTTGTTTTAAGTAAACTTGGAAATCAAATGGGTACCAGTTGAAAATTGCTTAATAGGGGTGGCCAGGTAGCACAGCAAGTAAGAGCATTGGCCCCAGAGTCAGGATGACCTGGGATCGAATCCGGGCTCAGACACTTAGCACCCACCCAGAAACACCTGGCCATGTAACCTTGAGCAAGTTATTTAGCCCCAATTGCTTAAAAAATGCTTAATAAATATAGGTATATTAATATAATAGTATTATGATGTAAGAGATGATGAATATGAGAAATTCAAAGAAATATGGGGAAACTTGAATGAGTGAAAAAAACATTTATTAAGTACTTACAAAGTGCCAGGTACTTAGTGAGAACCCATACAGAGCAAAGAAAGTAGAACCAGGAGAACAACAAACACAAAGGATGATATAATAGAGCAGAAAACAATCCTAAAAGACATCAAAATTTATATTAAATTCAAAGACCAATCTTATTTTTAGAGTATGGATAATGAAAATTTTTCTCTTCTTTTTAGAGAGATATTGGAATATTGGTCACTTTTGCCTAGCTATTTTTCCTTGTTACAAGACAGATAGTACTTCAGTATACTCAGGTCAAGTGGATTGGGAAGTAAACACGAGTTTTAAACAAAAACACCCAGAAAATGGGTACCCTATTGATTTCTAAAACTAATTAAATATTTAAGAAAAAAGATGTTCAGCTGTCTAGAGGATGATGTCAAGAAGAAAGATGATCGGAATTAAGTAACAGATTGAAATCCATCAAAAATTGGCAATCAAGTTATCACCTTCTACTTTAAAGCACATCAATCCATTAATTTTATAAAAGTCTGAGCTGTGACCTGCCACCCATCCATATAATCTGCTACTGGTCATATAGCATCACCAATATTCAAGAATATGAAGACCACAGCCAGGCTAAGGAAGACTTTCTCATTTGAATACACATAACAAAACCTAACATTACCTGTAAAGAGAGCTCCACTCATACTTCTGACAAAACTGGGTTATTTTTGACTTGCTATTCCCCCAGAAACCATCAGTGTCATCCTGAACTGCCAAAGACATCACAACCCACTTATTGTATGGTTTCATCAATGTCACCCATGAGCCATACTTGATGTTAAGTGGCAAGACAGTATTACCAACCATAAAGTCCATCAGCAAAAAGTGATATTCACTCTAATGTTGCTCCATCAGATGTGACATGGACCCAGAGGAAAAATTTAAAGGCTATCAAAACTGTCAGATGACTTGAAGTGAGAAGACAGGAAGTACAGGCAACCAAAGAAACACTAGAAGGAATCCACTAAAACCTCACATCGATCTGTGGTATGTGTATGGAATGCCAAGAAAAAAGAAGTAGAAGACGGTCCAATGTGGGAAGATGTGATCAGAGATAGAGTAATCAATTCTTGAACAAAGGCTCTCATGTAAACCTGATGCCAGTAGAGGCAGAGTAGCCAGCAATGATGGGCATTGCACATTCTGGCTACAGCACAAGCCTATGGAGAGTTTCACATGTAATCATCATATTATAGAAAGAAATGATCAGCTTATGCCCACACATCCATCTATTGCCACCATCTTCGAATACAACAAAAGATTCCTTATATAACTGACATCTTTTTGTAACTGTTTATGTTTGAAAATGCTATCTAAGAAGGTTGTTGCTGTTGGAGAAAAGGAAGTAAAGCATTAATAACAGAAATTAAATTAATCAAGAAAACCTTTTGAAGTGCCAGACAGCAGTGTAACACGTAGGAGAACTGTATCCTATGACCAGACCAAGTGTATCAGTAACCACAACTGATGTAAGTTATGAACCTGTCTTCCTAGAAGATATCAATACTGCCACAAAGGTTCCCGGAATCCACAAATCACCTTTCAGAAACCAATCTCCACCAGGTTTGACAAATACTGCCATACCTAAGCAGTAATGATGGAGACACAGGGCATTTTCTAGGGATGAATGACAAGCTAGAAGGAGTTGATAGGCCACCTGAGGGGCAGTGGAGGGCCATTAAGCTTGGCCAGTCATTAATCTCCAGGAATGCCCTGAACCAAGGTCATTATTACTATTATAAGCTGAAAAAGGAAGAAAAAAACACAGATTTTTTTTAAATGGGTGATACGATTTCAATTGGCACATATTGAGCGTTTCTAGAGACTTAATTAAGCAATCAGATTGCATGAATGGTCTCAACATCCCATGCATTTTATAGAGTTCTTTAATGACTATGCATAGGATTATTCTGGATACTTTATGGACCATATCAAGTGAAGTTTTATATAGTCCCAAGAATAGAGTGAACCTTTCTGGTGTTATTCTAGTTCAATGATTGTTTTTTTCAGCATGTGGGAAGAGAAAAGCACATTTCTTCCTAAAATACATATATAAGACTCTAGAAAAAAATTATCTGAAAGACAATTTTAAAACACGATTTACTCAGACTGATTTCTCATTCTGTTTTACCTTTTTGATGATTTCTTCCATAACTCTGTGATATCTGTGGTCATAAAGAGCACCACAATAACATAGCAGAAAGAACACTAGAGACAGAGACAAGGGAGTGGAGTTCTAGGCCTAGTTAGACTGTTACCATAGGCTAATCACTTGAATTCTGTGATCTGGAGTTCCCTTAACTAAAAAGTAAGGCAGTTGAATTAAATTATCTCTAATATTTCATTCAACTCCAAAATTCTGATTTTACATATTTAATGGAAAAGCAATAAAAGTTTCTCAGAGAAGTACAATGTCATGCATGTGATCTCCCTTGAACATATGAAGAGGCGCTATGGTACCATGAAGAGTGCCCTGAATCTGGAGTTATGCGTGCCTGGAATGCTCTACCTCCTCACCTTGACTCACAAAATCCCTAGCGCTCTTTAGTGTTCAAGTGTCATTTCTTATGAGAGGATATTTTTGATTCTCCTGTTTGCTAAGAATCTCTCCATTAGTATTTGTTATGTGTATGTGTCTGTATATATATATATATACGCACACATACATGTGCACATATGTATATACACATATGTACATGTATGTACATATGCGTGCACATATAAAACTTTTGAGAACATGTTGTTTCCCTCCAATGGAATGTAAGTGCTTTGGGGGCAGGGTCTATTTTATTGCTGTTGTAGTTCATTCTTCCTTTTCCAAGAGGACAATGACATCACAGGGTGATGTCTTGACTTACCTGTGAATTCGATTTAAGTAAGGCAGAGTTGCACAGAGTCATCAGCCTCACTCTGTATTCCAGAATCATTGAAGTCCAATGCCAGGACAAAAGTCATGATGGCTGGCAATGGCCCGGGATGCACCAGATGACCCTGGCATCTTCGATGCCTGACCAAACTCTAAGGTCCTCACAGCACCTGCATTAGCTGCCTCCACAGGTGTTGGAATAACATGCTCTCATTCTCCCACTCAGGTAGGTAAAGTCTTCACATGCAAGGACTGGATATGCCCTAATTCACCAGTGGTTTTGAGGCCTGTGTATGACCTCGTTGGGCCCATCTGCTGAGGTAGTTTTAGCAGGATGTAGCAGCCACACATGCTATATAGCTCCTTGGAGCTACAGGTGAGAGTTAGATGCAGGTGAACACCAATGCATACCATATGACATATGTTTAATAAATGCTGCTTGAGTGGAATTAAATTGAATGTTATCTTAACTCCAAGTCTGCCACTTTAAATTCTTTGATTTCTATATAATTAAATTATTTCATAAATAAGGGATTCCCCATCAGGCAACAGAACTTTTTTTTAACATTTTGGACAGAACTAAATCTAAACTCTTTCAATATAAATAGAGAGAAGTACTATATAATGAACAAAATTTAAATTTTTGTTAGACTAAGAGGTTATCACTTTGCCATAATAAAATAATGTTCTTAAAGCTTACTTTAGGTATTTAGTATTATTGCCCCACAAAAAATAATCTCAAATTTCTAGATGTCTTTAGAGTATCTATGCCTTTTAAATAAAAGGCTTTTAGGGACTGCTAGGTGGCTCAGTGAATAGTGCACCTGCCTTGGAGTCAGGAGGACCTGAGTTCAAATCCAGCCTCAGACACTTGACACACTTACTAGCTGTGTGACTTTAGGCAAATCACTTAACACTAATTGTTCTTCCCCCCTCCAAAATTTTTTTAATTAAAAAAGAAGATTTTTATCTATCATTTTGCTGTCACTTGTTACCACTGTCTGTATGTCTTGCCAACACAGCATTCTCAGTGGGCTACTAATTTGCTACAGAATCGTCAAACTTGTAAGAATTGTGTATAAATTAAAACAAATAGAATCTGAATAAAGACCTGACTTTTCTATGATGAAAAACCATGGACCTTATGACATGTACTTTGCCTTCTTAAAGGTTGTTTTTTTTTCCTTTCTTTCTAGGCTCTCTGCTATGTTTACAGAAAGGGAAAATAAGCTTCTGGAAAGTCTCAATTTCTTGACCTATAAAATGGGAATGATACCTATGGAACATATCCCCCAGGAATAGGCCAATACTATACAATTTCCCGATACAAGTGTCATTATAATTCATTTCAGGATGTCTAGTTTTTTCAAAAATCAACAAATTAGTCGTCTAATTATATGACTAGTTAAGCAATGCAGCATAAACTTGAATGTAACTAAAAATTCAGTAGACAAATTTAGCTCAAAATTTCATTTAAAGAACATCCACATTAGCTTGTTACCTTTTCCTCCTAATCCTGCTTCTCCTCCTTTTTCACTACTTCTGTGTTACTACAATTCACCTGGCCCCCAATGAATTTGTAACCCTGGGGTTATCTTTGTCTCTTCCCTCACTGTCACCACTCATATTCAATCAATTACTGGGCCCTGTCACTCCCACCTGTGCGACCTCTAATTGATCCCCTCCTGTCTTTTTCCCCCTGTCACCACCCTCATAAGGTCTTTGCTATCACTCTCTTAGACTACCAAAATAGCTTCCTCTCAATTCTTTCTTTCTTTGTAGTCTCCTCCATTCAAATCCGTTATTCATACTTCTGCCAAGGAGAAAAAAACAGAAAATATCTTCATACATAGATCTGGCCATGACACTTCTGCTCAAAAATCTTCAATAGTCACCTACTGCTTATTGAATAAAGCTCATGACCCATTCTCAGGTATGGCTCTCCACAATCAGCTTCCATTCTATCATTCCAGACTTATTTAATATGGTCTCTGCACTACTGCAGATCAATGAATCTAGACCCTCCTACTTTTAACCTATGTGCCCACAGGCAAGTCACTCTGTGTCCCTCACCCTCCAGTTCCTAATATGTAAAATGGGGTATTTAAGCTAAAAGGTTTCTAAAATCCCTTTCAAAACTCTAAAAATTGATGATCTGGAACTGTTATATTCTAAAAGTTATTGAATAAATTTGGTCAACAATTCTATGACTTTGGACGAGTCACTTCCTGTCCTTGGACCCTTGGACCCTATTTCCCATCTGCAAAAATGCCAAGATTATCTCTGAAGCCTCTACTATTTTTGGTAATCTTTGTTCTGATGTTTTACATGACTGCACATATACAAAATATATCAGATTGCTTACCAATCCAGGGAGGTCGCAGGGGAGGGAGGGAGAGAGAAATGGATAGAATTTGGAACCCAGAACTGTTTTAATGTTAAAAATTATTTTAACATGTAATTAGGGGGAAAATAAAATATTATATTAAAATATATTTTCTATGTTCTATGATTCATGGGGACAATATGGCATGCTATATAGAATGGTGAACTTAGAGTCTAGAAGACTTGGCTTTGAATTTTCCTTCTGATACTTTCTAACTATTCAGTCAAGCACAAACCATTTATTCACCCCGACCATCAATTTCTTCACCTGTAATATGGAGAAAATAATACCTATAGTACCCACCTCCCATAAATTTGTCAATATTATACAAAATCAATACTTATAATAATAATAATAGCTAAACTATAGATAGAGCTTTAGTGTTTGCAAAGAGCTTTATAAATTTTATCTCATTTTATCCTCACAGCAACCCTAGAAGATAAGTGCTACTATTAACCTCATTTTATAAATGAGAAAAGTGAGACAAACAAAGGTTAAGTGACTTGCCCAGGGTCATATAGCTAGTAAGTAACTGAGGCTGGATTTGAACTCGGATCTTCCTGACTCACAGCCCAATGCTCAATCCATTGCAACACCTTGCTGCCTCCTTTATAGCTATTATTAATAATCAAAATGATTGTGTTCAGTTACCCTCTGATGACTAATATTAGGTGAGGCACAAAAGAGAGAGACACATATCTGCCACTGTCATGGAGGCAATATAAGGTAAGTTCAAGTAGAACAATAATTCCCTACAGACTGTGGAATCTTCCAGGGTTACCTGTTTAAAGATGTCACTGTGTTTATTGCACAACATCAAGCCCAAGAATGCCATGTGGCTTCTTCAATGAGATCCATAACCACTCAAAAGAGTTTGGCTCAACAATCCTCATAGGAAAAAATAAATGGATAATGAATGACTATTGTTCAGACTATGGTGGACAACTCTGGACTTATTCAGAGACATGTACATATAAACATATACATGCACATTCATATATATATGTGCACAAACATATATACATAGGCATATATGCTTATGCTGTGACATATCTATGCAGACACCTTATATATGTATATAGGTATAAATATCAATGTTGGCAAAGATTTAGATATAGATGTAGATATAAATAAAGATATAGACATGTAGATATGTATCTTGAATAGCTACTAAAATGAGTTAGTAAGAGAGTGAAATTGGAATGTCTTTGAAAAACAGCAAAGCTCTTTGAAGGACCTCATACTTCTCTTGGAAACAAAGACCTAGAGACAGCTAGGTGGTACAGTGATTGGAGCATGGGTCCTGGAGTCAGGAGGACCCGAGTTCAAATCCGGACTCATACACTTGACATACTTACTGGCTAGTTGACCTTGGGCAAGTCACTTAACTCCAATTGCCTTGCTTTGCCCCTCCAAAAGAGAAAAGATAAGAAACAAAGACCTATCTTTTTAGTACTAACATTCTTCTGTTGCCATTGAATGGCTAAGAGTCATGGAATTTTATAATATTCAAAGACTTGAAAGCAATTATTTCTAAAGAATAATGAAGAGATACATGGCGGGTACAAGCAGGAAGTAACATACTGTAAATAAGGAATAATTAAGAAAAGTAAAGAATGCCATGAAGAAGCACACTATTAAAAAATAAGCTGAGTTACCCCCATGGTTTGAGAGATAAATGATGGATAGAGCACGTGCTCTACTCATAGCCTCAGAGTCAGAAGAAAGTATGCCAGCAAACTGGGTAGGCTATGTGTGGCAAACTTATGGAACAAAATGAACCGAAGTCACAAAAGATGGACAGGCATGGTCATGTGGCCATCTATATCTCTGGAAGGAATACCCACACAAATGAGGTGGTAAATGAGACCATTGGAATAATGGAATATGGGAGGAGGGTCTAGGGCCAAATCAATGATTTTTTTAAACTATTAACCCTCTATTCCCCTTCACAAAAATATTTTCCACTCCCTACTAAAACATTATGGTAATGAGGGATTCCTAATCTTTTGCAAAAGAAGCTTGCAAAATTAATCCTATTGAACAAATAGATCATTTAGAATGGTAAAGGTTGCTTCCAGAAATAATAGTTTTATGAAGATGTTCTGTTCCCTCTGCAAATTAAAAATGTAGTTTCATTTCTTCCTTTACATGCTTAACAGAAGAACACTGAAGTAACTTATTAATAGCATCGTTATTTTAGAATGGGCAGCATATATGAAACTTGGATCATAATGTACAGAAATAGATCCTCATCTTCTCTTGCTACAATGTAACATTCTTAATGGAATAATCTATTCAGAATGAAAACTTGGCTCTAATGAAATTCTCCTTTTTCCCTGAAATAAGAAAAAGAGACAACAAAGTAAAGACCTTTTTATGTGGCGCCATTTACAGGAATGATCTCACAACCCCACCAGAGAAGTGTATTTAAACTTTCCAATGATTGGTTGGATTCAATTTTACTTGCGTAATGCACATGGTTGTTGACATTTCAAACCAATAGGCATTTTGTTTTTAAATTTTTTGGAAATGGAACTTATAAATATTTATTCTAAAGGGTCAGCAACACAAGCTGTCTGTTGGCTAAGTAGTTTTACTATTATGCAGCAGGGTAAACTGGGATTTTGGTTGTTGTTGAGTTTTGGGGTTTTTTTGGTGGATTGTGTCTTTAAACATGACAAATTAAAGTCTACAAAATTTGGGGGTGATCAATTGAATTTCAGAATAGTAGGCTCCCTATTTTCAGGAAATTAGAACATTTCATTGTCTAGTGGGCTACATCTAGTTATCCCCATATAGGCTTGTATTGTAATGTGATCCAAGGGCTACAGGTCCTGCCAGCTGTCCCTAAGGTGTCATCAAAGGCTAAAATAAAACAGAGAACTCTCAGAAACCAGATGAAGAAACCAAAGCAAAAAGAGTTTAAGTAATGTGACCTAATCATAACTAGCAAATAGTATTTGAATGTTTACTAATACCAAGTCCAACACTCTTTCCATAATTCTATAGCATTTACTTATATATTGTGTATGTACTTATGCATTTGTATATATCGTCTCCCCGACTGAAGCAAGCTTGAGGACATGGAATGGTCTGTTTTTATCTTGTATCCACAGTGTTTAATACAGTACTAGACCCATAGTTGGCACTGAGTAAAAGCTAATTGAGTGATACCACTCTGCTTCTCCATCAATTAGAGAATGATACAAGATGGTGGGTATTCCTGGGGCTCCTGACTCAGCCTAAGGACTATAGCAACATTTTACATAGGATTTTACAGGTAAGGAAATTAGTTCAGAGAAATTAGGTATCTTGTGTAAGGTCACATTGAATAAGAATTGGATTCTTTTGTCTCAAATAATAGAACTCTTTTCAAGGTGACATGCTGTCTCTACAGAGTGATGTACCACATATGCTAAAAGTAGTGTAGGGGAGAATAAACTTTGTTCTAACTCTGTCAGGGTATGTGTAGAAAACATGCTCTGCTCACTGATTATCTTTCACATAAGCCAAGTGGATAGCCCATCTATTTTTCAGTTTCATGTTTCTTATTAATGCATCTTCAGAGAAAGAAGAGATTGGTGAGAACTAGAGTAACCAAAGATAACTTCGTGAAAGACGAAAAATTGAACAGCACCCTGTGCCCAAGAACATTCCCAAGAGGATCCCTCCTGCTTTCTATTTCTTGAACCCAGGGTGAAATAATCTGGACACATTAATGCTTTGATAAGGCATAAACTTGCCTTATCCCTGATGCCTGTTGCCCCACTGCCACCATATTGATGAAGTTCATCATTGGTTCTGTAATGGAAATGCAAATTTAAAGATCTTTCCTGCCCCTAGGCTAAAGTGCAACTGGAGCCTGGGGTGGGAGGCTTATTTTTCAGTAGATACTTTTTGATTGGCCAGTGGGTCAATAAGGTTGTTACATTCTTTGAGCCAGGAGAAGGCTATATAAACCCTGATGTGTAGCTTTGTTTTGGGGCTCACTTTGAGAAGTGTTCTGTGATTTGATCAGATGAAACTCTGGGAAGCCATTGTTGAGAGTCCCCCGGCTTTGAAAAATCCAGATGTTGAAACCCAGATGTTGATTTGGTATGGATGTAATGGTTGGACAGTTTGGAAACTGTCTACTTGATCTGTTTCTCTGTCTTGATAATTCTGTCTGTGTATTCTGAAGTTCGGGGTGCTGACCTTTTTCCCCTGAACTAGGTAAAGGATACATATTTGACTGATTAAAGTAAGCTTGTTAACCCATTTTGAGTTGCTTTCCTTTAACAAAGCAAATCCAAGAACCTGTGTTGGCAGCCACCCTGGGGATGCTGGGGTGCTTGCTCATACAGGTTCCTATACCAGAGGTTTATCCTTGGGCTTAGGCTTTAAAAGGATGCTCTGTATATGGACTCCAGGTATGGGAGAGATGAGAAGAGAAACTCAGCAAGAAAGAGAGAGAGAGACAGAGAGAGACAGACAGAGAGAGAGAGAGAGAGAGAGAGAGAGAGAGA
>NW_027185698.1:25125255-25167572 GCF_028583685.1 Petaurus breviceps papuanus | reverse complement strand
AGAGAGACAGAGAGAGACAGAGACAGAGAGACAGAGAGAGACAGAGACAGAGAGACAGAGATAGACAGAGAGAGAGACAGAGAGAGAGAGACAGAGAGAGAGACAGAGAGAGAGAGACAGAGAGACAGAGAGAGACAGAGAGAGAGAGACAGAGAGAGAAAGAGAGAGAGAGACAGAGACAGAGACAGAGAGAGACAGAGAGAGAGACAGAGAGAGAAACTGACCCAGCTAGGAACGACACTCTTGTCCAAGAAGAAGAATCCCTGGGACTGGATTTTCTAGCCCCATCAGATGATTCCTCTGGAGGACCAGATGGTTCCCTTGAGGTTTACTAAAAAGGTTTACATAGGCCTCCCTACATGGAATCCAATGCATGTCTTTTGTATATTCAACAGGTACCCAGAAGAAGGCAAGGTTAAACTTTGTCAAATAACTAACCCTGTCCAGGTCATTTCACACCTTGTTCAGAAGAAGATAGAAAAGATAAAAAAGGGAGAATCTCCCCTAAGGTATATCTAGGCATAGAGGAGGTAAAATGGGAAACTATTCCAGAGGAATATCTTGAGTCATGGGGGCAAAAATGAGTATGACATGCTTACAGTATTATAAGGACTAGAGAGGAGGATGGTTTTTAGAGACTAGTGGGAAATAAAATGCATTAAAAAACATTTATTGAGGTTTGGCTAGTCCCTTTTAAAGCTAGTACCTTCCCTTTGAGATTACCTCTAATTTATCCTGACATACTTTGTCTGTACATAGATGTTTTCATGTTGTCTCTCACATTAGGATGTGAGCTTATAGAGAATAGGGACTGTTTTAACCTTTCACTGCACCTCTGGAACTTAGCACAGAACACATTGCACATCCACAGCAAGTATCTGCGTTTATTGACTGACTTAATTACCTACTGTATGCTAAGCATTGGGAAAGATACAAAGTTTAGATTAGGCATGAATCTTACCCTCATGGAACTTGCAGGCAAGAAATCTACCAGCAGAATAATTAGAGATGATAGGTTCAGATAATGAAAGTCCTTGAAGGTCGGACAGAGGAGCTGTTTGTAGCATTTCCTTTCAAAGCTTGAGAAACATGATTTTCTTTTGTTCTTTAGATTAAATTAAAAAGTCAGAAGTTCTTTATGTTTTAACAGGAGCCAAATGAGCATCCTGTTACAGAAAAAAATCCTTGGATTGGGATGGAAGATTGCCTCTAAGGTCCTTTCCAGCTAGATTATATATAAAATAAAAATATTTAATGGCTTAGCCTACTAAATAGCTCCCATATAGTTCATTTTAAGTAATTCTATGTAACATAAAAATAATTTTTGTTTCTATAATAAATGCATTGCATACATTTTTCATTTAATGAATGTAGAAAGAATGAATGGATGAATGAAAGTAAAGGCATTTGGTGTAATACAGAGAACTATACTGAGAGTTGGGCTCAAGTGCTGGCTCTATCATTAATTAGCTATAAGACATTTGGTTTCCCTGAGACTCAGTTTCCTCAGCTAAAAAGTCTAACTGATCATCAATAGGGAATGGCTAAATAAGTTGCAGTACATGAAGATGATGATATATTACTTTTCCATAAGAAATGACAGATTAAAAAATACGGGGAAACCCAGGAAGATTTGCATGAACTGATGCAGAATGAAAAAAAAAAACATTGAAGAAAACTATATACAAAAAACAAATTGAATAAAACTATATACAAAATGGAAAGAATAACAACAACCAAAAACAAAAACAAAACCTGAATTCAGTGTAATTATAATAATCAAGGTTGGTTCCAGAGAAGTAATAAGAAATGAACCTTCATCCCTTCTTTGCCGAGGTGGGTGACTAAGGATGTGTAACACTACATATGCTTTCAGACTGTGTTCATGTGCTGACTGGTTTTACTGAACTGCTTTCTTAGTCTCTCTTTATAAGTCTTCATTACAAGGAATGGCACTCTGGGGAGGAGAAGGGGGGGGGAATATATACAGAAACAAAGGTAATACAAAACCAAAAACGTCGATAAAAAACTTAATTAAAATTAAAGTGCTGCTAAGGAATCACCATCCTAACTAGCTCTCAAGGAGTTTGTGAAGGTAAAAAACACACAGTATGGAATATACTTTGTTATCTCTAAAGTGCTATCATCATCATCATCATTGCCATTGTCAACATCATCATTTCTGGGTGGCCCCTCCTTTGACCATTTTGACAATTTTAATGCAAAGCTGATGGGCCTGAGCAAACTCGGGTAAACATGAACTATTCAGAAGTCCTTCCTCTCCCCACAAACCCAAGCCCAATCTCCCAGCTATTCAAGCAGCAATCCCCAAACCACCACATCATCTAATTGAAATATTGATTCTGAGGCTAGAGCTGCAACTTAAAATTCCAGAAGAGAGAATGACTCACAAAATACATTATACACACCCTCACATATGCCCCATGAAAACATGTACGTGCATGCATACATACACACACACACACACACACACACATACCGTTTTGCGGAAAAAGATCACAGAGCACATACTTTTTCCTTGCCGTAAAGCTTTCTGAGCTTACATTTCAATTAGACTTTTTTTTAAATGAGGGGAAAAAAATAAAGAAAAAAACCATCTTACCTAAGACAAATATTGCCAGAAAATCTCCAGCCAATGTTTTATTTCTTGAAATGGTTTTCAGGATTAACTATTCCAAAACGGACAGGGCATTTTTTAAAAAACAGTGTACTTTATAATTATAGGTAGCAAAAATGGGGGTGGGAAGGGAGGGAAGAGTGCTTCCTTGTTTCCAATTATCTTATCTACCTAAAGGGCTTGTAAGACTACAGAGAGGACACTATTGTTTCTGTCGGTTTTTATTATTTTTTTAAAAATTATTTAAACAACTACCCAATTTACATGGAGAAATTTTCACAACCCCGACTTTTGTCCTCTTTATATTTTCATTCATTGGGTAAGAGTAACAAACTCCCCTGACACTATTATCTCCTATGAATACTAATTATGTCACCACAACAGTGCGTCTACTAATCTTCTAGAAATAATGTGAGAATTACTGGGATGAGATAGGAGCAGAATGGAATTAGAAATATATTTTGCGCATTTGTCAAAACCAGTGATTTTCCTACGAGTGGTAATACGTTTAAGTGCACATCCAAAAATTCCTTCATAAAAGGACAAATTATGGCAACAGAGATAAATTATTCCTCTTAATGCTGTACTTTCAACACAGACCAATTGCTGCCGCAGAACTAGCATTCTGTATGCTTAGAGATAGTGAGTTCTATTATCCATGTTAGAAATTTAGTTCACAATAATGGGAATTTTTATCCTGGAACCCCAACTTCACCTCCGGATTAAACCTGCTTTTATAGGTGAACCTGGATAGGGCTGGGAAAGGAAATCTCTGGACACTAAAATTTCACTGATGGCTATCTAACTGCTCAAAGTATACATCCACTCTTGGACTCTGCTCATCTTATTCTGTATATAAAATATTAGGGCTAGGATGGACCACAAGGATTAGCTTCTAGGGGTGGGGAACTTGTGGCCTTGAGGCCACATGTGGCCCTCTTGGTCCTCAAGTGTGTCCCTTGCCCTCTAGGTCCTCAAGATTTGGCCACATGTGGCCTCAAGGTTGCAAGTTTCCCACCTCTAAGCTAGTCCAATTTCTCCTTTAAAAATGAGGAAAATAAGACACCAAAAGGGAAAGTGATTTGTCCAAGGTCACACAGCTAAAGAGTGACAGAATCAAGACAAGAAGAACCCAATTGTCCCAACACTCATTCCAGTGACTGCTGCTACATTGTCAGGTCTTAAACTTTGCTTATACTTAAAGCCCTGTTCCTTGGCTAATAGTTTTCCACAGTGATCTTTTCCCTTTCTCTATGGCCATGGTCAAAATTGTACCGTGTTATGTCACCTTATATTATGTTCTCTACTAGTAGAATCATAGACCTTTATACAAGGCAGAAGCAACCTTAGAGATAATCCAGTAAGAAAATGATCTTAGTGTTTTTCAGTAACTCAGGATAAAAGAGAAGTCATATTACTTAGGACTTTCACCCTAAAATATTCACAGCTATTCAAACAGGGATGGTAATGTGGGCTTCTATTCTCCTTAACAACTATTTAACTTCTGGGAAAGGGGCTCTGCCTGGAGAACCTAGAGGAGTTCACAGAATCAAGAATAATAGAAACTCAGAGCTGAGTAGGAACCTTGGAGGTCACCTAATTCAACCCACATCTGAACAAAAATTCTCCTTACAATATTCCCAATGAATAATCACCCAACTTTAAGTCTCTCAGTGATAAGAAACTCCCACTCCCTCCCAAGGTAGCACCCTCTAAAGGAAGTTAGGCAGTGAGGGAAATGCATTAACTCTTTTGGGGGCTACTAATGACTATGTCCCAGCTAATTTAGCCCTAGGGAGTCCTCTCTGGTTAGTGAGACCCTGCCAAGAACCTCCATATCTTGAGGAACCCCAATCACACTGGTCCCTTTACTTGTGGCTCACTTTCAGATCTGCTCCATTCCCACATCAGCTTCAGTGCTCTTGTGTGGGCGCCCCCCCCCATTTTCCAACTCCCCTGTTTTATCTTCTGTCAAAATTCAAGTTCCCTGAAAGTGGACTGCCTTTTCTTGTTTCTTGTTTTTGTATCCTCAACATTTAGCATAATGCCTAGTATAAAGTAAGAATTTAGTAAACTCTCATTCTCTCTCTCCCTCCCTCTCTTTCCCCCATCTCCCCTCTCCCCTCCCCCTTCTCCCCTCTCCTTATGACAGTGAAAACACCTATGATATCAAAGTAGCAACCTGTTTTATGACTCAATACTAATCATCAAAGGGTCATTGAACAAACTATCTTTGTCATCCTGTCTTTAAAAGATTATTTTATGACTTTGTCGTATGAAGGGGAGACATCTTGTTGGAACCTGTAAGGTGACATTTTGCTCTACTAAATCAAATGGTTTTTTGTAGTCAGTGAATGATAACCACAGTGGGATCTTGTCATCTCTATCCTTTCAGCCAACTGTGTGATTGTAAAGATGTGTTTTACTGTGGAAAGCATTCCTGATAACCTTCTCTTACCTTTATCAAGTTTACTCTTGCCAGACATATACATTTTCTTTTTGGTAGTTGTTGTTGGGATCCGAGATTTCATCAGTCTGGGGAACTCCCCAGTGAAGAAACCATCTCTATCAATACTGATAAGCAATTATTCTATAACTTACAGTCTTTGAGAGTTTTATGCTTTGAACCCAGGCCACACTGACCCCAAGGCCAACTCTCCATCTCCTCCTCCATGCTGCCTCTCCACATAAATAGATCATTCTCATAAAAAAGATGTTTTATACATGGGAAAGTAGGCATGTGGGTCAGTAGTTATTGATCTTCTCTCAATCATAGTTTTTTTCTATTGAAGTTGAGGGTCAACCAAACAGCAAAACAGAGGCTCTGGGTTGGCATGAGTGAGCAGGCTAGGAGACATTACACATGAATAATTAATCAGGAGAAGCATGGTAACAGATGTCATGAGAAAAATGTCTGAGTAGGAAAAAAAAATATGAACTACTCCAACATCAAGATAAAGGAGTAACTGATAGGCAGCCTACCTGTTCCATTGGTATGCACACAATGTCAAGAGAGCAGAAGAAAGGTCATGAGAAAGATGGGTGTGAGTAGAAAGATGTCCGTGGGATGGACAGGCACGGGTAGAGTGTGATCTGCATTTTCAGGAGTATGCACCTAGATGAAATCACAGGACAATTTGGAATATTGAGCAATCAGAGTTATTATGTAATCCATGTATAAATATGAGTTCCTACTTTCTCCAAGCAACTAACCTTACTACTAACTTACTACCAATTTCGAATCAAAGAGAGAACGAGGCTTATTGGAATACACACACAGAGCTTTTGAAAGGGCTTCCAAAATCGAGTTCCATTGATGTAGTTTGGAATGATAGAAAGTGTGAAAAGTACAGATTCAGGAGATCTGTGTTCTACTTCTCTGTGTACCACTAAGTAACTATGGGATCGTGAGCAATCACCTCACTTTTCTGCCTCTCAGTTTCTTCATCTGCAAAATGAGGGCGATGTTCCCCTAGGTACCTTACAGCTTTGACATTCTATGGCAAAATTTCTAAGGCCCTTCTGGGTACTAATATTCTCCCTTCTATTTAATTAGGTCCTTTCCAGCTCAACCTTCCATGAGTCTATCTATCATCCTACCCCTTAGTGTATTTTACTTGAAATAACTTTCTAGGACATAGGGATCTATTTTTTAAATATTTAATGCTTGGAGTCCTCAATTGCTATGGGCTAGTCATTTTCTTGAGTGCTTACAACTACCACATGCTAATAGCTTTTATAGTGTTTGCCGGTGTGATTTTTACAATTATAATAGCATTTGTATAATACTTGAAGATTTGTGAAGTGCCGCACATGTTACCTGATTTGCTCCTCACAACAGGCTGTGAGCTAGGTGCTGTTATTCCCATTTTAGAGATGAGAAAACAGATAGAGGTTAAGTAACTTGCCCAGGATCAGCTAGTAAGTGTCTGAAGCAGAAATTTGAGCTCAGGTCTTCTTGACTCCAAGTCCAGCATAATCTTTTAAAGTCTATGTCATTAAAAAGTCTATGGCTTTAAAAATAATTTCCTTTAGAATTAAAGCACTGAAATTCAAAATTATAAAAAAAATAAACAGCTAGGGGCAGCTAGGTGGCACAGTGAATATAGCACCAGCCCTGGACTCAGGAGGACCTGAGTTCAAATCTGGCCACAGACACTTATCACAAAAACTAGCCCTGTTACTTTGGGCAAGTCTCTTAACCCCAATTGCCCTCCAAAAAGCAAAAAAAAAAAAAAACCTCAGCTATATGAACAATCCTTTTACGAGTACATAATATCAGGGCGGCCAGGTAGCACAGCGAGTAAGAGCACCAGCCCCAGTGTCGGGATGACCTGGGGATCAAATCCAGGCTCCGACACTTAGCACCCACCCAGAAACACCTGGCTGTGTAACCATGAGCAAGTTACTTAACCCCCATTGCTTTAAAAAAAAGTACATAATATTGTGATATATAGCAAAACTACCATCACTATGAGCAATTTATAAATTATACCAAACACATCAAAACCAATTAAAATTAAACCAATAAATATTTGCCAAAAGCCAAACTTTGATCTAGTGATTGTAGTCCCAAGCAAAACTAGTGTTAAATTTGGGGGCAATCAGAAACAGTACCAGAAAGAAATTATGAATGGAACTGACAAACAAGTTTATAATTCATGATGTGAAAACAATACAAGTTATTAAGATGAATTCAGTTGAGCAGGAGGAGGTATTATATTAGTATATACTGTTGAAGGAATATATTTGTTAAATTTTTTGCACCTTCTAAATTTCAGCACCCTGAGGTAAAGCCCTGATTGCTCCAACCTAGTTAGGGTTCTGTCATGAGTTTTCTAAGTGCAAAACTCTAAACTAGCTGTTAATATAAATGCAAAGGTGTATAAGGAACAGTCTTTGCTCTCAAGTGTTTGTTTTCTACTTAGGAAGACAAAGCATGAAAAATTAAACATCAGGATGAGGTAAGTTTAGTTCTGAATAAAAATAGAAAAGTTGAGTAAAATTATAGAAGCATGCTATGTTTCCAAATAAAGATCACTGTGGAGGTGAGTAATCTAGGAAGACTTCTTGGAAGAGTAGGGGTTTAAACAATGGGAATCAACCAGGCATATAAATAAAACAACAGACATACCCTTCCAAAAGGGTTAAAAATCGGGCTTTAAAAGAGGGTATTTATCTTGTATATATAGAGAGAAAATGGAATAAATCAAGCTCAGATAAAATATAGCTGACATCTTCTTCTCCTATGATCTCCCATGACCTCCAGATGACAGAATGTTTCCCCATTGTCTCTGTTACCTGTGATAGGAAAGTTGCCCAATGGTTTGGATGGAGATATATTTTTATTGTTTTTTTGGAGGGCAATTGGGGTTAAGTGACTTGCCCAAGTTCACATGGCTAGATTTTGGGTTAAGTGGCTGAGGTCAGATTTGAACTCAGGCCCTCCTCACTCCAGGCCGGTGCTCTACTCACTCAGCCACCTAGCCTCCCCCAGGATATTATTTTTTTGTGAGAAAATTATCATTTTTCTTGATGTATAACATAAAAAAATTTGTTGCATTGTTAGGTGTGTTTGTAAATTATACTTTGGAACCACCTCCTCTCTCTTCTCCCACCCCCACCACCAAATAAAATTTTAATTTTACAATTAATTTCAAAGGGAAAACATGATTTAACTTCCAGAAATTCATGCTAGAGTCTCTTTTTCAGGCACATGCATTCTGTAAAGTAAGGCACCCTTCTTCAGTTTTACTTCACAAGGTTCAAATTGCTTTTCTCTGTTACACTCATAAATTAGATCATAATCATTATTTCCTAATTATTCAAAATCACAAGTTAACAAGGAACATGGGATTGTAGCAGGCCCCAGTTGGAAGGCATTGTGACCATATAATATGCCAACTACTCAGAATGCCAAAAGAATTTTTACTAAAATTCTGTTCAAAATACATAGCCTTCATTCAGAGTTTTTAAAAATAATTTATTGGAGCGGCCAGGTAGCACAGTGAGTAAGAGCACCGGCTCCAATGTCGGGATGACCTGGGGATCAAATCCGGGCTCAGACACTTAGCACCACACCCAGAAATAACTGACCATGTAACCTTGAGCAAGCTACTTAACCCGATTGCTTAAATAATAATAATAATTTATTGACAATTATTTATATTAATGTCACTAAGAGTTACATGGGCAGATGAAAGACAAAAAATTAAATTTGTTTTTAATATTAGCTAATAATATAATATTTAATAATAAAATAATAGATCAGTTTGATTTGAATTGATGTTGATGTGTTTGATGAAATTTATAGGCTCTTCCTAGTGATTGTGGCTTTGCTATATATATCATAGTAAGTATTAGGTGCTATTAAAAGAAAATAACTAATAATAATAACTAATATTTATATAGAGCCTTAAGATTTGCCAAGCATTTTAAAAATATCTCATTTTATCCTAATAACCTTGAGAAAAAGGTAGCATTATTATCCCCTTTTTACAAATGAGGAAACTGAGGCAGAAAGAGATGAAATGGTTTGGTCAAAGTCGTACAGTTACTAAGTGTATAAATCCAGATTTGAACTCGGTTCTTGCCAATTCCAGGATCAGTGCTCTAGACACTAAACCACCTAGTTGTCATCTCCACCCTGTGGGAGCTTAAGTCTCTTCCCCATCGGCCTCAGTTTCCTTCTCTGTTAAATGAGGGGATTACACCATATCAAACCTTCTTTGTGTGTCATGGACACCTCTATAAGTCTGGTGATGTTTATGGACCCTTTGTTTGTTTTAATTCACAATTCAAGGAAATACTAAATTTTATTTATAAGCTAGTTAAGATAAGGGTGTACAGTTATCCCTTCCACATCACAGAGGTTAGGAGCATGATGCCCCCGAGACCCAGAAAATTCATGTAAAATTTTTTGGCCCACTCTTCAGACCAGAGAAGTCTTATTTTTTTCTTTTTCTTTAAGGGTTGTATAAAGTACCTTTTTATAAACTTTAGGATATTATACAACACTATGCATTTTTTATGTATTTCTGAGTTTCTAAACTTCTTCTGTGTTGTCTACTGGTCTTTGATGTTGTCTGCGACTTCTGCAAAACTCCCCAGAAATCCCCTTTTGATTTCTCATGCCAAGCCATAGCATATTGAAACTGCAATGGGGAAAGTCATGATGTGGAAGTAATAACTGTAATTTTTTTCTCACCCCAGTTCATGGATTCCCTGAAATCTATTCATGAACCCTTTAGGAGTCTTAGAACCTAGGCTGAGAACTCCTGGACTAGATGACTGTTAAAAGTAACTTCCAGCTTTAACATTATTTCAGATTACAAAATACACAGAGCAATGGTGACCATGATATTTAAAAAAAAATAAAACATCTTTTTTTTTTCAATTAGGCTGCATACTGCAATCAATCAACTAGTCCCCATATTTTTATCAAGTACATACCATGTAGTCAGCCCTTTGCTAAGCACTGAGAGAGACACACCAAAAAAGTGACAGACCTGGTGGCTGAATTTAGGCAGCTGACCTTGCTGGGGAATGGAAAATAATCTCTACAGCAACAAGAAATCCTGTAAGTCCTGTGGCATGCTGCAGAAACTCAGAGACGGGAGGCCTCAGTGTGGGCTGGAGTGGGCTGCAAAGGTTTTATGGAAAAGGTGGTACTTGAGCTGAGCCTTGAAAAATCATAATAGTTATCATTTATACAGAGTTTCATGGTCACAAAGCATTTTCACTTTCCAATGAGATAATGAGATGGACAAAGTGCTTTGTAAACTACCATATAAATGCAAGCTATTGTTGTGATTTCACATTTATCTCATTTGCTCCTAGGAACAAATGTGTGAGGTAGGTGCAATTATTATTAACTCCCATTATACAGATGAGAAACTAGACTGCGGAGGGGTGAAGCATTACTGTCAGAACAAGGGCCTGAACCTAATTCTGCTGACTCTAAGTCAAGAGCTCTTTCCATTATGCCACACTGATGGGTAGGATTTAGATGCGCAGATTAGCTCTGTGATCTGCCACGGCCATCCATCAATTAAAGGCCCCAATTTCTGCTGTCCCAATTTTCTAGATGGTTCCCCTGGCTCACAATCAATGTCTATCCCCTGAGAACTCTTATCTCTAGTGCTTATTGTCTAAACCACTCATTGGACACTTAGCATATGCTAAGTGTATTATTATAGTGTTCACAGAAGACATTTACCTTTTTTGCCTCACACCTAGTAAGTATTCAATAAATGATGTATTAATTGAATGATTTATCTGGATTAAATCTCAGAAAGTTCCCATTTATTTAGGCCTCTTACTTGACCAAGTGTAAGCACATGACTGAGTGACTCTGACTGTTTAGAAAGTACACAGACCCCCCCCCCCAATAGATAAATGGCCAAAGGATGTAAAGTTTTCAAAAGAAATCAAATGGTCAACAATCAAACAAAAGGTGACTCCACGATAAGAAAACTACACATTTAAATACCTTTATGATTTCATCTCATTTCATTCTCATACCCACTAAGTTAACAAAGATGATAAGATATGGAAATAGTCAATGTCAGAAGGGTGGTGACAAGATAAATAGACTAGCACACTGTAAAGTGGTGTAACCATTCTGCAAAATTATTTGGAATCATGCAAGAAAAGCCACTAAAATGTTTATAGTCTTTGATCCAGTGATTTCATTACTATGCAAATATCCCAAGGATGTCAATGACAGACAAGTCCCATATATAACAAGATATGCATAGCAGCATTCTTTGTGGCAGCAAAAACTGAGAATAAAACAGGTGCCCATCAAATGAAGAAAGGTGGGAAAAATTGTGGCACATGGGTGGAATGTAATATTTGTTGAACCATAAGAAACTATGAAAATATGTAATTCAAAGAAGTATGTTGAAAAGGAAAGAAGAACCAATGTATGCAAAATGACTCCAGAAAAATCAGTCTTGGCCTTGGAATATTAATGAGTAAATATAACTTCTTTCTCTTGATAGAGAGGTGGGGACAATGGGTATGGAATGCGTTATGCACTGTCAGACCGTGATCATTGTGACAGTTGGTTCTATTTAATTATTTTTCTTTGTATAAGGAGGAAATCAGGGACTGAGGGATCAAAAGAGTTTAGGGGAAATGGTTGGTATAAAAATAAAAGGTAATGATAAATCCTTTCTTTAAACAACAAAAATGTAAAATATCTAGGATCATAAATCAGAGAATACCTCAGAAGTTATTTAGCCTGGTGTCTAACACACTAAAGGAATCTCCTTGACAACATTTCTGATAGATGATCTTCTAGCCTATTCATGTGAGGGGATCGCACTATCTCACAAGTCACTCCATTCTATTGCTGGACAGCTCCCATTGATATCCCTCTATCCAGAGGGCCAGTCTGTCCTCTGGAGCTTCACAAGATGTCTAATCTCTTTTTTCTGTGACAGCTTTTCCAATACTTGAAGGCAACTATCAGCTCTTTCCCCAAGTCTTCTCCAAACTAAATATCACCAGTTTTTTCTACCAAGTCTCTGACTTGGTTCAGAGTTCCTTCACCATCCTGGACTTTTGGCCCTGCAAGAAATGATGCTCTGAGAGAACAGAAGAAATACTCCTACTTGAGCTAGGGGGTAGAAGTAATGGAAAAGTCATCAAAGCAGGACCTTTACATCAGGGGTCAGCTACAAACTAGAAGTCATTTATAAATCTACATGGTGTGATTTAAAAGTAAAACAAAGTCCCCTCCATACACTGAAATATGTGTATTTGTGTATGTGTATTTTCTTTTAAATCCAAATGAATTGGTTGTCTTTAATGTAAGTTTGACAAAGTGAAGAATTTTCATACTGTGAGGGAAATTGAATGTATACATGCATACATGTATATATGTATGTAAATGCAAGAAAGATGATTAAACTGTTTATACTCTTTGACTCAAGGTTCCTTAAAGCTCCTTTTAAAATTTCAAAGACCTCTGGAGCACTACACTTTGGCATAAATTTGATTAATCAAATCACCTTCTTCCTTATAACAACCAAGATCATCTCTGAGGGAATGCAAGTTTTTATTTTCTCAGTGGGGGAAGGCAAAGAAGAGGAGAAGGCAAACTTGTATCTTCCAGCTTTGACTATGTGAGTCTATTAAATCCATACCAGGTCTTCCAAAGCTAGAAATCTCTTCCCTCACCCCAAATAGATGATCTTGAAGGTCTCTTGTTTTAGGAAGTCAGACTGAGTGGGAAATCACATTGACAACTCAAAACAGAATCTGTCCTGGGGCCATGTGGCAGTACAAATTCTTCTGAGGAGTAGAAATGCATCCTCTGTAATAGGTTGTATCCTGGCATAAAAGGAAGCATATATTATTTGGATAAGGAACTGTAATTTTTGCCTTAATTCCTGGTATTATATAACCATTCAAAGAGAGATAATAAAGGCCTGAGGTAGGCACCAGATGACTTGAGAACTTCAGCACAAAGATAATAGATGTTACTTTAATCTGTCTTTCTTAGTCCACACTAATATGGTTGTGTATGGATACACAAAATAATCAAGTTTTTGGCTGATTGTTACATCTGATATTTGAATCCCTCTAAATAAAAGGCTAGAAATATTGTAGCAATATAAGAAAACCCCCAAGAGACCTCTTCTGGGTACCTCTAGCCCATCTCCCTCCCTAATGTGCTTTCTGGCATGTAACTACTATAGGAGAAAAAATGTCTCTTAAATGTAGTTAGTTCTGCAGAGTCAAAATAGGACACATCTTGAGGGATTTTAAAATTTGGTCAGTGACTGTGTTTTCATGCAATATGAAAATGAGTGTATGTTAATATTAGCAAACAGTCTGGAGCATATAAGAACTTCTCCTGACTTATTTATAAGAGCTAAGGCCCATGGATCACAATGGGGGAAGATTCCAAAGAGAAACAGGGTTGTTATGACTATTACTTATACTGGTGTCTCCCAAATGAAGGAACTCAACGTCTATGTTATGGGGAATGACTATCTTATACAATAAGTCCTTTGGCTATACTGAAAACTCAGGCACTTTGGATGAGATCAAAAATGGTCCCAACTTATACTGAATTCCCTTCTATAACCAACTGTACTACTTCAAAGTCTCTTACATGATTCTTGGCTGTGTCATTATTTACTATTCAGCTGTTTTCACATTTTTGAAGGGTTGTTATGTGGAAGAAGATTCATTTTCTTGAACATGGGGGCCAGAATTAGATCAACATGGGGAAGCAATAGGGAAACAAATTATGGCCTTCTATCAAGAAGAATTTTCTAATAATCTGAGCTGCTCAGAGATGGAGTGGGCTGCATCATTAGATGTTAAGTTCCCCACAACCGGAGGCATTCATCTGATGTTGTTGTTCAGTCATTTCAGTCATGTCTGACTCTTCATGACCCTATTTGGGGTTTTCTTGGCAAAGATACAGGAGTGGTTTGCCATTTCCTTTTCCCACTCATTTTACAAATGAGGAAACTGAGGCAAACAGGGTTAAGTGACTTGCCCAGGGTCACACAGCTATTACGTGTCAGCTAGTGTCTAAGATTAGAAATTAAGAAAATGAGTCTTCTTGACTCCAACCCAGAGCTCTATCCACTGTGCCACCTAGCTGCCAGGAAGTATTCAAACCAAGCTTAATTGCGGATGATGAAGTGATTCAACCATCAGATCAGGAATTATTCTAAACAATACCTAAGATCCCTTTTGACTCTAAGGCCTTATGAGTTTATTATTTGGCTCCCAACCTGTACTAAGAGAAGATATGATTGTGTCAAAAACAAACATAATAGGTATCTTAACATGCTAGAGCATTGGGATAAGTCTAGTAAGATTAAATTCAAAAAGTATAAAAATAAAATCATATGTCTGGGTTCAAAACATCAGTCTTACAAGTAAAGGATCTGGGAAGCATAGCTACATGCAGTTGGTCAGAAAACAATATGGAGTTTTAATGGATGGTAAGCTCAATATAAATTAAGAGTATGCTATTATAGCTAAAATGGCTAATAGCGTCTTGACCACATTAAGAGAGGCATAGTTTCCAAGTATAAGTGTGTCATGAACACACTATATTTGGAGGGTCACAGTTTAAGAACACCAATAAGCTGGAAAATGTCCACACAAAGGCAACGAGGCTGGGGAAGAGGCCTCGAGTCCATGTAGTACAAGGATTGATTGGAAGAATTGCTGGTGCTTAATTGGGAGAAGAGAAGACTCAGGGGTGGGGACCATGACAGCTATCTTTCAGTACTTGAATGGCTATCATGTGTGAAAGGGATTCACTTTTTTTTTGTTTGGGCCAGAGAGGAGAACCAAGAGCAAAAGGTGGAAAGAGTAATGATGGGCAAATTTAGGCTTGGTGTTAGGGAAAACTTCCTAACAATTAGTGCTGTCCAAAGGTGGAATTGCACGCCTTCAGGATCTCTTTTACTGGCAGTTTTCAAGCAGAGGCTGAATGACCTCTTGTGAGATGTCATAACAGTGATTCATTTTTCTGTGTGATTTGGACTAGATAACCACAGAAGTCCTTTCCATCTCTAAATATTCTGTTATTTTGGATTCCATAAGCCAGAGGGCTCAAACTTTTCTGAGCAGTGACAGTAAGTATAACATGATGAAAAGAATACCCACACCCGACTCCGGAGAGAATTGGGTTGAAATTCTGACTCTGACACTTATTACCTATATGAACCTGGGCAAGTGGCTTAAGCACTTTGAATCTCAGTTTCATCATCTGAAAAATGGAGGTAATAATAATAACTCACATTTGTGTAGCACATTGTAAGCCTTAAAATGCTATAGAAATGATTGTTATTATCACCCTTGAACTTCCTCCCTACAGAGATATTGTGAGGGAAACCTTTTGTAGACTTCAAAGTTCTACATTAACGTGAGAGACTGTTATTTTTGTGAGGATGAACTACATTTCATTTATCCAAAGCTTTGGGGATTGCAGAGGGGTAGCTGGTGAGGAGAGTATGTTAACAGAGCACTCTCTGAGAGGCTAGGAAAGGACAGCTGCTTCCTCTACACCATCCCTTCCCCATGAAGAATCCTTTAAAATTGTGGAGTGTTAACACAGGAGGAGAAACTGTACTCTTGAACCACTGAAGGTTAGAAGAAAGTGAGAACATGTATTCTGGAGAGTGTGATGGAATTTCCCCTTATTGGGATTCAGCTAGAGGAGCCAAAGAGAGGCATTGCTAGTTTATTTCAGAATAGTCCTCATCATTCTGAGAAGCAGCATGGTAGAGCAGACTGAAAGATGGCCTCAGATCCAGGAAGATCAGGGATTCAAGGCCCACCTCTGACATACAGTGGCTTTGTGACTATGAGCAAATCACTTTCTCTGAGACTATAAGTTGCAGACAAAGTTTTGCATTGAGACAAAAAGTTTCATCATTTGGATCTCCTCATATGAATGACATCACAAGTCTAGTCCTTCTCTCTCTCTCTCTCTCTCTCTCTCTCTCTCTCTCTCTCTCTCTCTCTCTCTCTCTCTCTCTCTTTCTCTTTCTCTCTGTCTCCCCCTCTCCTCTCCCCCCTCTCTCTGTCTCTCTCTCTCCTCCCTGTCTCTCTCCTCCCCTGTCTGCTCTCCTCCCTTTCTCTCTCCCTCTCCTCCCCCCCTCCTTACCATACCACAACTGCAACTTTCCTTCATATATTGTATGTTCTGCCCAAACTGTCTTGCCTTTTGTTTTCTGAACATGGCATCCCATCTCCTACCACTACACCTTTGCACAGACTGGCCCCCATACATGTAGCACACTCTCTTTTCACCTCCACCTCATTAAATCTCTAGATTCCTTAAGTGCTTACATTCCATCTCCTATAGGAAATATGTTTATAAACCCCCACAGTTGCTAGTGCCCTCCTTACCTATGCTGCAAACATTATTCTGCATGTGCCTTATAGATATTTTATATTTACTTAACTATGGATAAATTGTTTCCCAAAATTATTGTTGATATCCACAAGGGCATTTTGGTCTCCGGCACAGTGTCTGGCAAACAGCAAAGGCTTAAAACATGCTTGTTGAATTGAATTAAAGTGTGACATGATTGAGATGAAAAATAAAGAGAAATCAAATATTTGGGGATTGAGGGAAAAGAAAGGTGTTTTTTTTTCTCATAGGGCTACCATGGCTTGGGATTCCTAGCTATTTTCCCCTGCCATGTGTGTCTGTGTGTCCAGCTGGCGTGCTAAACATTCCTTTGAGACACCAGAAAAGTCATGCTGTGTATTCTCACCCTAAAGAGGTCTTTACTGTAGCTGCCTGGAGTGAGTACCATAGGGAATGGTCCGTGAGGAATTAATGTTTTCAGGCTGAGCAGAAGCTATGTATCTGAAGAATGTGTACAGAGGCAATTCCCTTCATTTGAAGGGTGCCAGGAAGGGCTAGTAACATGACAGAGAAAAGGATGCAGTAGAAATGAAAGGCTTAGACATCTAGGACCTGCGAGATCTACCACTAGGTCTCCATCAACTCTTTAGAGATCCCTCTCCTAAAGTGTCCATTCATTTCTGGGATCCTCTGTGTAGAGGGCTCAGTCCTAAACAATAGCAACAAATCACCAGCAACTTTGAAATTTGGAATTGAAAATTCAGAGCTTTCATTTTGAGGTGATTCTTCAACAATTGTTCTGAAATTCAGAGCAGTGCACTCAGGCTCAAAGATTAATAGACTTTAAGCACATCCAAGATTCCACAGACTGTCCCTGACTATAGGCAGTAGAAATATATCCCCTATTACAGATGGGATTGAACCAAATGAACTCAAGTCTTTCAGAAGCATTGTAAGGGGCAGCTAGGTGGTACACTAAATAGAGCACCAGCCCTGGAGTCAGGAGGACCTGAGTATAAATCCAGCCTCAGACACTTGACACACTTACTAGTTGTGTGACCTTGGGCAAGTCACTTAACCCAAATTGCCTTGCCTTCCCCTTTCCAAAAAAAATCATCCTAATACAGTACAGATTCTAGACTCAAAGTCAAGAGAAGTCCAAATCCCATCTTCCACACTTACTGGATACAACCATGGGAAAATCATAATATCCCTGGTCCTTACAAATTTCCATTTGTAAAATGGTAGAACAGATGATCTCTCAGTTCTCTCTAAAAATAATTCAAAGGTATATTTAAACAAGTGTTGTCCCCTACAAAGCAATCATCTTAGCAGGTTATAGAATTATTTTAATCATACTGCCTGTGTTCAACACAGCGTTGGCTTTGACTCCTCCTTGGGAATTGCCTCAGGAAACTACAGCATGTGGCTTAGTGGTGCCAAATCCTTTCAAGGTAGATCTTTCTTGACCTCTCCACAGAATTGGACAATGCAGTTTACCTTGTACTGGATATTTTCTCTTTTTTTAGTTGTTTACAACTCTGCTGTCTCCTGGTTCTTCTCTTATGTTTCTGCCAGCTAGCTTCCCAATCCTCTCTGACGGTTTTTTGTCCATGTTGTTCCATGGTGCTCAGAGCTCTATTCTGGGTCATCTCTTTTTGCTCTGAATGATCTCTTTCAATGACCACATCATCTTTATGGGCTCAATGTAGATGATTCCCACATCTAGTCATCTGGTTCTAAATTCTCTCCTAAACTTCAAGACCACTTCCTTTTGACCATCTCAAACCAGATATCCCATAGGCATCTCACTTCAACATGTCTAAAACAGACTTATTATCTTTTCCCTAAAATTTTTTCCTCTGTCAAACTTCCCCATAACCCTCAAGGGTACCACTATTTTCCTAGTTTCCTGGGTTCCCAAACTTAGTGTCATCCTTGATTTCTCATTCACATGCATCGAAATCTTTTCCAGATCCTGACATTTCTACCTTCACAACCTTTCTCATACACATCTCCTTCCCTAGTTCAGGGCCTCACCACGTCTTACCTGGGCTATTTGAAAACCTACCAATTGTTTTCCCTCCTTCAAGTCTCTTCGCACTTCAACTCATCCTTCACTCAACTATCAATATGATTTGATTTGTTATTGCTGTTGTTTCTAAAGTAAAGGTCTAATGATGTCAATACACAACTCAGCAAGCTTTAGTGACTTCCTATTACCTTTAGGATCAAATAGGAAGTTTCTATTTGGTAATTAAAATCCTTCATAGCCTGGTCCTTTCTTATCTTTCCACTCTCCTTATAATTCTCTCCCCTCTTCTACTTTCTCCCCATCATACACACTACAATCCAAAGATGCATCTCCCACCTCTACTCCTTCATACTGTTTTCAATGCCTAAAAGACTCTGACCCCACCCTTCTTTCTCAGTTTCCCTTGTTTATGCCAAAATTCAAACCATATACCACCTTCTTCATGAACCCTTTCCCTGCCCCACCATACTGATGCCTTCCTCCATATTGCCTCCCTCTACTCTTATGTATCTCATGTATATACCTAGTTATTTATATGCAGTCTCTCTTCTAGAATGTAAGTTCCTTAGGAGTGTGTGTGTGTGTGTGTGTGTACAAGAAGCACACACACACACACACACACACACATATATATATATGGTTATATACATACATACCGTGTTTCCCCGATAATAAGACCTATACCAAAAATAAGCCCTCCCCTTACTGTGTAAGATTCCTCTAAAATAAGCCCTCCCCTGAAAATAAGCCCTATTGAGATTGCTACTGTAGTAAAGTTTACAGTACCCTCTGTATGCACTGTCCCCCCCTCCCCCCGGGTGAAACGCACGCTGCGCTCTGAGCTGCATCCAATCAGAGCTGCAGCAGTGAGCGCGTCATCCTGTTCTTCCCCAGTGATTTGCTTATTGAATAAAGGTACATTTTTTTGTTCACATTTACATGTTTATTAAAATTGCTGTCAATGTTCATTAAAATAAGCCCTCCCCTGAAAATAAGCCCTCTGGTGTTTTTCTGTCCAAAAAAAAAAAAAATGACAGTGTCTTATTATCGGGGAAACACAGTATATGTGTGTATACATATATATACAAACCAAGGATTATATATGTGTGTATACTTATATACACATAAACACATGCATAGGTATGTATTTTCTTTTACTTTCTATGTTTCCTCACTACTGAGCCCAGTGCCTTAAGCAAGTATTACAAAGCCAAACACCAACAGCTTTCCAAAGGACTGCTGTTGTGAACAGCTTTCAAGGTTCTGATTACACAGTATAGTGAACTCTATTTATTCAGTAACAAATTAAGGCAAAACATTCACAGAAAATCAAAGTACAGCATTCACAATGTTATGGCATAACAACTTATCACTAAAATGACCACATAGTTTTCACCAAAGTAGTCACATAGTTTTAAGCAAAAAATAACATTCATTTAGCAACACAATCATTTAGTAAGTCCTTAGTTCAATCACAAAGTACAAAGGTCAAAGTCCACCACCCCTAGGTCACATTGTCTTAATCTCTTCAATCAAAAAGTCCTCTTTCTTCTTAATTGGAGAAGTCTTTAACTCAATCTTCTAAATATAAAGGTCAGAATTCTCCACCCCTAGGCCACAGTAAGTCATGATTTCCTCAGTTTGCATTAAATACCCAAGGAAAGGGTATCTTTTCATCTTGACTCAAGGCAGGCTCTCCAGCTTCTATGGTTCCTCTTCCATGGTCCCAGCTCCTCCCTGAATCTATCCAACTGCCACCTTGGTTCAAAGGCAGACAGCTCTCAGTTCCTTGTCCAGTTCCTTGTGCAGTTCCTGTTCCATATTGAAGCTCACAGTGTCTGGTCCACCTCAAGTCCTTCACAGTTTCTGTTCTTGGGAAGACGAGGCTTAACAAAGCCACAATAACATTCATAACATTGCTGTCATCCTCATCAATTCACTTTCTGCCTGTGAAATCACCATAGACCCAACAACAAGGTCTGAGGAATCAATACAAATCATCGGTATAGTCCCTGTACCTATGAAATTGTCAGCAAGACCCTCCTCCAAGATTTCTGTAAACATACAACAAAAAAATCCTGCTTCAGGGCTTCTGAACCATCAGTAAGGTCCCAGGGCTTCTGTAACAACAGCACTGTCCTCTATCAGCAGATGAATCTGCCAAAGTAACATCAAAACAAAGTACCAACACCCCAGCCATGGCTCCTCCCAGTTCTCCTCTCTTCTCATTTCTCAGTTAAGTCCTCAGTTCTCAGTTCAGTCCTAAATTCTCACTTCTCTTCTCAGTTCTCAGTTCAGTCCTCAGTTTCCATTTCTCTTCTCGGTTCTCAGTTCAGTTCTCAGTTCTCTTCTCTCTCTCCAGCAGTAGCAGCTCAGCCTCCAGATGCTCACTCCTAGAAGTTCTGGCCCCTCTCAGGTTGAGCTTTTCCTTATACATAGCATTAGCTCCTCCCTGTTCTGCCCCTTCCTGTTACATCAACAAGTCCATCCCACTGTAGGATTCACAAGTTCTGGGTCTTAATACTTGATACAATCATGAACTTGGAACAAGGTGCTAAATGCCTATTTGATTGCAAATACAAGGGGCAGGGAAGATCTTCAAATTACCATTACCATTACAAGCACTTAACAAACCTATTTGTACTCATTGACTAGAAATACTCAAAAGTCACTTAGGACCAAGTATGGCAAATTGACTAGGGACTACTATTGTTAGTCACATACAAAGTGTTACAATAAAGGAATAAAAATGGCTTTCTGATAAGGTTCATAAATTCACTCTTGTATTATTTAATCAAACAAAATAATGTATACCATACCTTCCTATTCAAGTCTAGCAACTGCCAAAGTCCCTAAGAGGAGTTTGCTTTACAGGCCTCCAAGTCTAAAAGTGTCTACAAGTGTCTACTTGCTCACTAATTATTGTCCCTGTCTCAAGTCTCACCCATTCCCTACTTAAGTTTTATCATTGGGTTTCTGTGCCATCACTCCAACTGAAATGGCTTTCTATGGAATCCTCAAAATCCTCCAAATCCAAAGGCCTCCTCTCAGCCCTCATCTTACTTTAACCAACCTTTATCACCTCCTCCATGAAATTTTCCTTGATCCTCCTTCTTTGATCCAAGCTGGAAAAGACCTCTCCTTCCTCAAGTCTTCCATAGTACTTGCTTTGTATCAGATCTCTTCTTTGCACTTACTCTATTCTAATTTGTATATGCATACTTCAATGGATAAGTGATCCCATGGATGTGGGTAGCATGTACAATGGTACAGACTGCAACCAATTCATACATTCTCATCCTGTGTGACTTTTGATATCTACCCAGAATTCTGAGGTCCTTCTTCTAGATCTCTTGGTATTGCCTAATTAATAGCTAATATACAAGTTGGCCATCAGTTTTTCCTCCCTGTCAGTACATGACAAGCTCATCATTTTTGCTTTTTTCCTGATCACGTATCTCTCTGATGACTTGAATTCTTCATAAATCCATGGTCATACAGCTTCAATAGAGTGATATTAGTGTTAAAGTGTATGGGCCTTTGGCTCAAGAAGAAACTTGAGATATTTAAAAGCACCATACAATTTCTCAAAGGCAATCCTACCTCCTTTCTTTTTCCTGCTCATTTCAGGGTCCAGTTCATTTTCCATGGCCCATGTCTAATACAGTTTCTTAGGCAGCAATGGATCAATTCTACGGATTTTGGGTTGTCCATCTTACTGCATATAATTACTTTAATAATTTGCCTCCTCCATAGACCTTTTGGTTTTTCATATTTAAATTATCCCTTGGTTTTGTGTTATAGTTGTTGGGGTTTTTGTTTGTTTTCTGTGTGTGTAGTTTTCAATCTTATTTAAGAGGCTTGAGTGTTTAAAATTGTATTATAATTCTTTGGGCACAAATTCCATGTTCTCTACTAAATTATAAGTTAGAACAAAAACTATTTTTATCTTCATATTCCCAGAATCTATAACAATCTTTTGAATACAATAGATGATTACTGAACATGTGTTGTACCTAAATCATTTCTGTAGCATTTGACATTGTTGAATATGTCCTCCTAGCTGACATTGTATTCTCCTGACTCTGAGGAAAGAAAGGTTGTTCTAGTAGATTCAGAGGAAAGAAAAGTAGGATCCATGGACTAAAGTGTCTCAGAGAAAGCTGACCCAGGACAGAATGGGAAATGATAGAGAATTCAATTCTGAAGACACAAAGGGAAACATTCAGTGAGGAGGGGTAATGGGATTTGGGTAAAGAAAGGGATGTGGATGCAAAGGGAACTCATCAACCAACTTGCATTTTAGAACGAAATGAAGCAAAGATGAGAGCAAAGCCAAATAACAGAAGAGGGGTTTAAGAGTGTCACAGTTGTATAAAAATCATGCCACAGATACTGTTTTTCATAAGCCAAGGTTGATAAGGGAAGCTAAGGGTAACAAAAAAATGCATTTTTTGTTGTTGTCATATTAGAAATGGGGAAAAGGATCAAAGAAGAGATAGGACCTTTGTTCAGGGTAAATGGGATGATAATAACTAACAAGATAGAAAAGGTAGAGATACTTAAATCTTGGGAATTTTTCTTTCTTCTCTGCAAAGGAGAATGATGTTTAACCTGGAAATGACCTATGAAAAAGTGATTAATGGAAGTGTTTATATAAATAAAGAGATACTAGGGGACTTAGCTCCCTTTGGTGAATTCATCTATATTCTCAGGTCCTGAAAGAACTGCCAAATATATTTCTGCATTCACAATACTAGAAAGATCATGGGAAAGTGCACCACAAGAATAAAAGGGGAAAAAGTAAATATTGTCCCAATTTTCAAGAAAGTTTTTGAAAAAGCGCCCTACTCACATCACATCCAGGTTAAAGAGAAAACAATACATACATTTAGAAAGAAATAAAAATCTCCTATATTTATAAAGAAATGAGAGGATGAAGGAATTGGATAAGGGGGGGCGGGGTAGAGAAGGCTGTTTGTATCAACGGGAATGGGAGGATAAGGGAAGGCTCTTTGGAGGTGAGGGTAGTTTAAATAATAGAAGAGCAAAGTAGCAGATTGAAATAAAGTAGAAGAGTTAGGAAGGATAGGGAATAAGAGATACACACAAAGATAGAGTAAAGATCAGGAGTAGAATTTATTAGGGAAAAAAGCAGGGGTAGTGATCATGATTTAAAACAAAGTTAAAGCTAATATAGATATAATCAAAAGAGAAAAATTCAGGAAACTACACTGTATGTCAGCCATATTAATCAATATTGTTTTAGACTATTTAAAATAACTAGACAGTATAAGGTTGGAATATTGCAGTCACGTATGAAATGATGAGTTGGTGGACTTAGAAAATTATGGAAAGACTCAGACTTCTGAAGGAAGAGGTTATCCACTCTCAGAGAACAGAAGACAGATAAGTATAGTAGTCTTACATAGATGCACATAAATATATGTATGTGTCTATACATAAGTATGATTATAGATATCTAAGTATATGTGTGTATATGTAAGTATATGCATGTATGTGTATATTATATATATATCTGTATGCATGCGTGTATCCATATATATGTGAATATAGATATGTGTGTGTATCCATGCTTCATTGTAATCTTCTTGGGGAAGGGTGGGAGGAAGGGGGTGTAATGGGAATGCAAATTTGGAAGATCTTCCCTGCCCCCATGGTAAAGTGCACCTGAAGCCTGGGGTGGGAGGCTTGTTTTTCAGTAGATACTTCTTGATTGGCCAGTGAGTCAATAAGGTTGTTACATTCTCTGAGCCAGGAGAAGGCTATATAAGCCCTGATGTGTAGCTTTGTTTTGGGACTCACTTTGAGAAGTGTTCTGTGATTTGATCTGAATTCTAGGAAGTTGTTGTTGAGAGTCCCCCGGCTTTGAAAAACCCAGATGTGGAAACCCAGATGTTGACTGGGTATGGATGTAATGGTTGGACAGTTTGGAAATCTGTCTACTTGATCTGTTTCTGTCTTGATAATTCTGCCTGTATGCTTTGAAGTTCGGGGTGCTGACCTTTTTCCCCTGAACAAGGTAAACGATATATGTCTGACTGATTAAAGTAAGCTTGTTAACCCATTTTGAGTTGCTTTCCTTTAACAAAGCAGATCCAAGAACCTGTGGTAGCTGCAAACCCTGAGGACGCTTGGGGTGCTTGCTGCTACAGGGGGGTAAAAATAAGTATAAAGTACACAGCAGAGAACAAAAGAAAACTTATAAGGAAGCAAAGAAAATATGGACAGCTCTAAAGACAATTATATAGGCTTTCTTGAAATGGAAATTTATTACCGTATATTTTGAATCCTCTTTTGAGTTGTACTGTACACATGGCAATGCTTTTTTCTTCCATCTCTTATTTTGTACTTAAATTTTAATATTTAAGTTTATAATATGTTCCTTTTTCTTTTCTTATCATACGTTTAAGTTTAAAATAAATTAATTTTTTTAAAGGGAAAGGAAAAAGTACTGAGTCTGTATACGATAGGCCAGTGAGCTTAACTTCAATTACTGGAAAAAATTTGAAAAAAGGATCATTACAGAGATGGTTGCTGAATAACTGGAAGGGAGGTGGTGATTACAAAGAACTAAGATGGCTTTATCAAGAACAAATTATGCTAGACTGCCCTCATTTCCTTTTTTAAAAGGATGAATGAATTAACCCATGGTGGGGAAGTATGTGAATATACTTTACCTAATTTTTACAAAACTTTTGAGAAAGGATCTCATACTATTCTTGTGGGACATGTGTGCTGGTAGATGATAATATAATCAGAAGAATTCAGAACTGGTTGGAGCAACCAGGATGGTGAAGGGTCTTAAGCTTATGACATGTGAAAATCAGTTGAAGGAACTTGGCATATTTAGCATGAATCAAAGAAGACTCAAGGGCATGATAGCTGTGTTCAAGTATTTGGAGCTCTGTTCTGTGGAAGAGAGATTAGACTTGTTCTATTTAGCTCCACAGGTCAAAACCAGGGGCAGTGAGTGGAAGTTATAAGGAGGAAAATTCAGATTTTAAGTCAGGAAAATCTTCCTAACAACTAGAGCAGTCCAAAAGCATAATGACTTGCTTTAAGAGGTGGTGGAGTCCCTATCCTTTGGAGGTCTTCAAGTAGAGACTGATTGACCACTCTTCAGGTAGGTAATAGTGGGGATTCCTTCATATATTGCTTGAACTAAATGGTTCTTGAGTTCTCTTCCAACTCTCAAATTCTGTGATTTCTACTTTGACCATTTCTTTGTCTCCAAGGATTTCCTTTCTTCCTTCCTAATCCAAGGCTCCACTTTTAACCCTTTGCTTTCTTTTTTATCTCCTTTAATAGAAATCTCATTTGCTTCCTTGGCTTTAACTCTCACTTCATTATGTTTGATTCCCAATGTTCATTCTTACATTTCCAGCTACCTGCAGACCATCTCCACCTGTATATACTATCAACTTTTCACAAGAACAGCACATTCAAAAGTGAACTCCTCCCCTCCTTCCTATCTTCCTCCACTTCCCACTTTCCAGGACCCACTGCGCTGCCCCTGACAATAGCACTACTGTTCATCAGTTAGCTACTTGAGAGAAGAGACTATTTCATTCTTTGTATTTCTATCCCCAGTGCCCATAACCATGCCTGGAATATAGTAAATGATCAATAAATGCTTGTTGACTGATTAATCACCGACGCCCTCAAAATCACATTAATATTTGGCTCCTTCCTCTTCCTTAGTCCTCATATATAATAAATCATGAAGTCCTCTTGATTCGACCTATGGGTTTTGCTACATAATGATCAAGGAAATTAAGCAGAATGAGGATGAAATCAGGCAGAATAAAAACCTCTCTTCTTTCTGCCTTCAAGAGAATATTTCTAAAACAGTAAAATTCAGAGGCAATCTGTCTGGAATTTCAGAAGCCCATCCATCCACTCAGCTAAAACATTTGCTATTAGATGAGACATTTTGATAAACTTCTAAAAGTTAAACTTCCTTACAGACAGCTACTAAATTTTCTTCCCAAAACTGTTCCCTACCCACCCCCCCATCCTTCTCCAGTTTATGGAGTTAGCAGCCCCACATGAACTGGGAACATTAAACTCTCCTCTGCAAGTTTTTGCTTCTTGCAAACAGTGATTTCATCACAATTTAAGCATGATAAATTGCCATTATTTATGCTCATAAGCATGAAACTTTCCAAATGTTTTCCACAGCGCCTACCCTTAAATTGGTCTAGTTATTCTTGAAAACTTTTCCTAGACCATGGAAACACAGGACAGCAAATACAGTTTTTCATCCCAGCAAATACATTCAAACTTTACTATAACCCTCTTCATTATAAATCAGGTAGAAGGTAGGCCATAGTGGACTCTATCCAACAACAGCAGTAGGGTTTTACACTTGTCAAAGTAACCCTTTGAGATAGGTTGTCTCTGTGTTATTATCTCCATTTTGCAATATGGGAAAACCTTCAGGATCAGAGAATAAATGATTTTCTAAAAGTCCAACAGCTAGTAAGTGATAGAATTGGGAATCTAATCCAGGACTTCTGGCTCAAAGTTTAGTTTATTTTTTATATAAATAACTATGATTGAAAACGTAATTTAGGGGCCATATAGTTTAGTAGGAAAAATATTAATTCTGAAATCAGGAGAGATCCAGGTCCAAATCTGATCTCTGACACATATTAGCTTCATAGCTATGGGAAAGTCACAATCTACCTGTATTTTAGTTTCCTCATCTGCAGAATAGGAATAATCATTCCTCTAGTTTCTACTTCATAAAAGCAGCAAAAGAATTAAATAAAATAATGTATATGAGGATAATTCCTTAATTGTCACTTAAATTCTAGTGATTTTTATTATAGTTACAACTTTACCTGTATTGTCTCATTAGACCATTGGTTCAACTACTTTATGGTCTCAAGACCCTTTCACTCTTAAAAATTGAGGACTCCCCCAAAGAGCTTTTGAATATGTGGCTTATTTTGATAAAAATTTACCATATTAGACATTAAAACATCTTAGTATTATTGTGAAAATAGCTTTGACCTCACAAAACATCTGAAAGAATCTTGGGGACCACTAGGGAACTATGAAACATACTTTGAGAACCTCTGCATTAGATCATCTGTCCTTGGTTTAAGATCTTCACATATGTGGAGAAGAATAGTGATATTGAAGTGATAAATGTCAATTCTGAGACTTGAACCAAGGTCTTTTAACTCTACCTTTATGTGATCTTTCACCTCTCTAGGAAAGTTCTATTTTCAAGGTGTGAGTAATCAATCTTAGAGCATCCATTGGTTTGAGTCCATTACAGTATAGACCTTCAATCAGTTATGTTTCAGTGGCTGTTACAAGTGAATCACTTGTGGGATGTTTCCACTACCAATTTTTTTTTTCCCTCTTAAGTCATGCTCTAGGTAGGAACCTTCCTAGCATCACAATGTCAGCCTTAAGAGCTTGATTTTCCCCATAAAATGGAGGCTTATGGTGCTTCAAAAACATTCTCCAACCTTCTTATCTGTACATGTAATATCTGAATCATTTCAGAAACATGAACACCCTGGTCAATCCTCTACTGTAGCCATAGTACTTGATTAGAGAGAATGTGAATGACGTTGACCCAATTCCAATGTTTTCAGTTAAAGTGTGGTTTACAAAAACAACAGTACCTCTCACCTTCCTAGCTTTCTCTGTGATATCTGAAACCACAGAATCCTGGATGAACAAGGGCTATCAGGAGCTATCAAGTCCAATGTGGAGCAGAATATTAATTCCATTTGAAATATAGAAGACAAGTAATCGTTTGACTTTTTATTAATGATCTCCAGTGAAAGACTCACAATTTCCTGAGCCTACTACATGTTTGGATAGATCAGATTGTTAGGAAATTTTCCTTAAATCAAAGGTAAATTTGCTTCTGTGAAACTTCCATCCATTGTTCCTAGTTCTTTTCATCAGGGCCAAACAGAACCCTTTTAATCTTCCTTTTTGGTGAAAACTCTTCAGATATTTGAGCATAGCAATAATATTCTTTCCCTGAGTCTTGTTTTGTCTTTTCCTGGATAAATGCACCTAGATCATCCAACTGATTCTTAGAAGCACAGTAGAAAGAGAAGACTGGACCTAGGGTTAAGATGAGTTGAGTTCAAATCCAGAAACATGCATGTACTCGCTTATGATCTGGGCCAAATCATTTAACCTCTGCCTGCCTCACTTTTCTCATCTAGAAAATGGCCTAATAAAAGTACCTACCTCATTGGGTTATCACATAGAATAAAATGAAGATGAGGATAATAATAATAAACCCACCTATTTCACAGGTTTCAAAGACTACATAGCTGTTGAAGACAAATGAAGGTGGAGATACATTTTGAAAAGCATAAGGCTCTGTGAAAATATTAAATATGTAAATGAAAAGTGCTAATATTTGGGTGTGCTCTAAGAATTAATTCCATTTGGGGGAAGGTGGGGGCCTCGACTAGCGTGATTTTAGGTGATGTTGAGATGGGATAGTCCCTTTGTACTCTACCCTAGTTCTACTCATCTGTAGCATTATTTGTAGTTCTTAATTTCACATTTTAGGAGGTGTCTTGATAAGTTGGATAATGTTGAGAGAAGAGCAAACAGGATGGTGAAACAGTTTGAATATAAATATAATGAGAGATCACATTTATACAAAGCTTCAAAGTTTGCAAGTACTTTATAAATAGTACTTCATTTTATCCTATATCATAAAGGGATTGTGACTTTCTTGAGGCCACCACAGCAATGAAACAGTATAATTGGAATTAGAGCCCAGAATTCCTAGCCTTTTAGGCTTTTTCATCCAGGCCACAAATATTCTCTTTGTGTTTGACAATTACTTCAGTGTTCACACCATCTCATTCTCCAGCAAATACAGATGTTACTACTGAGTATCTGCTATGTGAGCACCACTGTACTGGACACTGGGAAATTCAAATGAGTCTAAAACATTGTCCCTGCCCTCATGGATCTTATGGTCTAGATGAGAAGATAAGCTCTTCACAGGAAAGGTAATCAATTGTGTGTAAAGTAATTCATTTATTCATGCTACAAGCATTTTTAAGTTCCAACTACATGCCAGACACATATGAGAGGGCATTGTGGAATAAAAAGTCAGATTTTGAGACTGGAAGAAATGGTCTCAAGGTCTGCTTTTGACATATACTGCCTATGCAACTCTGGGTAAGTCATTTAATTTCTCAAGAGAGTAACAAGAGAGAAGGACAAGCAGGATATTAAAGGGTCTTGAGTTCATGTCATATGATACCTACTTGAGGGAATTGGGACTGTTTAGGCTGAAAAAGATTCATGGAGAACACAGGTGGTTTAATGTGGAAGAGTGATTTGACTTAGTCTGGCCCCAAAGGGTATAATCAGGAGTAATCCAAGGAAGGTCTAAAGAGATTCATCTAGGTTTGATTCTAGGAAAAGTTCCTAACAGTTGGGGTTGTACAAAAGTTGAGTCATCTGCCTTGGGAGGTAGAAGATTCTCCCTCATTTGCAGTATTTGAATGGACATTGGATGACCATTGGTGTAGGGTGTTATAGTAGGGATTTCTTTTCAATTTGGGTCAGACTAAATGGCTGCTGAGGTCCCTTCCAATTTTAAAACCCTGTGATTTTATAAGCTATTCCTCATTTAGTATTTCATAATTAAATTTGTCACAGGTGCAAGTGGTTGTATGAATCAAACATCACAGTGGTACAGTGGGAAGAATTTAAATCCAGTTTCTCTATTTGCCTCCTTATGACCTTGGAAAAAAGTCACTTAGCTCTTCTTGGCTTCAGTTTCCTCATCTGTAAAATGCGAGTTTTAGACTAGATGACCTCTCTATAATAAAAAGAATATTAGCTCTGGATTCAAGAAACCTAAGACTGAATCTGGCCTCTGACACTCATAACCTGGATGGCTTTGAGGAAGTCCCTTAACCTCTCTCTGTCTCAATGTCTTCATCTGTAAAATGATGGGGCTGGATCAGATGGTATCCTCACACTCTTTGATCCTCTGCTCAAATCAAAGATTTGAGGGACCTTCGTGGCACTTTTTTTGCTACTAATTTAGGCACAACAAAGAGTTGAAATCCATGATCTTCTAGGAAAGGTTGAATCAGAAGGACCTAATCTATGGCCATTCACCAAATTATAAGAAGGTTGGGGTGAAGATGACCCATAAAAGCCAAAGCTTTAGAGTGATGGGCTCTATTCAGTGAACAGTTGTCTCCCTAAGATTCTTTGGAACTAGCATCCTTATGGGATACCTCTCTGTTTGGATCCAAAGCAAACTGTCCCCTACCTACCCCATTCAATGTTCTATCTCCATAGATTTCTAGTTGAACTAGAGTTTAGTAATGTGTGTATGTGTGTGTATAATTATATATTTAGTAACAAAGTTTACATCTATATAGAAATTTATAATTTCAAAATGCTTTCACATCCATTATCTCTTTTGACCCCACAAACTTTCAAGGTAGGTAATGCAAGTACTATTATTCTAGTATAATTGATCTAGGCCACTAAGTGTTGTCATGCATAGACAGCTAGAGTTGGAATCACAAAGACCCGAATTAAAATCCTACCTCATACAGTTAGCTGTGTTAGCCTGGCCAAGTAACTTAATTTCTCTCAACCTGACTTTCCTCATCGGTAGAATGGGGATAAGAGTAGCACCAACTTCATAGGACTTTTATAAGGATCAAATGAGATAGTATTTGTAAGCCTCAAAGTGTTATATGTGTGTATACATATACGTGTGTACATATACATAAATATATATACTAGCTATTTTTATTTCTGTTTTAGAGATGAAGAAACTAAGGTTCAGAAAATTACTTAAAACAACAAGCAAACTGGGGTGGCTAGGTGGCCCAGTGAATAGAGCACCGGTCCTGGAGTCTGGAGGACCTGAGTTCAAATCCAGTCTCAGACACAACATTTATTAGCCATGTGACCTTGGACAAGTCACTTAACCTCAATTTCCCTGCCTTAACCCCCAAAAAGGAAAAAAAAACAAACAAAAACAAAACAGCAAGTAAATAAAATTCCAGGAAAACTTCCTAACAGTTGGGGCTGTACAAAAGCCAAGTCAGCTTCAAGGACTTCTGAACCTGTTGGAAGTTTGTTCTGCTCTATCACAGTCCCTTAATAAAATTCCATTTTAATGTTAAGTTTTGTCATGTTAAGTTTACTGTGCATGGAGGGCACATTTTCACACACTCATAGAATGTGGGAGCTGGAAAAGACCTTCATACTCATCCAGTCTAACCTCATTTTGCAATGAGAAAATTGAGGCCAGAGAGTGAAAGAACTTGACCAAGATGACTCAGATAATTAGTGGTGGGATAAAACCCAGAATTCAGCTGTTATACCATGATTCTGGAGGGAAAGCTTGGGGCAGTTGCATTCTCTCTTGACTACGAAAATTTCTTTCTGGGGTTTTTCATTCCTTAATAGAAAAGCTTGTGACTGACACCAGTGTGCCCAATGAAACAAACTAAGGGATCTAAATGAATTGTCTACATTTTAGCCCATGATCACCATATTTTGTGTCTTTAAGGATGTTTCTGTGTAAAAGTACTCAAAATTTTAAGACAGTCATTGACATAGTGATTATTTTTATTACCTGAAATTTAATGTAAAGATTAGTATGAATAATTCAGTAATGATTAGTATTGATGCAGTATTGACTAATCTTTCAGGCATAATGGTCCAAAAGCAGTTTAAGCATACATTCTGGGGTGGCTAGGTGGCACAGTGAATAGAGCACTGGCCCTGAAGTCAGGGGGACCTGAGTTCAAATCCAGCTTCAGATGCTTGACACACTTACTAGCCATGTGACTTTGGGCAAGTCACTTAAACCCAATTGCCCTCCAAAAAAAAAAGCATACATTCTTATCACATTTGGGTGATCCCAAGTTTTTTCTTTCAAGGTGGCTTTTCCATGCTTTTTAATGGTATTTTATAACGCATATGGTTCTTAGAACAATGGAAAATAACAGTGGGCACTGCCAAACATCCCTCGCTGTTACTTTGCCACATGATTTCCCTATTCCTGTACCATAAATGGCTTCTATTTCCACTAACAAAAATAATAATGATGATAATAGCTAGAAATTATATAACACCTACTATCTGTCAGGTACTGTGCCAAGCACTTTACAGATATTATCTCATTTAATCCTCACAACAACCCTGTGAGATAGTTGCTATTATTATTACCATTTTGCTGTAAAGAAACTGAGGCTGAGACAAATTAGATGACTTGCCCAAGGTCACACAGTTAACAAGTATCTGAGGCAGAATTTGAAGTTGGCTCTTCCTTCCCTCAGGCTAAGTACTCTGTCAACTGTGCCACTTTCATGGAGTCCTGCAAATAACCAAAATTGAATAGATTTACAATTTTTAATGTAGGATATCTGCACTCAAGAATTATTGGGAACACTTTCTTTAAGTTTTAAAAGTGGCAGCTAGATGATTTATGCTACTGGAATTGGAAATCAGGGAAACCTGAACAAAATACTGCCTCAGACATTTAATAACTGTGTGACTCTGAATGAGCCACTTAATTTCTCTCAGGCTCAGTTTCCTCATTTGCGAATTGGTGATGATGATAGAACCTATCTCACAGGAATCCTGTTAAGATACAATGAGATCATAGATGTAAAGTGTTTTGCAACTTTAAAGCACTATACAGATGACGATAATGATGATGATGGTGATGATGATGAGATGATGGTGGTGATGACATTGATTATGATTTTGAAGTTGATAATGGTGATGATGATGATGTTGATGATTATGTTGATGATGATATTGATGATGATGATGAGATGGTGGTGGTGGTGGTGGTGACATCAATGATGATGATAAGATGATGGTGATAGTGTTGATGTTGATTGTGATTTTGGTGGTGATTATGATGATCAAGATGGTGGTGGTGATGATGATGTTGAAGATGATGATGAGATGGTGGTGGTGACATCAATGATGATGATAAGATGATGGTGATAGTGTTGATGTTGATTGTGATTTTGGTGGTGATGATGTCAATGATGATGATGATGATTATAAAATGATGGTGATGGTGTTGAACTTTAGGTTCTATCACTAACTAGCTGTACAGCCTTTAGAAAGTCACTCAAGCTCTTTGGGTCTCAGTCATTTTTTTTACTGCAAAGTGACATGACTAAACTGGTAAAATGAAAAAAGCATTGGATTTGGAGTTGAAAGGTCTGAGTACAAATTTCTTCCTTGTGTCTTATTATCCGTATGACTTTGGTCCTGTCACTTAACCTGAGTTTCTCTACCTGTAAAATGAGGGTGTTGAGCAAGACAGGATGTTTCTAACTCTAAATCTCTAATCCTAAATGATTCCTCAACTTCCCACTAGGTTCTAATATCCTGTTTTTTATGCCCTAAGGTCCCTTCTAGTTCTAGGATGTTGAGTTCTAAGATATTTTCCTTCCATAATATTCTATGTGCCAAGGTCCCTTCTAGTTCTAACATTCTATAATTCTAAAAATTCTCCATTATCTATAAATAACAATTATCTATAACATATATTCAACTATTGGATGACATAGTGAAGTGGAAAGACAACTGGATTTGAACTCAAAGAACCTGGCTTCAAATCCTTCAAATACTACATGCTCTCTTTGAGAACTTGGAGGTCGTTTAACCCCCTCTGTGCCCCAGTTTACTCAATTTTTAAATGAAGAATTTGGACAATATAAACCACTAGGGTTCCTTCCAAATCTATATTTCCAAATCACACACACACATTCATCAAAAAGTTCCAGTTATAGGTCACATCCAGAATTTATCCAAACCAGATTTTAAGAAGAAGGGAGTGAGAAATGGAGGTGTAGGGTGGAAGAAGAAAGCTGACATACATAGACTAAAAATAGCATGATGTCATGAACATAGAAAAAGCCTTCAAGCAAGAAGACCTGGGCCAAGGTCCTATGTCTTCCACATCCTGCCTATGTGGCTCTGAGGAACTCATTTAATTTTTCAACATCACAGGCAACTTTCTAAAATGATAAGGTATAGAATAGGTACTGATATGTTTTGGTAGAGAGAGTATCCTCATTGGAAGTTCCCTATACAGTGAAATCATAGGGAATGTTTCTTATAAAAACTCAGATCACTGTAGTATTTGATGTGTGCAAATTTTTCTCATGATTCTAAGCTCCACAAGGGTAGGGACTGTGCTGTATAATTAACTTGTATCCCCCATCAGTATTTGACATAGGATGAGGCCTACATTAGGTGCTCTGCAAGTATTTGTCAAAACAAATTTAAAATTATTATTAGCTATAGTTATCATCACATTTTTCAAAATTATTGAATTTTTTATTTACATGCTTTTATTTTTTATTTACATGCTTTTATTTTCAACAATTCCAGTGTAGTGCCAACGCAATATTTACAGTGCTCATGATCACAATAAAGACCGTGACTATAAGTATTACATGATGTTTGATCACAAAATATACCAAACTCTCCAGATAGAGGATAGAACTGAAGCATTTATTTAGACACCAGAAAGTAAGTAAGCCAATTCCATCATAGTACCAAAGATATTCAGAAGCCATAACACAGAATCCATAACACTAGCCACAGCATCCTTCAGCCTTCCCACAAACCAGTACAAGATCAATATTTATTCACAAACCTCTCTATCTCCTTGCCTGAGCATCCTCTCTACCCTACCTAGCTCTGACCAGTTTCCTGTGGAATCTCCTTCCCTTCAGCAAACTCCTCCCACCACAGGCTCCATGTGACTACATTCAGCCTATTAGGGGGCAGAGTTTACTTTCAAAGCAGGGGAGGTCTTCAAATTCCACCCCCCCCCAGGTCTATTAAGGGGCAGGGAAGATCTTCAAATTCCCATTCTCATTATGTCTAGTCAAAAGCACTTGCCCTAATATTTAATCCATTTTTTTAATAATCCATTTCCTGTTTTTTTTTAATGTATTGACACCTTCTAAAGTTAATAATTGGTAAACTAATCAGATTATTCCCCTTACATCTTCTCAGTCATTATCCTATGAAGAATTTGGTGTCCCCTTCAGGTAGCAAAAGCCTAAGTAATTATGACCAATCCTGGTCTCAGAGAACAAAAGATGAAACACAGCACCTCCTTCTCAATAGAGAAGTGGGTGACTACACATATAAACCATAGTATACACTGCTGGATATGACTAATGTGTTAGTTTTGTTCTACCATATGTTATGAGAGAGAGTTCAGCAGAGTCGATTAGCATTTATTAAGAACCTACTATGTGCCAGACACTATGCTAAGTAAAAGGATTCTAGTGCAATAACAAAAGGAATTAATTTTTAAAAATTTAGGGGGTGGAGCCAAGATGGCAAAGTAAAAGCAGGGATTTACTAATTGAGTGGCTGATCAAAAGAGAATTGCAGGGATCTTGTTTCTGGCACTGAGACAGGATTATCTTGCCTTGCCCATGTTTAGATCTGGGTCACAGTCCTGGGTGGTAATCCTGGGGGGAGGGGTGTTGACACAGTGGAGTTTCTGGTGGCAGTGGAGAAGGAATCCTCCTCAAAGTTCCAAGGCAGAAAAGAGTGCTTTTGGCCACTCACAGACCAGAGCATAGATGAGGAGAGAGGAGTAAACACTTCTCCTTTGATCATACAAACTTAGAAGAACTAAAAATTTACAGGTCCCCAGAAATTTCTCTGAAAATAGCTGTACAAAACCCCTGAAGCTTGGGACAGTACACCCCCAACCCTGGAAGCATAGTCCTACCTTAACAAAGAGCTAAAAAGTCAAGTAATTGACTGAGAAAATGAGCAAACAGCAGGAAAAAAAATCAGACTATAGAATCTTACTTGGGCAAAAAGGAAGATCAAAACATACAACCAGAAGAAGACAACAAAGTCAAAGTTCCTACTTCCAAAGCCTCCAAGAAAAATATGAATTTTTTGCAGGCCATGGAAGAGCTCAAAAACAATTTTGAAAACCAAGTAAGAGAAGTAGAAGAAAAATTGGTAAGAAAAATGAGAGTGATACAAGAAAATCATAAAAAAACAAGTCAACAGCTTGCTGGAGACCAAAAAATGCTGACGAAAATAAAAAATAGGCTAAACTTTAAAAAATAGACTAGACCAAATGGCAAAAGAGGTCCAAAGAGCCAATGAGTAGAATAATGCCTTAAAAAGTGGAATTAGCTACCTGGAAAAAGAAGTTCAAAAGCCCACTGAAGACAATAATTCCTTAGATATTAGAATGGAGCAAATGGAAGCTAATGACTTTTAGAGAAATTGAGAAATTACAAAAAAGAAAAAAGCCATTCAAAAAGATGAAGATATTTTTTTTTAATTCCATGTATGGCTAAACAATTTGTGGCATATGATTTTGATGGAATATTATTGTGCCATGAGAAATAATGAGCAGGATGGCTTCAGAAAAACCTGGAAAGACTTACATGACTTGATGCAAAGTGAAGTGAGCAAAACCGGAAGAACATTGTACACAGTAAATGCAATATTATATGATGATCAACTGTGAATGACTTAGCTATTCTCAGCAATACAATCCAAGAAAATTCCAAAGGACTTACATTGAAAAATGCTATCCACCTCCAGAAAAAGAATCAATGGAGCCTGAATGTAGATAGAAGCATACTTTTTTATGTTCTTTATTTTTCTTGGGTTTGTTTTGGTTCTTTTTCATCTGTGGCTTCTTTCACAACATGCTTAATATGGAAATATGTTTTGCATGATTGCACATGTATAATCTAGAGCAAATTGCTCACCTTCTCAAAGAGGAGGGAGGGGAGGAAGAAAGAGGATTTAGAACTCAAAATTTTAGAAAACAAATGTTAAAAAATGTTTTTAACATGTAATTTGAAAAAATACATAAACATTTTCACATTTAAAAAAATCCATGCCCTTGAACAGAACCTATTTAATAGTACAGAGGAGATGGAGGAATTTCCTTGTTGTTGTGGGTCCACTGAAAATTATTCACTCAGCACTATGAATGAAAAAGAAGTACATTATGCTTGAACTAAATTAATCTATATGAATTAGACTGATATTTAAATTGTTTTCTTTATGTGAATTTCATTATGGTTACCCAAAACATCATGCTGTGCTAGGGTGTTAAGTGATTCAGGAATTGAGTAGAAATGCCAAAATTAATAGCACAGCTGTATGCCAAACACAATCTGTATTTTGACTCCATTAGGCTTTTTATTTCTGGGAAAAAATAGTGCCAGAAAAATTCAAAAGTTTGGGAGAAGCAAATGATGAAGGAGTGCTTATAAGATGCATGATAAAAGCAAAGCGAAACTTTGGAGATATGTATATATTTATCTTTCAGTCCAACTGCTTGAATTTTCAGGTGGAGACAGATCTGAAAGGGTGAAGCAGTTTTCCCAAAGTAATAGAGTGAATTGGAATGATTCTAACTCAGAGCTTCTGACTCCCAAAATGCCATAAAATCTTTCCACTGTGAAACCTTAGGCAATCTACCAGCCCTACATACTGTATGGGCCCATTGGGAGGAAAGTACTTTGTGGAGCATTATATAAATGGGAATTCCCATTATATAAATGGGAATTATGTAAGTGGGAAATATTCCCATTATATAAGTGGGAATTATAATTGCTAACATCTGTGTAGAGCTTTGTAGGTTTACAAAGCTCCTTGTATATATTAGTTCACCCTCCTAAAATTAAGTTTGAAGGTCACTTAAAGGGTGATGAGGCACATGATGAGTAGGAGTTGGCTGAAAGAAATTACCAACCAGGAATTGCAAAGGACATGAAATTGTAAAGTCACATGAAAGATGTTAGATGTCATCAGAGTTGTGCAAATAGAAAAAAGGTGAGTCAGTCTTATCACAAGAACAAGCAATAACTGATAGACAAGTCTTATGCTCCATTGGTAAGCACACAATGATAGAAGACCTAGAGAAAGACCCCATTTCCCACCCCCTAACATGATGAAAAGATTATATATATATATACTATTTATAAATATATTTATTATATAATTATGTAATAATATATCATATATAAACATATATTTATATCTAAATAAGGACTATACAGGATAGAAAGGCATAGATGGATTGAAATCTTCACTAGCAGGGGCAGTTCTCATGTTAATGGAATCCAGGGGTGGGCTAGTAAATGTTTAACAACTGGATGGGGGGTGGGAAGTAAATGTATATCTAACATGCCTTTAAGTTAAATCTGCATTGCTAACATTTTTCTCCATTGCTTTCTTACATCTAGGCAATCAACAAAACAATACATCAAACTTTGATTTGTAGCATATGGTGATTTCCAAAGTGTTAATCAAAATTTGCTGAAAAGTTAACTGCCTCTTGCGAGTTGGTCTGAATTGTCTATGCCATACTCCTGACATCACAGTTCCACTGAAATTTCAAAGAAATAGTATTATCAAAGGGACTAAGGTGAACTTTGATCAGGTAACAGCTAGCATTTCTGAAACACTTTAAGATTTATAAAGTTCTTTACAGTTGTTACCTCATTTAATCCAAAAATAAACCTGTAAAGTAGGTGGTAGAATTTTCCCAATTTTACAGATAAGGAAACTGAAACTTGGAGAGAGGTTAAGTGACTTGTCCAGGGTCACACAGCTAGTAAGTGTCTGAGGAAGAATTAGAATTCAGATCTTTCTGACTCTAAGTCCAGTCATCTATCCACTGGCCTGTCTATATTAGACAATGACAATGTAGGTTTTCACTGTAAATGGAAACCATTACAGTCAATGATCAAAGTCCAATGGTCAATAAGATTCTAGGTACCCAGAAAGACTCAGAAATGTTATCAATAATAGAGTGAACATAAGCTTATTACCAGAAAACTACACCAGTGTAAGGCAAATATCAGTGAAAACCTTTCTTCCTAACCATATATATGTCTATGTGTGTTTGTATGTATATAGAGAGAGAGACACACACATAAGTGTGTATGTATGTATGTGTGTGTATATATATGCATACATACACACAGTATACCATTGTCAATGCAGTTACATTACATATATTCATTCAACAGGGATTTATTAAGTAAAAATTTAGAGAAGACTTGGATTCTTACCTTCAAGGAACTTCAGTCTAATAGAAAAATAACATACCAATCCAGATAGCTATAACGAAAACAGAAAGGATAAAATAAATCCCCACTGTCCTGCTTGTTAAGAAAACAAAAACAAAAACATCCCAGAGACAGTGGTGATCCGTTGGTACGAAGGTCCCTGAGGGGTTGAGAGAGTGTTGCCATGGCTATTATTCTGTCTATAAAAATTATTTTAAGTAGGCTGAAGAGACATAGGTTGGAAACTGAAGGTGTGTGAATCGGAATCAATCCCTGAAACTACCCCTTGATCAAACTAGCCACACTTGAAATGTAATGGGTTGGAAAGAAGATTGGTTTTAGAATCAGTAAGTATCTGAGAGCTAAAAATGAGCACAGAGATCATCTAGCCCAGGGTTTCTTAAACTTTTCCACTCATGACTCCTCTTCGAGTTTAGGCTGTGTTCTTTGGTGTGGTTGTAATGGTAATGAGAATCTGAAGATCTTCTCTGCCCCTTGATAGGCTTAATTGAATCTAAGAATCTTCCCTGATTTGCAAATATACTCTGCCCCCTAACAGTCTAAATGTGGTTACATGGAGGCTTGTTTTTCAGGAACCCCACACCGTGGTGCTTTGTGATTGGGCAGTGGGTCAAGAGGGTTGTGACATTCTCTGACCCAGGAGAAGGCTATATATACCCTGATGCAAAGTTTTGCTTTGGGGCTCACTTTGGGAAGAGTTGTGTGATTTGGCCAGATGAGACACTAGGCAGCCATTGAGCCCCTCAGCTTTGAAAATCCAGATGTTGGTACATCCCTCTCTGGTAACAAGGTATGGATGTAATCGTCAGACAGCTGGTCTGTTCCTCTATCTGTATCTTTTTGTCTGCTTGGGTAAATGATACATGTTTGATTAAAGAAAGATTGTTAACCCATTTTGAGTTGCTTTCCTTTAGAAAAGCAGATTTAAGAACCTGTGCTAGCAGCCATCCTGCGTATGCTAGGGTGCTTGCTGCTACAGTGGTCTGAGGGCATACACAGTACAAAGTGTGCATGCTTTGTGTTCAGAACCAAGGCTGCAGTGGAGCTGCCTGATGCAACATGGGACAAGTGCTGCCAGAGACACCTCAGATTCACTATATGTTTTTTAAATTAATTTTTGATCATTACATCTTCAGAAACCTCTTCCTGTTGCCAAATTTTTCATGACCCCATATGGAGTCACAACTTGTGGGTTAAGAAGCACTGATCTAGCCCAAGCTACACACAAGCAGGAATCTCTGCCACATCACTTCCAACAAATGTTCATTCATTCTTTGCCTGAGGAGCTCTGATGGTGGGAAGCCCCCCACTTCCTGGGGTAACCAAACCCACCTTGGGAGAGTTCTGATCTGCTGAGAAGTTTTTTTTCCCCAAAATCTGCCTCTCTACAATCAATCAAAAAGCACTTATTAGGAGGTGGAACCAAAATGAAGCAGTAGAGGTAGCACCACAGCCAGATTCTCCCTATGTTATCTTCAAAACAACTTTATATAATGACTCAAATTGAAATCTGGAGCAGCAGAGTAAACAGAAGGTCAGGGTAAGACATTTTTTTCTAGCCGAAGACAGCTTAGGAGGTAGGAAGGAGAAGTCTGTGACACTAAATTTGGGGCTGTGCCAGAGCACACACTGAAGAATCAAAGTCAAAAGAATGAAGAAATGGAAGAACATGTGAAATATCTCCTTTAAAAAACAACTGACTTGGATAATAGATCCAGGAGAGACGATATAAGCATTATTGGACAACTTGAAAGCTATGATCAAAAAAAGAGCCTAGACATCATATTCTAAGAAATTATAAAGAAAAACTACCCCCAATATCCTGGAAACAGGGAGTAGAATAGAAATTTTTAAAATCCACCGAACAACTCCTGAAAGAGATCCCAAAGTAAAAACTCTCAGGAATGTTATGGCCAAATTCCAGAGCTCCCAGGTCAAAGAGAAAACACTTCAAGCAGCCAGAAAGAAACTAATACTATAAAGCCACAGTCAGGATCACACAAGATTTAGCCACTATCACATTAACAGAGTAGATGGTCAAGAATATGATATTTCAGAAGGCAAATGTGCTATGATTACAACCAATAATAAGCTATCCAGCAAAACTGAATATAATCCTTCAAGGGGAAAATGGATATTTAATGAAATAGAGGACTTTCAAGCATTCCTGATGAAAAGATCAAACACAAGACTCAAGAAAAACATAAAAAGGTAAATGTGAAAGAAAAGTAATAAGAGACTCAATAAAGTTGGAATAATGGAAGATGATACATGTAACTTCCAAAGACTGCTGTTATTAAGGCAGTTAGAAGGAGTTTACATAGACAGCAAGCCCAGGTATGAATCAATTATGTTGGAATTTTCTCTAAAAGAATGGACGAGCAAGAAAGAAGCATATGAAGTGGCTGGGTGGTACAGTGAATAGAGCACCAGCCCTTGAGTCAGGAGGACCTGAGTTCAAATCTGACCTCAGATACTTAACACTTACCAGCCATGTGACCTTGGGCAAGTCATTTAACCCCAAAAAGGAAAGAAAGAAAGAAAGAAAGAAAGAAAGAAAGAAAGAGAGAGAGAGAGAGAGAGAGAGAGAGAGAGAAAGAAAGAAAGAAAGAAAGAAAGAAAGAAAGAAAGAAAGAAAGAAAG
>NW_027185698.1:25111917-25125245 GCF_028583685.1 Petaurus breviceps papuanus | reverse complement strand
AAGAAAGAAAGAAAGAAAGAAAGAAAGAAAGAAAGAAAGAAAGAAAGGAAGGAAGGAAGAAAGGAAGGAAGAAAGGAAGGAAGGAAGAAAGATTCCTTGGGAGAAGGATAAAGGGAGAGGAAGAATAGGTGAAATTATCTCATATAAAAGAAGCATACAAAGAAGACATTTTACAGTGAAGGGGGAAGTGAAGAGGGGAAGGCAATACTTGAATCTCCTCACTCTCATCTGAATTTGTTTGAAGAGGAAAAGATATATTCAGTAGGGTATAGAAATCTAGGATGGCTAGGTAGTACAGTAGACAGAGTACCTGGCCCTAGAGCCAGATAGACTCATCTTTCTTAATCTAAATCTGGCCTCGAACAATTACTAGCTATAACTCTGGACAAGTCACTTAACCCTGTTTGCCTCAGTTTCCTTGTCTGAAAAATGAGCTGGAGAAGAATATGGCAAATCACTCCAGTATCTTTATCAAGAAAATTCCATATGGACTCACAGAGAGTCAAAATTTGTGATAAAAATCAAACAAAGAGTGACTGAAATGACTGAGCAGCAATAATTACTGATTGTACATTACTGACTGTACATAGGATGGAGAGTAATGTACAGTCAGTAATCATTGCTGTGAATATAAATGGGATGATTCACTCATTAAACAGAAGCAGATAGCAGAATGGATTAGAAATAAGAATCTAACAATATGCTGTTTACAAGAAACATGCTTGAAATAGAGAGACACAAATGTTAAAATGAGGGGCTGGAGCAGAATGTATTATGCTTCAGCTAAATCTCAGATGAAACAAAAATAGACCTAATTAAAAGACATAAGCAGAGAAACTACATCTTACTAAAAAGTGCCATAGACAATAAAGTAATATCAGTACTAACCTATGCACCAAATAGCATAGCATACAAATTCTTAAAGGAAAAGTTAAATCCCCAATAAACACTGAAATGTAAATGCTGAAAATCAAAGGACAGACTAATAAAATTGAAAATTTTTAAAAATCAACTAATAAATAAAACTAGGAACAGGTTTTATGGGGAGGGAAATAAAATAGATAAACCATTGGTTAATTTTATTTTTAAAAATAGAGAAGAAAACAAAGTTGTCAGTATGAAAAATGAAAAGGGTGAATGTACCATCAATGAAAATGAAATTAAAACAATTATTAAGAGCTATTTTGTCCAATTTTATGCCAATAAAATTGATGATCTAAGTTAAATGAATGAATATTTACAAAAGTATAAAATGCTCAGATCAACAGAAAAGGAAACAGGATTCTTAAATACCCTGTTTTAGGAAGAAAAAAAGAAAGAAAAATTGAACAAACCATAAATAAGCTTCCTAAGGAAAAATCCCCAGGACCAGGTAGATTTACAAGTGAGTTCTCCCAAACATTTAAGAAATAATTAACTTCAATACTATATAAGCTATTTGAAAAAAATTAAGAAGTCCTACAAAATTCCTTTTATGATATAAATATGATTCTGATACCCAAACCAAGAAGAGCAAAAACAGAAAGGAAACTATAGGCCAATTTCTTAAATGAATACAGACACAAAAATTTTAAATAAAATACTATCAAGGAAATTACAGAAATATATCACAAAGATAATATACTATGACCAGGTAGGATTTATACCAAGAATGCATGGCTGATTCAATATAAGAAAAATTATAATCATTGATCACATTAATAAGAAAAACAATAAAAATCATATTATTCTCTCAATAAAAGCAGAATTTTTTGACAAATTACATTTATTCCTATTAAAAACACTAGAAAGCATAGGAATTAATGGAGTCTTTCTTAAAATAAGTAGAATCCATCTAAAACCAAGAGGAAGCATTATCTGTAATGGGGATAAACTAGAAGCCTTCCCAGTAAGAAAAGGGGTTAAGCAAGGATGTCACCATAGTATTCAATATGGTGATTCAATATTAAATTCAATATTATATTAGAAATGCTACGCATAGCAATTACACAAGAAAAAGAAATTGAAGGAATAAAAACAGTTAAGGAAGAAGCAAAACTATCACTCTTTGCAGATGATATGATGGTATACTGGAAGAATCCTAAAGAATCAACTAAAAAAAACTATTTGAAACAATTAACAACTTCAGCAAAGTTACAGGATATAAAATAAACCCATATAAATCATCAGCATTTCTATATATTACCAATAAAACCCAGAAAGAAGACATAGAGAAATTTCATTTAAAATAACTGCAGACAATATAAAATACATGGGAGTCTACCTGCCAAGACAAACCCAAGGACTATATTAACATATTTACAAAACACTTCCCACACATAAAGACAGATCTTAAGAAATTTTTCATGAGTAGACTAAGACAATATAATAAAAATGACAATTCTACCTAAGTTAATTTATTTATTCAGTGCCATACCAATCAAACTACCAAAGAAGAATCATTACATAGAACCAGAAAAACAATAACCAGATTTATCTGGTAGAACAAAAGGTTAAGAATAGCAAGAAAAGCAGTGGGAAAAAAATATGAAGAAAATTAGCCTGGATGTGCCAGATTTCAAATTATATTACAAAGCAGTAATCAGGAAAACAATCTAAAACTGGCTAATAAATAGAGCAGTCGATAGTAGAATAGATTAGGCATATAATGCACTGTAGTAAATGACCATAGTAATCTAGTGTTTGATAAACCTGAAGATCTAAACTTTGGGGACATGAACTCACTATTTGACAAAAATTTATGGGAAAATTGGAAAGCAATTTGGCAAAAACTAAGCATACACCACCATCTCACAACCTCTACCAAATTAAGGTCAAAATGGGTAAAAGATTTGCCCATGAAGGTTAATATCAAAAGTAAATCAGGAGCAGATGAAAAAATTTTCCTGTCAGATCTATGGATAAAGGAAATGACTGTGACCAAACAAGAGATAGAGGGGATCACAGGAAGTAAAATGGATAATTTTGATTTCATGAAATTAAAAAATTTTGGCACAAACAAAACCAAAGTAACCCAAATTAGAAGGAAAGCAGGAAATCAGAGAAAAATTTTTCACAGCAAGTTTCTCTTATAAATGCCTCGTTTCTCAAATATATAGGAAACTGAGCCAAATTTGTAAAAAAAAAAAAATATGAGCTATTTCCTAATTGGTAAATGATCAAAAGATATTAACAGGCATTTTTCAGAAGAAATCAAAGGTATCTACCATCATATGAAAAATTATCTAAATCATTATTAATTAGAAAAATGCTGATTAAAACAACCCTGAGGTGCCACTTCACACCTATCAGATTGGTTAATGTGACAGAAAAGGAACATGATAAATGCTGGAGGGGAAAGAGGATAATGCCAACAAACTGTTGGTGGAGTAGTAAACTGGTCCACCTTTCTGAAGAATAATTTGGAACTATGCCCAAAGAGTAATAAAATTTTGCATACCCTTTGACCCAGCAATATCACTACTATATCTGTATCCCAAAAAAGATGAAAGGCAAGGGAAAAGGATCTATTTGTACAAAAATATTAATAGCAGTTCTTTTGTGGTGGCAAAGGACTGGAAACTGAGGGCATGCCCTTCAATTTAGGAATGGCTAAACAAGTTGAAGAATATGCTGTGAAGGAATACTATTGTGCTATAAGAAATGATGAGCAAAGTGATTTCAGAAAAACCTGGGAAGATCTATATGAACTGATGCAAAGTGAAGTGAGCTAGGAGAACATTGTGCTCAGTAACAGCAATACTGTAATGATTATCAGCTGTGAAGGACTTTGCTACTCTGGTCAAGATAATAATGCAAGACAGTTACAAAGGACAGTTCTCTAAAGAGAACTGATGAATTCTGAGGGCAAACTGAATCATGTTTTTTTCATTTTCTTTTTTAAAAAATAAGAAATAAGGCGGGGGGAGAGAATTTATTAAATATCCATTGTGTGTCAGACACTGTTCTAGGCACAACAAATACAAAAAATAAGACAAACCTTACTATTAAGAAGCTCACATTCTGTTGAGGGAGATAACATGTAGACATATAAACATATATAAAAGAAATAAACTACTGAATAAAAAATAAATGCAAATTAAAGAAGGAAAGTACTTACAACTGAGAGGACTGGGGTCGAGAGAAGATGGTGTATCTTGAAGGAAGAGTGTGGCTCTTTGAGGCAAAAGTAAGGAGGGAATAAATTCCAGTAAGAAAAGCAGTTAGTACCAAGTACCAGAGACATGAAATGTCATGGCATTTATAAGGAATAGATAGAAAGCCAGAAAGGTGGGAATGTAGGGCACAAAAAGGGGAACTAACAAAAAGCTATTAAGTCAACAAGCATTTAAGTGCTTACTATGTGTCAGGCATTGTGCTAAATGCTGAGAATTCAAATACTAGTAGAAAAAGAGCCCCTGCCCTGAAGGAGCTTATATTTTAATAGGGTAGAACAACACATAAAAAGAAATAAGATACAGGTATAAGATACAGAAGATCTGGACTATAGCTATGGAATCAGAGGGGGAGGCTGCAGTAGTAGCACAGGTTAATTCCTAAGTATGAATTCCTGGGCTGGAGTGAGACTATGGGATAAAGATCTGGGGCATAGCAGAGGAAATCTGGAGCAAAGTCTGTAGAGGAATAAGGCTGCATGAGTAATATATATGAAGTTGGAAATGTAGGTTGGCCCAGGTTGTGAAGAGTTTCAAAGCCAAGCAGAGGAATTTATATTTGATCCTAGAGGCAACAGGGAACCACTGGTATTTATTGAGTAGGAGAATGACATGGTCAGATTTGAGCTTAAGGGAAAATCATTTTGGCAGCAGGATGGAGGATGGATTGTGGCAGACACAGACTTGAAGCAGGAACACTAATTAGGCAACTATTGCAATAATCTAGGTGAGAGTTGATTAGGGTCTGAAATAAGGTAATGGTTGTGTGAGTAGAGACAAGGAGTTGGATGTGAGATTTTATGGAAGTAGGAACAGCAAGATTGGGTAACTGATTTGGATATGTGGGGTGAGGGAGAGAAGATAATGCCAAGGGTATGAATGCAGGAGAATAAAAGGATAGAGGTGCCTTTGGCAGAAATAGGGAAGTCTGGAAGAGGGCTGGGTTGAGTGGGTGGAGATAATAAGTTCTGTTTTGCATATGTTTCTTTTTAAATGTCTTCAAGGAATTCAATTTTAGGAAAGAGGTGAAGTATTTAGTTTAAGGTCACACATCCATCCCTACCTCTCCCAACTCCAAATCTAGTGCTCACACCACTATAACATTTTATCTGCTATGGCCATTCATCATATCCCAGCCAGGATGCTCACCTTAACTCCTGCCATGTAAAACCCATGTCAGCAATTGTTGCTTTGGACGTTCATGGCTCAACTTGCTAGGAAAGGTATGACTAATGGTTCAGAATTCGCCGGGAGCCAGTCGGATAGCGATGACAAATATTCCTAACAGTCCCTTTTCCTAGTTCCCGTGTCCGTGGTACCATGAACCACTCCCCCTTAAGCAGCTCATAATTGTGTTGCTGCACTCTGGCTCTTCTCCCCAGGTTTCCATAAATTCTGGAAGTCTCAGGGTGACTGCACCTTATCGGGTGAATTTGGGTGGTAACTGCACCGATAGTGTTGAAATCTCATTCCTTCAAAACCTGAAGAAGATGGAAGACCAATGGCTAAAAACACCACTAATCAAATGAGTTATTTTTGTTGTTTCCCCAACCATTCCCCCACCACCCGAAGCAGCGATTTAAGTGGTAGGAAAGAACAACATTCCAGCTACCAAGGCATTCTGTGGTGACACATCCATCTCTCTGCAAGATTATTGGGAGAAAGTGAGGGATAGCCTGCAGTGATCGCTCAAATCCACAAATTTCAACTACAATACTTGATCCTGATAGAAATAACTAGAACTTGAACCTTCCTCTCCAGTCATTTCTTTCTCCAACTAACATGGCTTAAAGTATTTAGAGAAGAAATAAAGCATCCCCAAAGGAGGCCACAGCAAAGCAGACTCCACCCTGTTCTGCCTCTCACTTCCACCCCCTTCACAAATCAGTAAGTACAGGGCTTGTGTCCTCCCCACTAACCAGGATGCCAGGTCCTGGGATTGTTTATTAGAGTTGGTACAGCTGAATTGTGATTTTGCTCACTGCCATCAATCCAGCACAGCCCTGCACAGGGGCTGCCTTTGCTTAGCTTTTTTTTCCTTCATAAAATGCAGTAACACGACCCTGCTGCTCTGCCTGGTCAGCCATCCAGAAACTCCATGCATCACTAAATCCTCCCTCGGTCAGAGAGCTCCAGTTTGGAATTGGTGGGTGTCTGCAGTGAGGGCAACCAGAAGGCTAGAGAAAGGGTGTGAGGAGGGGAAGTGAGCACCTTGAATATATTCACATTTTAGGAAGAAGGCCTTTCACAAAGAACCATGGAGGGATTTTGGAGAGGTCTCTAATACTTATTGATGCCTCTCCCCTCCTCCAAAAAAAAAAAAAACCTTAGTTGCTAAGTCAGTTTAAAAAAAAATAATTTTTGCCCCTCATCCTTAGGAACCAGGTCTCTGCATAAATCACAGGATCTGAGCTCTGGAGCTAGAAGAAACCTTTGGAGATCCAAGCCCTTCTTTATAGATAAAGGAACTGAGAGACACAGAAGTTCAATGGCTTGTATAAGGTCACACAGAGAGTGAGTGGCAGAGTGGGAATTTGAAAACAAAGAAAAACTGATTCTGAATCTTGGGGTCCTTATGCTATATCATGTTAAAGGACTTAATGGCACTCTTGACTTCCAGTGGCGGTGATGGACTCTCTACCTGTGTACAAGAAAGGCAACTATACATTTGCTAAAGGTTATGAATTGTCCTAACTCCTTGGTTTCTGGAAGAAGTGGAGTTTGAAGTATAAAACTGCCTTTCAGTAGACAACTTGATATAACCCATCCATAGCTGGGAACTGAGTTTTTGCTTTCTATCCCATACCCCACCCTGAATGCTATCTCTCAGAACACTTGGGATTAATAGCCCTGGACTTCCCTCTAAAGCTCTAGCTTTAGAGACTGTGCAAAGCATAAAGGACTGAGTCGGGAGGACCTGAGTTCGGTTCCGGCTTCAGACACTTAACACCCACACCCCCACACACACACACACACACAAAACAACTAGCCATATAACCTTGGGCAAGTCACTTAACCCCAATTGCCCTCCAAAAGGCAAAAAAAAGAACATAAAGGACTTCTCAAGGTTGAGGACACAAGAGAATGAAGGCCAGTGAGAGAATTTCCCTCTGTGTCTTAGCCAGCCTTTGGATCTAGTTAATGGAATTCTAATTATATTAGCAGAAAAACTAGCAGGTACAAAACAAAATTTATATTCAAGAATAGATAAATAGATAGAGACGATAGAGAGATGTAACTGTGTAGCACCAATGTAATAGTCACAGTGCCCAAAATTACTATAAATATACATGCACAGTGCTCAATCACAAAATACAACAGACTCTCCACATAGAAGAAAGAAGCAAAACATTTATTCAGACACCAGAAAACCAAATCCCAAAACCAGTAAGATGATTCCATCATAGTAGCAAAGAATTTAATATTCCACAACAGCACAGAGAGCCATGCCATCCTTTAGCCTTCCCACAAACCAATACTTACTCACAAGCCTGACTGACTCCCTGGAACCCATCTTCTGCTCCTCCCAGTCTAGCTAGCTCTGACTCCCAGGTTCCTGTGGGCTCTGCTCCACCCTTTAGTAAACTCCTCCTACCACAGACTCCATGTGACTACATTCAGTCTATTAGGGGGACAGAGTTAATTTTCAAAGCAGGGAAGGTCTTCAAATTACAATTACTTAACCCCAATTGCCAGAGAGAGAGAGAGAGAGAGAGAGAGAGAGAGTGTTAAGTGCTTCTTATGTACAAGGCACTGAGCTGAGCAGTTGGGATAAAAGTATCAGCAACCACAATAGTCTCTATCCTCAAGGAGTTTACATTCTAATGAGGGAAGACAATACATAAAGAAGTTTTATGAGGAGAGAGAGAAAGAGGATAATGTGGTAGATAAAGAGGAATATTACAGCATGAAACCAAATATGACATATGGCTAGGCCCTTCCTTAAATAGTGGTTGATGGAGTAAGTCACCCATGGAGAGGTTTCTTAGACTCTAGATAAGTCAACAAAAAATAATGTGGAGATGCTACAGGGTAGAATCAAATTCTTCATTGACATTAAAATAATGAGCCAAGAATCCCAGCCTCAGCATTCAGTTATGAGGACTTCCTGAAAAGAAAATGTCTCCCTCCTCCATGTGCCAATGGGAGTTGGGAGGTTTGGGTTAAACACCAGAACAATGTTCATTTCTATGCTGAAATGGGAGTCAGCTAGAGTGAGGTTCTGCCCTGTGAGTGTTGGGAGAATTTGGATGGTTGTCACTTGTAAAATACATGTTTTTATTGGTTATATGCTTATTATCCCCATTTATCCTTATCCAATTAAACTATGAGCTAATAAAATGAATCTTTCTAAGGAGGCCTTTAGATGGTAGCAATGAAGAGGAAAAGATCTTCTTAGAGTAATTTGCGGATTTCAAGCTAACAATCTGACTGGATAATCCACATACAAATCCTAGAGGAACAAGAGAAAAGTGATGTCATCTGCAAAGCAGGTGGAGCTAAGGCCAAAATGGCAGCCAGTATGCTGAGAGCCAGAGAAAGCATCTTGTTCACTCCCAGAGAGCCCTCTAGTGGTGGGTGGGGCAGATGACAGGTGGACCTTAAGCATATTGACTAGTTCTCCCTACTGACTACAGGGTCTTGCTAGCACCCCCAACACTTACCTGTCATAGATTGACAGGTGAAAATAAATTCAAGAGGCTGTGTAATCCAAATCCATCATTATATAGTAAAAAATTGAGGCATAGGGTGGTTAAATATGAGGATAAAATGCAATACCATATGAAAAGTGCTCTGCAAACCTCAAAGCATTATATAAATGCTAGTTGTTATTAAATAGTTTGTTTACCCAACATTACATTATGCAGGCAGTGTTAGAGAGGAGATCCAGAGATCTCTTTTTTTATCTCAAAATGAGGAAGAACGGCAATCAGTGAACAAATAGAGTTCATAAACTAAGCTGTATATGTGATTTTTGTACTAGTGGGTTCCAAATATAATTATCAGGCACCTAACAATGGAAGTAATTAAAGAGGGCAGGAAAATTTCAGCTTGGGTCAGGTGTCCCAAATACCATAATGGAGTTAACAGGCTTGATTATACTGAAGTTATTTAAACAAAAATAATAATTCACATTTACATAATGTTTTATATCACAAAATACTTTATATGCATTCACTTTATTTCATGCAATTCATCTAATCTTTGCAAAAATCTTCTGTAGTATTGATTACTGCAAGTATTATTACTTTCATTTTACAGAGGATGTTAAGACTCAGAGGTTTAGTTACTTACCCAAGGTCACACAGTGACCAAACTAGAACTTTGAATCTACAATTACTAAAACTAGAAAGGATCTTCTCAATATATCATCTGGTATCAGAAGTTCTTACCTGGGGGAAGGGATTTGTGAACATTTTTCAAAAATATTCTCATGACTATATTTCAATATAATTGCTTTCCTTTACAATTCTATACATCTTAAAACATTTAAAAACATGATTCTGAGAAATGGTCAGTAGACATTACCACAGTGCTGGAGGGGACAAGGTTAAGAAGCAGGGAGTCATCCAAATGCCCCATTTTAGAAAGGCAGCTTGGTACAGTGGAAAGCCAACTGAACTTGGAGTCAGACAACCTGGGGTTTCCTGTTAGTGACCCTTAGTTTTGTGATTACAGGCAACACATTTGACCTTTATATGCATCAGTTTCTACACTTGTAAAATGACAGTAATAATATTTCTATTAACCCACAAAGTTATTAAGAGGGAAGCGCTTTGTAAATCTCAAAGCACTCACATATAAACACGGGTTATTACTTAATAGCTGGGGAATCTGTGACCTAAGGCAAGAAAATGAACTGCCCAAAGATAGAGTGTGGGACTAGAAATCAGGTCTCTTGAGTCTCACTCTAGTACTCTTTCAGCTAGACCACACTGCCTCCATGGAAAGTCCCTTGGCTAAGATGATCACACAATGTTACACAGCTTGCTTTGTCACATTTAGATAAGTATCCATTTCTTCCCTTGGAGACCAGGGTCCAGTGAAGTCTTTGGGTGTCAGAAGTGACCATAGTTTTGCTGAGGGAAAATCAGAATAAGACAAAAATTCCCAAAATATGGTTTAGGGACCCCGGAAGTGCTTGAGACCCTTTCAGAGGGTCTGTGAGATTAAAACTATTTTAAAAATAATTCTAAGATGTTTGAATTTTGAATGTGGCATATTTCAATAGACTTGGCCCACATAAAGAAAAGTTCTTGGGGCAATGGGGAGCTTAATAATTTTTAAGAGTATAAAACAGTCTTAAGACTCAAAAAGTTTGAGAACAGTTTATCTAAGATAACTTCGGAAATATCTCATAGAATCATGGGATCAGAGATGGAGACCAGAAAGGATCCCAGAGACCATCTAATCCAACCGCTTCCTTTTACAGATGAGAAACTGAATCCCAGAAAGGCTGCTTGCTCGTGGTCATATAGCTAATGGGACTGAAGCAGTATCTGCAGCCCTATGCCTGACTTCACATCCTGCATTCCATCCCCTATGCTGCCACAGCACACCTCTGTTCTGCTTCTCATAGGCTAGAAGGTCTCTTACAAAATTGGTAAGTAACTCACATTTGTCTTTGAATATCCTGCCACTTCCCTGCTCAGTAGCCCCAGCCCTCCTGTGTGTGTACCTGCATCTGTTTACACGGGGTCTCTCTCTCCATTAACTTCTACATCCTCATTCCCAACAAGGTGCTAGCTAATAAAGGTTCAAGTTATGATTTTTTTTTTCCATTTTAATAGTGAATTCAAAGAAAGAAATGAATCTTTAACTGGAGAATTTCATGCATTGGTGGGAGGTAGAAGTGGGAAGATAACTTGGGACAGAACCAGTGACCTGCCCAGGAACCTTCAAATAATATTTTACAGATGGCCATCTACTTTACCTGCTTGTTAGTCTGGCCTCCTTCAAATGCCTTATTCCCTGGGAGCTATAGTACAGATGAGGTTGAATGGAATTAGGGGAAGAAAATGTCAGAAGAACTTTCCAGAATACGGTAATATAGACAAAGGTAGCACTCACAGAGTTGAGCCCATAGGGAGAAAAAACACTTAACAATTATTCATGGAAGGCCCACAATGGTCAAGGTAGTCTTGAAGACACTGAAAGACTTTGAGGAAGAAGGTGGTTGTTTAAAAAGAGAATATATTCAAGGGTAGATGGGAGAGCCCTAGAGACAAAGCATGCCCAGAGTCAGCCCTGTGTAGAACATGGAGGGCAGTGAAGCATTAGCAGCCATATTGAAAACCCAAAGGATAACTGATCTGACAAGCTCTGAATCCCACACTGGGATCTTCTGATACAAATGCCCTGAAAATAGGCATGAACTTATCCTCATTTGTAACCCAGATTCTCCTAACCCAGAACAGACAGGCAGTCCCAGTTACTTCCCATCCTCGAAGACCCATTCTTCACTTCCTGACATGGCTAGTGATATGCTCGTTTGCCAGCTCAGTGATGCTGGTCTTACCGAAGAGATGAAGGAGGAAAAAATGCATCCAGACTGGGCACAGCGTAGGGATAGCTCTGCATTTGCCTTATGACAATCTGCTATGAGGCACTGTTTCCAGGAATTTATTTGTCATAAAGCACTTCACCATAAAAAGAAATTGGATTTGGACTGGGTCTGTGACATTTCTGCTTCCCCTCTCTGAGTCTGAGTTTCCATGTCTGTAAAAATGGCGACTTCACAAGGTTATTATGAGGAAAGACTATGTAAACTTTTAAGTGATCAACAAATGTGAATTTTTATGATAATAATTATTATTTCATTTCATCTTCACATCCACCCTGTGGGGCAGTTCTCTTCACCCTAGTCTTACAGATGAGGAAACTGAGGCAGAGAGTTTAAGTAAGTTGCCTAAGGAGATAAAGTAGTGGTGGTAGGACTCAATTCTTTCTACTACTGACTTCCATGTGATAGGGTAGTATAATTGAAAGAACACTGGTCTTTGAACTGGGTCAAATCCCAGCCCTGACACTTGCTAATATAGGAGGTAGTGTACAGCAGTGGAAAGGGACATTTGAGCTCAAAGTTCTGACTCAGACATTTTCTAGCTGAATGACCCTGTAAAGGTCATTTCAGGTCTCACTTTCCTCATACATAAAATAGAAATAATAAAATGTACACTGTCTAACTGAGCTACCACATAGGGATGTTCATATAAAAAGTCCTACATAAATTTTAAAGCACACTAGGCATTAGCTAATTAACACTATTATATTTATTTTAATTGGAAACTGAGTTTACAAGTGAAGTCTAAGCATACTGTAGGAAAACACTTGGGCAGAATAATCACCAAATGGTAGAGGCCTAGATCCCAAGCTAGGACCTCAGCACGTATTTATAGCCCAACCCCCTAAGGGACTTGCCTAAGCTTACACAGACAATAAAGACAGGGTTTAATCCAGGCCTTCCAACCCCACAGGAAAAGCTATTTCCATCAAATCACCCTGACTCTGCTGAGCTCCTGTGGCCCCGCAAGGAAGGTCTTTGTCATAGGGTGTCTCCCAATGGCTTGGCAAGCTGTCGAGATCTGGATTGAATTGCAAGGAAACAGGTACAATGACTTTACCAATATGACTCAAATTCAAGCTATATTCTAGCAGGCTCAACCTGCCTCCTGAGTGTGCCTTTATCACATGTCTCTGTCATCATGGGCTAGAGGGCTGCGCTGGCTGCCCTAGCAAGCTATTTTTAATCCACCTGAATTGTGTTCAAGTATAGTCCATACATGATTATTGAAAACAATCGCAGGAAGGATTTCTCTCTTAACCACACAACATTCATTGGTAAAGATCTAGGAGGCAAATTAAAATAAAAGAGCTAAGAAAAAAATGAAAAAGAGAGAGAAAGAGAGAGAGAGAGAATTATCATTTCAGAGGGTTTTTTTTTTTTTGTTCTTCCCTTGTCTGGCTCCATTTTCTGTGGGGGAAAAAAGAGATTTGGCCACCCTTCAAAGAGACTAAAATAAAGACCACACTCCTGGAAAGTCACACAGTATTGTGGCAGCATGGAAACAGAAAGTCCCAGAACCTAAGTCAGTCAGTCAGTCAACAAGCATTTATTAGGTACTTAGTATACATACATACATATATATATATATATATATACACACACACACA
>NW_027185698.1:25084936-25111817 GCF_028583685.1 Petaurus breviceps papuanus | reverse complement strand
ATATATATATATATATATATATATATATACACACACACACATGCGCATGCACACACACACACACACACACACACACACACCAGGCACTGTGCTAAGCACTAGGGATACAAATAAAAGTAAAAACAGCCCTTGCCTTAGGGAGTTCCCTTTCAAACGGGGGAGATAACATGTTAATTACTAGGTCCCTACAAGATATATAAAGAGTAGATGAAAGGCACTAGCCAACAGCTGGTAGACCTGGAGGGAAAAAACCCTGGAAGAGTTTTCTGAGATTTGGGTTGAGTCTTAAGAGAAGCCAGGGAAACTACAAGGCACAGGTGAAGAGGCAGAGCCCTCCAGACATGGGATACAGCAAGTGCAAAGGCATAGAGATGTGAGATGTGGTACCATGTTCAAGAAAAAGCAAGTAGACCATACTTATAGAGTGTTGAAGGGGCTAGAAATATAACACTGGAAAGGTAGAAAGAACTTTTACCTCCAAACTGGAGGAAAAAGGAAACCAGCTCATTGAGCATGGAGTTAAGACTGTCAAACCTACACTTTAGGAAGATCGTTTTGGCAGAGAATTGGAGAAGGGTTTGAGACAGAGACCAGAGAGAAGGTTACTGCAACAATCCAAGTGAGAGGTGACAAGGGCCTGAACTAGGGGGGTAACTGTGTGAGTGGAGATAGAAAATGAATGTGTTTTGAGAAGATGTGTTTTGATGGTAGAAACAAGAAGGTATGCCAACAGAATGGATTATGTAGGTGATTGAGATTCAAGATCAAGATTCACACTGAGGTTATGGGTTTGGGTGACTGAGAGGATGGTGATCCCCTCCATAATAATAGGGAAAGAGGGGAGGGTTTGGTGGGAATAGGAAAGGTAATGAATTCTATTTTTGATAGGTTAAGTCTGAGATGTCTTAGAGACCATTGATTCCAGCATTATGACATATCAAAAAACTGTTTTGGCCATGAGATATGGCAGTGCTTGAAATATATTGAAGGAACCCATAAATACTGGCCTGATGAACTACACGAAAGGAAATATAGGTTGCCCATTTCAGAAAGATCTTTGTTTTTGCAGAAACAAGGCTACCTTATGTGTAGGGAAGAATATGGGATTTTTCACAAAGAGCTGAGAAAAAAGATGTTCCACTGATCAGGATAGGGTCCTCTGCAATCATTTTCTACCCCTTGAAATGCTGTTGTGCTTTCTCAGTGTTGAAGAGACCAACCATTCCATTTCCATCTTGAAAAACACTGTTACTTTCCACATTCGAACATTTTAAAATATTCTGTTACTTCGCCAGAGATGAAAAGGAGGAGGGGAGAATAGAAGAAAGGGAAGGGGAGGAAGCATACTAATAAATGAAAGTGATCTACAAACTGAAGATATCAATAAAAATTAAATATTCACCATTTCCACAGCTAATGTTGCTGTAGTTGTAGCAATATGACTAGTGCCTACATTCAAGAGGTAATGTCAGTAGTGAATTTCTTCCTGGGATTTTTTTCCTTTAAAAACAAAACAAAACAGGTTCTACAAAAAACACGTACCTTCAAGGAACTAGGCAAGTGAATTATCGCCCAGCTATAACTCAACATATGGTTCCCTTCTCATTATTTATTTACTGAGTATTTATATCCCACTTAGTACTTCTGCAAGATTCAAGGCAGATTTTTTTAATCATTATAAAAAATAAATAATAAAATAAGGGCCAGGTTCCTGACAATATAATGATTTGCCTGCCTCCCCTTGCCCCCAAATGAAACCGTATTTCTTTGTGCCATTTTTTTCTGAAAATATCATCATTTGGCCAAATATAATTTTCCTTCATTCTAGTGTTAAAGAGGTGACATGACTTAGTGGGGATAATATGGGCCTTGGAGTCTGGACTGAATGCTGGCTTTTCCACTTACTAGTTGGATGACATTAGGCAAGTCATATCACCTAAACTAGCCTCAATCTTCTCATCTCTAAAATGAGCATAATAATACTTATCCAGAGACACACTAGGGCATTGCTAAAGGATTGGCCTTGAGTCAAGAAAACGCAGGTTGAAGCTGTGCCCTTGATACTGACTGCATGACAACAGGCAAGTGATACAACCTTTCATTTGCCCATAACTCCCATTAATTACCTAGCTAGACTGGTGTAGGAACTTTCTCCATCAGGAGTTTTCCCACACTGAGAAAATACCAGCTTATAGCCCAGTGGTTAGAACCCCAGATCGGGGGTCCAGAAGACCTGAGTTTAAATTTGTCCTCAGGTATTTAGCAGCTGTGTGACCCTAGACAAGTCACTGAACCCTATTTACCTCAGTTTCTTCAACTATAGAATGGGGGTAATAATAGCACCTACCTAACAGGGCTGTGATCTGTAAAGCACTAGCACATTACCCAGCACATAGTTAAATATTTAGTAAATGTTCATTCCTTTCCTTTTTATACGCTTCAAAAAACAGAAGGAAGGAAAGGAGAGTAGAGGGGAGGGGAGGGTAGAGGGGAGGGGAGGGGATTGATTGCTGGGGAAAGATGAATACCCCTATGGCAAAGTGCAGTGGTTGCCTACCTGTCACCACAGTGAACGAGATACATGTCTTTTTTGTCACCGTGAATGCCAGAGCACCATCTTGTCTCAGAAAGGCAGAGAAGAAATCGCACTATTGACCACCCTTATTATAATGGGAAAATATTGTAAGGATATTTCAATAGCTGTCCAGAGGAGACACCAGGAGTACCAGATAGCTACTGACTGCTTCCAACAAGGGAAGATAAAGGTCCAAAAGGAAGGGGGAGAAATGCATCAGAACAAGAAGCAAATCCACTTAGAAGATATGTGAATAGGAACTCTGTTTACTAGCCTGGCCCTCCGGGGACATCTGCTAATAATCCACTGTATGTGTAGTTTACAATAAAAGCTTTATTCATATATGGAGCACCATAGAAGCACGTGGGACCACCTGACAGTTAAGGTGCAGATAGTACCAAGTGAGCTTCCTTCTCACTACCAGCAGCGCATACTACCTGTCACACACACACACATACACGCTACTCTGTTTTTAAAATTGAGAGCCAGGGTGAATATAGCATCCATTTAATTCTCAAGCTTATACATCTTGATAAAGGCAATGGTTGATCATAGCATGATTAAAAGGGAAAATAAAATACAGCATTGTGATAATAGCAATAAAACACACAGAGGCATGCACACAAAGAAACCCATAAACCTTAAAGGGACATATGTGTATGTTAGAGTTGTATATAAACCTATATAGATATCTACAGATGTCTATTATCTATGAAGAACTCTGTAGATGGATATTGGTATCTGTTTACAGATATCTATCTCTGCAAATAGATATCTATCTAGATATAGTCTCAATTATTAATCAACAAATATTTATTAAGTGACTATTATGTTCTAGGAAATGTCCCAAGCACTGAGGCACTGTGCCTTCCCCCCAATAGATAGATATCGATACATCTATAGATATACTGATATATATATGCTATATATATACACACATATATATCTTCATCATTATATATAGACATATCTCCAAATCCCTCTAGGTAGGTATATCTATAGATGAGTGGATATGGATATAGGCATAAATATCTAGATATAGATAACACAGATATAAGAGAGACAAAGATATAGAGTGAATAGATAGATATAAGATACAGATATGGAACATATAGATATAGACATAGTTCCCTTTAAGTTTTAAAATCAGAAGACCAAGATACAAACTGTGGTTCTGCCACTCTCTTCCTTTGTGACCTTAAACAAATAAGAACTATTTGGGGCCTCAGTTCCTTCCAGTATAAAACAAAAGTTTTGGACTAGGTGTCTTCACATAATCTTGGACTTAGAAGGGACATTTTGTGTCATCTATAGTCTAGTCCAGAGCTTCCCAAACTTATTTGACCTATTTTCCCCCAAAAAAATTACTCAGTGCCCCCCTGGAAATCTACTTTCTTTAACCCTTTATGTTTTTTTTAAACATTTTCATCATTTCAAAAAATATATAATTTTTAATTATACATCTTAAATTTATAATTAATTGTAAATTTGTGGGGGTTTTCCTGCACTGAAATTTTGATGATTCAATATTGTATCATGTAACTGTATAGTGTCATGCTGTAAACCAGTCATTACATACAAATATTCCTAATGATGCATACTGGACTCTCTGACAATGAGTGACACACTTGCTTGTTAAGACCTGTTGTTTGACGACCAACTTGCATTTTGTGTGTTTATTTGGAAAATAATGTAATCACTACAACTTTAACTCTGTTATACAACAGTTGAAACATGTATGAATAGTTTTTCAAAATTTTATCTTCTCTTCTTTCCTTATGCTTCCACAGTCCTCTTATTTTTATTCAAAGCCCCCTAATCACACCTGAGCCTATTACTGCCCCCCTGGATTGTTCCAGCACCCTCCAGTGGGTTATATTACCTAATTTTGGAATTTATGGCTCCAGTCCAACCCAGACCTGAACAAGAATGACAAGAATGGCCTCTACAACATCTCTGAGAAACCTCCCTATGGCTTCTGCTGGAGTACTTCCTGTGATGTATGATTCACTGTCCATTCTACTTCTGCACGATTCAAATTATTAGCAATTAATAATTCCTCAACTTCTACCCAACATGCTCCAAAAGATATCATTGGTAAATGTTAGAGTTGGGTTTTGAACCATGTCCTTTTGATTCTAATCTCCTGCACTCTATACCATGTTGCCACCTCTTCTAGAGTTTTTTTTAATAAGCAATTTGTTGGGGTTTTTTAAATGCCATACTCACTTCCCAATACTATATATCATTCCCCCAATACACAATAAAATTATTTCTTTGCAACAAAGAAATCTAATTAGGCAAAGCCTGTATTTGTATCCTTAGAGCTTAGCACAGTGCCTAGTACATAATAGGTGCCTAATAAATGCTTACTGACTGAATGAATGGCAAAACAAACACATTGTCACCACCTGATATGCCTCATTCCATGTCTATAGTTTACTACCACTTTGCCGAAGAGAAGGAGCTTTATTTCAGTCAATCTTCCGAAGCTAAGATTATAGATTACTTTTAAACAGAGTTTTAATGTTTTTTCTAATGTGATTTTCCATATATTATTGTTCTTTTGGGTCTGCCTTATTTGCTCTGTACATTTTTTTCTCTTGATAAATTGGCCTTAGATGACATTAGAGCAAAGAAGATTGGTCTCCTGGCAAGGAAGAAGTCTCAGGCCCTCTCTTTTGAGCCATCAAGAAGCCAAGAGTTCATGACCCTGCTGTTTCTTCAGTCTCTTTGGTGTTGTTTTTGTGATTTTTTTCCCTTGCTTTTAGGTGAATGAGATTGGCAATGGATTCAACTTTGTAAGATTTGAAAGTTCAGGAAAATGAACCACCAGATGCACCAGAGTTCCTGGAGCCCCTGTCAACAGCTGCCAGAAGCCAGATGGCAAGAAGCTCTACCTCACCTGACAGTAACAGAATTGCAGATTCATCCAAATATATCAGCAACACTACATTTGGAAGTGAGCATGGTGGGGCAAAGGCTAGGTAGAAACTTTGTTAAGTCTGAGCCCACTCTACCCAAGGGCTGCGGTCAGAGTCTGGAAAGTGTACCCTAGGTGTTGAAGGAAAAGTGCATGTAACTTCTACTCTTGCTATACCTTGGCAGGAAATATCCATTTATAAAAAAAAAATTTTTAAATTTCATACATCCTTTGAAACTGATCAGTTAAAGAATGACCCTTGATTTGATATATCTGTTCACTATCTATCTTGATAGCAGACTTTTGTCACATGTTGATTTGCGTTTTCCCCCTTCCAGTCCTCTTCTTATTACAGCTATATTTTGTTTATGTAAGAGCTTTTCCAATTTTATGTATTAAAATGATGTATTTTATCTTATAAGATTTATTTAAGATTTCTCTCACTACCCAAAGATATGAAGGGTACCTCCTCCTATTATTCTCTACATTTTTAACATTGGGGTTTTATGTTAAAATCACTTATCTGTCTAGAGCTTATTCTGATATATGGTATAAGACTCTGAGGGGAAAAGTCTAATTTGTGCCAAACTGCTTTACACCTTTCCCTATAGTTGTTGTCATCTAGGGAGTCCTTTCCCAGTAGTTTATGTTCAAGATGTTATCAAACATGTAGCTGTTAAATTCAAAGTGCTTCAGGGTCTTGCTGGTTTAATCTTTTGTACTGATAAGTTTTTCTAGTTTTTAACCAGTAGAAATAGTTTTGATACTTAATTATTTATAATTCAGTTTGAGATCCATTAAGGCTAGGGTCTCTTCATTTCTACTTTTTCCACTGTGTTCTTTTTTTTTAATTCTTGAGTTTTTGTTTTTTCAAAGAAGTTTTGTTATTATTTTTAATCTGCAAAATAATCCCATGGTAGCTTGTATTGGCTTTAAATCTATAAATTAATTTAGGATATCATCATTTTTTAAAAATGGAAGCAACCCAACCATGCACAATGAATATCTAATAGAATTTCCTTTATTTTTATAACAAGTGTTTTGTTGTTTTATTTCATTAAATCTGGAGTGTTTCTTTGTAAGTTAACTTGAAGATACTGTATGCTTGTTCTAATTATTTTGAATAGAGTTTCCTTTTCTGACTTTTCACAGATGTAGTTTATAATATTCAAAAAGTCTAGTGGTTTGTGGAAACTTATTTCCTATTCCTCACTCATAAGCAATCCCCTTCTATTAAAGTATGTTTCCCTTCCTGGACTTTTGAAATCTTACCCATTCTTTATGGTCAAACTGAAACTGATTTAAGAAGCTTTCCTTATTTGCCCAGTTGGAAGTGATCTTTCTTTCCTCTAAGTATTGTGCTTTGTATTTTCCTTAAGGCCTTGTCACTCTCCTTTGACATAGCTACTATAATGCATGATATTATATATCTGTCTACATGTCATATCCCCTCTGAAAGATTATAAACTCTATAGGAGGAAGGATCATGCATGAATTATCTTTTCATCTTCCCCAGTTCCTAGAACATTAGATTTTTCACAAGGCAGATACCTGGTAGTGGATAAATGAACAGTCATCATTGTTTTCATCATCATCATCATCATCAAGATCACTTATGCAGTGCTTTACAGCTGATAAAGTGACTTCTTTATGATAGATCAATGAAGTTGATATTGCAGGTACTTTTCTTCCCATTTTGCAGATGAGGAAGTCAAGGCCAAAGGCATAAAGTAGCCAGTTCAGGGTCACATCACTTATAAGTGTCAGAGCAAGATTAGAAATTGGGCCCCCTGAATCCAAAAGTAATACTGTCTTCAGGAAGTATTTCTGAATCATCCACAAAGTATATGGTACTGGGCTTAATATTTCATTTGCATCACTGATTACAAAGTGACTATCTTCATCATTCCACAACCCAGGTGTTCACTAGAGACATAGCTTTATGGTATCTGACCCTAGAATCTCAAGACCAAATGACTGTTGGATTGTTGGTTGCACTCTTGAATCCTGACTCTGACACTAGCTAGCTGCGTGACCATAGATGAATCACTTCAATTCTCTGAGGCCCAATAAAAAGACTCCTCTGTCAAAAAACAAAGGATAATATTTGCACTAATTACCTCATGGGGTAATTATGAGGAAAGCGTTTGGTAAACATTAAAGCACAGTAGACATGTAAGTTATTTTATCTGAAACTCAATAGATATGTAGCTGTTTTTATTTTTGCAGGAAAATCTTTACTTTATTAGGCACTGAGAAAAGAATGGATGTGACCTGTTAATGTTCAGTATGCCCTATGGAAAGTTACGGGCTTTGACGCTACTTCTTTCAAATCTTCTAACAGAAGGTTTTGTTTTTGTTTTCATCTTTCAGAAAGGCCTGTCATATTTGTTCTTCCATGCCTTCTGTTAAGAGTTTAGCACACAGAGGCTGAACACTCCCAAATTACCTTTGCTTTTTAGCCTGACTGTAAAAGAAAGATGTTCCAGTTAGATTCGGATATGTGGGCTCTAAAGCAAGCACCAGAGGATATTTATTGTTTTAATTTGGCCTCATCTTTATACAGACTCCATTTAGTATCATGAGACTTTAATAGAAGGCCATCCTACACAGTGCAATTATTACCAGCGTGCCTGAGAACCATTAGAAAAATAAAACCTGCAACAGGCAAATGCTGGCCTATAAACAGATCTCAGCAGGCTCGACAGCACATGTACGCACAGAGAAACAAATCCCCAAACCCAGCACCACTCTCAAGATTAGCAAGATGAGGAACCAGAGAGGCAGAAAAGACTTCCCTCTTCTCCCCGGAGCCTCTACCCTGCTCTCAAAGATCAATAAACACAGGCTCTGATAGATTCCTTGCAAGAGTATGTTTTCAAAGGGAAAGAGTTTTGTTTGGGGAGGGTGGCTTTCATTGAATCTAAAGGAAAGCAGTAATGTGAAAGATATCAAGAGGCCTAAAAAAGAAGAACTGAACTAGGAGTCAGATGAACCAGAGTTTTGTTCTAGCTCGGCCACTGACAGGCTATCTGAGTTATTCCACCCATCTGAACCATCTGTTTTTAAAAAATGGCAGGGAGGGTCTTAGACTAATAGATGATAATTAGATAATTCCAGGGTCTCTTACAGGTCTAGAAATTCTATGATTCTAATCTTAGATGTTTCACTAGGTCATTGCATGGCTTTGACAAGACTGGACCTTTTTCCTTATATGCCAAATGAATTTTGATATTTGCCTCACTTATCTCTGAGTAAGATGTCTAGGCTACAAAGGCTGCATTGCAGAATACTGTTCAAGTTTAGGAATTAAGACCTATCAGGGGAGACAATCAGGAGTTAAGCCAGTCTTGTTTTTTTATTACTACTACGAGTAAAACTGGCATATGCATTCTGAGTTGCACCCAAGAGAACCTAGTACACCCAATACAAACTTTTCTATGTCAGGAATTATAGTCAAATAAGCAAGTATCAGGAATCAGTGAAGGGAATGAAGACTGGAGATTTCTTGGCCAATAACTCTCCCTGTACCTACTGCTCTGGAACCCATAGGATCATTGGCTGAAGTGACAACAAAGACTGAAGCAGTAGAGGGTTCTGTTGTTAACAGTGGACCTTAGATGACTATTATATTTGAGTCATCCTATGAACAAAACAGGGCAGATACCCTTAACAGCCTGCGACAGAACAAGACTACTGTGGCCTTCAGGGAAGGGATTACTCACATCAGGGGCACCTCATCATGTATCTATAGTCCCCAAGGGAGTTTGTAGTCATTAGTGAAGAAATAGCTAGGACTGCCTTAGTACATCTGGATACTGGTAGTATTCCTGAAGTTTCTTTTTCATAATCAAATGTAAGATCCTTAAAGCAAGTGTTTCTTGTCATTTTATCTTCAGCACAAAGGAGAGTTCCTATCACATAGTGGATATAACAAGTATTTGTTGATTAATAACTTTGACTGGGACAAGGTCAAACCTCTTTGGAGTATTTGCTGAACTTGGAAGAAATAAGCTGGGACCAATTACCTAACCATCCTAAATCATCCTTTCCTCCTGTGGAGAAGTTTACAGAAGAGAAGAAAGTACTAGCAAGATACTAAGAGATTGTCTGCAATTCAGCACTGCACAGCTACTCCTAGGAGGACCACATTAACCACAGATACGAAGAGTTTTGATTTGGAGAATGTATGATATCTAAGGAAAAGAAAGATCTGAGAAAAGAAAAATCACCGCTAGTGTTAGAGGGTTTTCACTGAGTGCATGGGACATGGTGGCATGGGTGGTGAACCACATATACTCTTCACTTCCAATGGTTACTTCCATTGTGAGAATAATATTGAAGAAATGCATTCTTTGAGGTGAAAAATACAAGGAATCTAGTAGGGATACAGAGTGAAAGAATGAGAAAAATATCAGGTTTGGAGTCAGAGGAAATGATTTCAAATACCAATATTGGCACTTGCTATCTTTGTCATCTTAGAAAAATCACTTGGACTTAATCACTCTGATTCAAGATCTCCACATCTGGAAAAGGAAATGGTTGGACTAGATGATGTCTAAGTTCCTTTCCGATATTTCTAGGATCTTATGATCTTGAAATAGAAGCTAGTCCATTATATCACCACTCAGTCTTATAGTCCTTATACACTATCCTTGGAAGGACATGAGGAAAGACTCCTGAAAGCACTGGTTTTAGCCTGTGGGTAGTTTGTTGGTCTAAAAGCTGCTGATTGACAAATGTTGGTATCACCAAGAAGCTTTGTCATATATGAGGACCACTGTCTTACAGGGAAAGAGAATATTTATACCACTATTATGGTACAAATCTTGGCTCAAATTATGGTACAAAAAAATTGGTCTATAGACTACCAAACCCTAAATAAATATTTTAACATGAATCAGTAGATAGCATCATGAGTTTAGGCTTCCTTGGTTGGGTCTCTATCAGTCAGTGGTTCGTTGTGTTAGAGTGGACATTAACAGATCCCCCATGCAAAAGACAAGCAGAATACTTTTCTTTGCCCAAAGGGGTCCTATTAATCTGGGCACAGTCACAAGGGGTCACTGAGGGCAACAGTCATTTTTTAGAAGCTTGTGGAGAAAGTTGTGGATGATATGAACAACTTACAGTTTGAGAAGACCTGGGAAGAACATGAGGAAAGACTTCTGAAGGCATTGATGTTTGCTGGTTGAGAAGCTGTTGGCCTTAAGCTGCTGGCTGACAAATGTCAATTATGCAGAGAAGCATCTGTCATATAACGTGAGCCACCATCTTATGTGAACAGAGAATAAGGATTTACTTAAAGAAAAAGAAGAACTCACAATATGAACACTTTCAAAATATTATCATGAACTAAAGACATCTCTAGGATTAAATGGGTTTTTTAATCAAAATTCTTTGGAAAAAACTATGCTATCATTACACAGTTCCTCGGGGATTTCACTCACAGATATCTTGATGAAAGGAATACCTAGAAGAAAGCTTGAAAGACATATCAAAAACAGCGTAGGGGATATGCCAGGTCTGACACATATTGTGTGATCATAAGCAAATCACCTGACCTCTCATTCTCAATTTCTTCATCTAACAATTTAGTATATGATTTGGACTGCCCCCTTCATAGGGTTGTCGGGTGGAAAGCACTTTGTAAACCTTAAAGCACTTTGTAAACATGAGCTGTTGTCACCTGTTTGGAATCATCAGGGTCCATAGGGGAACTAAATTCAAAATCATAAAGAGTTAGCCCCTACTATGTGCAAAGCACAATGCTAGTCACCATGGAGATACAAAAATAAAAAGAACTTGTCCCTGCCTTCAAGAAACTCACATTTTACTACAAATTCCTTTATACTGTGACATATAAGTAAATCCAAAATAATTTGAAGAGAGCATACCAAGAAGTGGGTGGAGAGAACAGGAAAGACTACATAGGAGACAGCTTCTGAGTAAAGCTTTAAAGAAAGCACGAGATTTAAAAGGGCAGTTAGATGGCACTATAGTGCATAGAGTGCCTGACCTGAAGTCAGGAAGACTCATCTTCCTGAGTTTTAATCCGACCTAAGACATTTACTAGTTGTGTCACCTTGAGCAAGTCACTTAACCCTATTGGCTTTAGTTTCCTCATCTGTAAGATGAGCTGGAGAAGGAAATGGCAAGCCACTCCAGTATCTTTGCCAAGAAAATCCCATGTGGGGTCACAAAGAGTCAAACACAACAGAGACAAGACTGGACAAGAGCAACGGATTCAAAGACACACCTTTGAACTGTTGGGTTCTGTGCAACCTCACCTTCACTTCAACCACTCCTCTGAATTCCCCTCATTTTTTTCACCTCTGGATCTAAGGACCATAATCAAACCCACTGCTTCTTGAAAGGATGTCTTCATCAATTTCCTTCAAATCCTAGTGACTTTCCAAAAAACACTTTTCCATGGCCACCACCTTTCTTTATTTGTAATTTTCCCCTTTTAGAATATAATCTCCTTGAAAGCACATACAGCTTTTGCATGTATATACCCAGTGCTTACCATGCCTAGCCTGGGCATATTCTCAAGTAAAGGTTCTGTTCAGGAACTCACCAATCGGGGCGGGGGGGAGGGAATCACAGAGGCAGAGGCATCTCCAGGGAGAGAAAGCTGCTGGGGTAGAGATGGAAAAAGAGTAAAATCATCTACTTCAAATATTTGAAGGACTCTCATGTCGAAGATAGAGTAGACATTTTGGTCCCCAAAGTCAGAAGTGGGATCAACAGATAGAAATTGCAAAAAGGAAAATTTCTGTTTAATAGAAGAAAGAATTTTTCTAATAATTTGATGGAAAAGGGAGCCTCAGGAGATTGTGAGTCCCTAGTACCAGATGCTTGATAGATACTTGTCAACAGTGTTGTACAGGAGAGAAGGGTTGGGCCAGATGGCTTCTGAGTTCCTTCCAATTCTGAGATTCTAATGATACTAGGGCAACTACAAATATTCTGGATGCTTTAAAGGCTCAAAGGTCAGTAGCAAAGAAATAGCTGTCTTATATTCTGACTCAGAGTTGTCAAGTTGAGGGGGAAGCTTTCACCATCCTGATATCTGAAAGCTCAAACAGGAACGAGCACCATTAGAACACACTTTAAATAAGAATTTTGAGTTCCAAAGCTCTCAGATCTCACTCTCGATAAGAAGATGGGTTTCTGCTGCAAGATCAAGTTTGGCTTCAAAGGAACAAAGTGACAAACTACAGTAGAAAGACATGAAGAATCTGCATTATCTTCTGGGGACCATTTAATAACTTTTGGAGTCCTACTGTTAAAGTTCATTCAGATTAACTCTCATTTTCTCAACAAAGAAAAGCATTTGCTTATCAAAATATGTACGACATAGTAGCTGGGGAAACCAAAAGAGAAGTGCCTAAGAGGTGAGAGGGAAGGAGGGAGAAAAGGAAGAAAAAAGAGAGGGGGAGGGGAGAAGAAGACAGAGAGGAGAGAGAGAGAAGAAAGAGAAACAAAGGGATGAAGGGAGACAGAGAGATAGACACAGGAAAAGGAGAGAGAATGGAAAGAGGAGACAGATGGAGACTAAAAGAAAAGAGAGAGAGAGAGGAGAGAAAGAAAGAGAAGAGAAAGATCTTCATTCTGTTGTAGCCATAAAGGTTTCCTTCTCCAGCGATAATCAACTCTGCATAATTAAAATAGCTCAGACTGCTGAACTAATTTTCAAACTGGAGGTTTCTTCCTGTAGCAACACTTACACACAAAGTTTCTACTGTGAATGAATTTAATCGTGAGTCTAATTACAATTTTAATGAATATCTCGAGCACTGCATGTAAACTTGCACTCTGCGGCATCGCTATCTGTGAGGGTAGTTGGAGGTCTTTTTACATTTCATATAAAGGATTGCTTCTGCAAAATGTTTATCTAAAATAGCAGCTCTCCTTTTTTTCTCTTTTAAAGGGAAAGCATGATATAAAATAAATATCAAACGTGTTTGGTGCTTTTTTTTCAAGCTTTCTCTTTTTAGGCACTTGACCTTTAAGTTTTGAACTGCTGTTTTGTTTATAGGGTATGCAACTACAACTTGCAATGGCAGTAATCAATTGGTAACTGAGGGAGTATTGGTTTGGATAAATACTCAGATTCCTATGTTTGTTTTTATCAAGCATTTTTATGACACCTACTATGTAGCAGGTACTAAGATAAGCACTTTTTACAAATATTATCTGATCTTCACAACAACTCTAGGAGGTAGGTTATTCCCATTTTACAGATGAGGAAATAGAGGCAAACAGAGGGTAAGTGATTTGCCCATGGTCACACAGCTAGAAAGTGTCATGAGGTCAGATGGGAAATCAGGTCTTCTTGACCCCAAGTCTAAGGCTCCATCTATTATGCCAACTAGCCTCCTTGAGATTTATGCTAACCTCATATGAGATCATTGAATCTATTGGGAGAACAACTTTAGCAATCATATAGTCCAACTCTTTCATTTTACAGATGAAGAAACCAAGCCCCCGTGAATTAAATGACTTGTCCAAGGTCATATGAGGAGTGAGTAATAGAGCCAAGATTCAAACACAAGTTCTCTGACTCCATAATCCATGTTGTTCACTGCACTGGGTGACATTGTCACTACTCCAAAGTGAACAGAAAATTCAAATACGCTTCATAAATTAGTGAGGAAGGCAAAACAGTATCATCCCTTCCTTATGGAGACATTTAAAATGGAGAAGAAAATGAGTAGATGATCACTGAAGAATCAAAAGACATATCATTTCTGAAATGATTCATCTATGAAGGGAGAGATGAATATAACAGGAGTCCTCATGGTGGGATGACATAGGCGACCAAAATGGGGAATTAATGTGCTACAATATAAAGAGGGCTGGATCTGAAGTCAGAAGACCTGAGTTCAAATCCCCCTCTAATGGGTCACTTGGAAAAGATACCTTTCTGGTCCTCAGTTTTTTCATCTGAAAATGAACAGATTGGACTAAATGGTCTCGAGGTGTCTTCTAGCTCTAAATCTGTGTTCTTCTATGACCTGGAACATTTATGGATCTTCAATTCAAAGGAAGCAAGGTGGATCCCAAAGGAATTTTAAATAATAGTCCTACTACCCCAGGTAAAAGTGAACTCAAATGTATCAACTGTTTAATGAATATTCAAAATATGCCTAAGGCATATATTGAATATAGACAGGACCTGTCATTTCATTGGCATAGGGAATTCTGGGATGAAGACGCTCCTTCTGCTGACACAGTTCAGCACATCCCTGCAATTTTTAGTCTTAGAGAGTTGCCTCAAGCAAAGGTGTCAGAATTCAGGGCATGCCTCCAGAATCAGATTAAAATATAACTGGGAAATATTTACCAAAATAAATAAAAATACACTACAACATGGATAATGTTGATATATGATTTTCTAAGTCCATATGCACCGAAGGATCCTTATGTATGATTTAGTGATTTCCATTTCTCTTTGGCTTTGACACCACTGACCAAGAGGACTGAAAGGTTTTGCAAACTTGCTCAACATCACACAGTCAGTAGATGATAGAAGTAAGACTTGAACCCAAGACTCACTGATCCCAAGGCCAGTTAATTATTCGTGCTGCTCCTCATTCCTTAATAACTCTTCAAAGTTCTTTTAGATCTTCTATCTGGAGCTCTTGGCTATTCCTACAGAATTTTACTTTGTATCATGGTTATTTGTGTGCATATCATGTCCACCACCAGCAGCTATTTGAATATAAGCTCCTACAGTGCTGGAATGCTGAGATTTTTCATTATTTTGTATCCCCAGTGCCAAACAAAATTGTTGTTCAGTCATGTCCAACTCTTCATGACCCAATTGGGAGTTTTCTTGGCAGAGATACTGGCTTGACCTGCCATTTCCTTCTCCGCTTCATTTTACAGATGAGGAAACTAAGGCAAACAAAGTTAGGTGACTTACCCAGGTCACCCAGCTAGTAAGATTTGGACTCAGGAAGAGTCGTCCTGTTTCCAAACCCAGCATTTTATCCATTGCATCACTTAGTTTGGGGCATCAAGGTTCTTCAGTGGTTAGAAGTAATGAGGCTGGCACCAGTAAGACCTGAGTTCAAATCTGACCTTAGACACTTACTAACTGTGTGACCCTGAGCAAATCCCTCAACCCTGTTTGCCTCAGTTCCCTCATCTGTAAAATGAGCTATAGAAGGAAATGACAAACCTCTCCAGTATCTCTGCCAAGAAAACCCCAAATGGGATCATGAAGAGTCAGACTTGACTGAAAACAGCTAATTACTTGCACATAATAGAAACTTAATAAATGTTTCCTGAGGTTGAATTTTTGTATAGTTTGGTTTTTTTTTCCTTTTTAAAAATGTTTTCTTAGAAGAGAGATAGTAGCAAAGGAGTGTCATACATTCCTCCCAAGCAGTTGCCTGGAGAGACAGTTACATGGTACAGTAGTTATAACACAGACCCTGAAGTCAGGAGGACCTGAGTTCAAATTTGACCTGGGACACTTATTAGCTATGTGCCCCTGGGCAAGTCAGTTAACCCTGATTGCCTCCAAAAACAAACAAAAAAATAAAACTGTCATCTGGGAGCTTTCCTTAGTGAGTGACTTTTATTTTTTTCAACTCAACTTAATCTTGAAATGGTCTCAAGAAGTAATTTTTTTAATGTAATCTGAACCAATAGGAAATATATATTAGCAATAGCACTTCATATTATATAGCACTACACATATAAAAAATGTTGTGCCCATTTTATAGATGAGGAGACTGAGAAGTCAAGACTTGACCAAAATCATCCAACCAGTAAAGTTCAGAGCCAGAACTTGAAGGTAGTCTTATCACCCAGGTCAATACTTTCTCTACTCTAACACTCTGCATACAGCTGATGATATTTGTGATGCTAGTCTTGTATAAGATGGTGCAAATAATTACAATATTATTTTTAGCATCATTAAATTTTCCACAAAGAGCATCATTCTCTATCTCCTGAATTTGAGGGCAGGAGTAAAAATTGATGTACTTCAATAGATATTTGCTTTAGCTATTCCAACTTTCTCCGACTACCCCACATACTTCATTTTTATATTATAAAGGAGCTGATAAGAGAACATATATTTATCTGGTTATGTGTTGATCCCTCCCTATTCTCAGGATACTTGAGGGCCAGGAATATTTTCCATCTTTTCTTTGTATCTCCACTGCCTAATTCAGTACCTTGAGGTTAGTAGTTCACAAATGATGGGATTGGCTTGAAACTTAAATTCTAAGTGTGGACTAGGACAATGATGGCATTGTTTCCTCAAGTAACTTCTCTTGGTATTTTCATAAACTTTCTACAAGGCCAGAGTTTGAGTCTCAGCCCAGACACTTCTTAGCCATTTCTTCTAATATTTATCCAATTACTAGACAATACATACTCAGTCAATTACTGCTTCATACATGAGGACAAACCAAGGACTCATCCCTTGTTTCCCTTCCCAAGTCACATAAGCTTTCCCCTCACTGTAATGTCCAGAGTCCCAATGGGTCAGTTGTGGTCTACCAGTGGATCTCTAACCCTTACCTTATAGGACTCCAGTAGCCCTGGCACCGCCTCCCTCCTCACCACTCTGCATGGTCACTGCTTCATCTGCCAGCAGCTTGTCCTGGCCACAAAACCCAGGTTGCCTTTTAGGCTTTTCGCATCCCTAGTCAAAGCTGAAAGGGCTAGGGTGAAATCCAGGATAGTTCATCATCAGCAAAGGTCTGGGATCCCTGCTTTGTATTTTAAAAGAAAGCCTCAATTCACTCCTGGAAGCTGAGCAATGATTCAGACTTGAACAGTTCGGACTCTCCAAACTGTCTGCTCCATACTCTACTCTCCAAATTTTCTATCGCCAGTCAATTGTAAAAGGTCTGCAGTCAGCTTCTCTCCCCCACCCCCTACCCATGGAGGACATTTAGATAGATTGGAAGCAGTGAAAGACCCAGTATTGATCCCTGGGGAATCTACTTAATACTTTACCTGAATAGAAATTGCTTCTCTTTATAGCTGCCTCATTCTTAACAGTCAGTGGGCACTTTATCTACTGCCACATGCCTATATCTTCAGGATAGCAAAGTTTTACTATAGTCACAGAACTCTCTTAACACAAAAGATCTTAGATTTCCTTTACCTTTCTTCATGAGGCCTACCATACCATTAGATACCTTCTAGTGCCCAAGCATTATCTTCTTTAAAGAATCTATCCATGTTCTAATTAAGGAATGTTATCTTGTCATTGAGAACATGTTGAACCGAAAATCAGGACACCTGAGTTCAAATTCCAGTTACGTGACAAAAGACAAAACACTTAAATGTTTTTTAAATGTTTTAGTGCCCTAGCCAACTCTCTACCATAATAAGTTACACTAATACATTCCAGATCTCCCACATCCATAAGAGCCAATTGGGACAAAAACAGAGCTGTTAGGAAACCATCTCTTATGTCCATTTCACCTCTCTTCATCTAGTTAATAATCTTCCGGGGAACAGGTAGCCTTAATTTCTGTTGAATTGATTTCTATTTCTGTACCTTATGCTAAGCAAGTCAATCAACAAGCTAATAAAAATTTATTAAATGTGTACTGTGTGCCAGACACTATGCTAAGTCCTGAAGATACAAAGAAAGGTAAAAAACTAGCTCTGCTGTTAAGGGAAGTCACTAAGATTAAGGGCCAGGAAAGACTTCATAGGGAAAAGGGAAATTTGGCTGAGACTTGAAAGAAGCATTCTCAGTCTAGATACATACAAAGGGCCTGATGGGAAAGTACTGGTGTTTAAAATGGCCACACCCACCCCTTCACCTCTCTTTTGCAAATGTGAGGGAATATGGGTGTGAAAAATTGCATATATAAGATTTTTTTTCCAAGTGTAGATTAACTTTGCTAAAATTGGTTTTCCCTCATTTTTCTTTTTTTATAAGGGATGGTTCTCTGGGAAGGGAGAGTGGAGAGCAATATTAGGAAATGTTGTTGAGCCATTTTTCAGTCATGTCTGATAATTCATGACCCCATTTGGGGTTTTCTTGGCAAAGATGCTGGAATGGTTTGTTATTTCCTTCTCCAGCTCATTTTACAGATGAGGAAACTGAGGCAAACAGAGGCAAGTGACTTGCCCAGGGTCACACAGCTAGTGTTCTATCCACTGCCCCATTAGGTGATGCACAACAAACAAATGAAAGATAGCAATGGAAATGTTTGCTTGTTTTTTTACATTGGCCTGCATCCTCAGTATAAGACCTAGACACAGACACAAACAAATTCTAGCCGATGATGACAGTGTTCAGGAGGAAATGTGCTTAAACCTGCCCTGGAAGGTGGCAAAGACTTTCCCTGAGAAACTTCCATGAAGTTAAAAGTCTGCAGTTCAAGTGAAAAACCTAAATAGCAGGCAACATCAGCAGCCAATTTGTTTCAGGAAGATATGTTGCATGTTTTAGGGGGTGAAAAGCAGCCTACAAAGGAAATGGGAGAGGAGAGGAAGGGACTTAATGAAGCTTTTCAAAGCCCAGAAAGATTTGGAGGGAATAAATAAAATCATCCCCCACCTCAAAAAAAAAAAGCAGAATGATTTGACCCTAGCCAACAGAGTGAAAAAAATTAATGGGATTTGGTTCTTTTTTAATCAAGACGATATACTCCAAAGTAGAAAATTTTCCAGTGATTCAAATGCTGCTCTTTTCAAATCTTGGCTTTTTTTCCCTCCTGTAAGAATCAAGTAAAGTAATAATTATTTTAATATCTATCATTTATATAGAACTTTAAGGTTTACAGAGTGCTTCCCAGTGTCTCTGGAAGGGCTATTCTTTTCAAATCTTTGCTTTTTTTCCCTGTAAGATTCAAATAACAGTAACGATTACTATAATATTTATCATTTACATAGCACTTAAAGGTTTACAAAGTGATTTACATATTTTATCTCATTTGGTCCTCTCAGCAATCCTGTGAGATAGGTGCTATTATTATCCTTATCTTACAGAGGAGGAAACTGAGGCAAACAGAGGCTAAGTGACTTGCCCTGGGTCACACAGCTAGTGTCCAACGCTGAATTTGAGCTCAAATTTTCCAGAGCCCAAGTCACACAGGTAAGTATAATATCAACTCAGGTTTTTCTGATTCTAAGTCAAGCATTCCTTTCTCTACACAGTCTAGGTTCCAGGATAGCTCACATTGATACAGCAGTTGAAGGTTTGCAAAACACATTCCATACTAGCGTTAGCCTCCAAATAAGTAGACATTATTGTTATTCCCACCTTAGGGTTGAGGACACTGAGGTTGGGAGAAGTTCAATGTCCTGCCAAAGGTCCCACAGTGAGTACATAGAGAAGAAGGAATTGGAAGCCAAGTCTTGAAGATTCCAAGCCCAGCCCCCCTTCCCCAATGCCAAGCTGCCTCTGTGGAGAAAAGCATATGGATGAACAGTGGAGGGCCCAAACTTACTACAGCTGGTGCTTGGAGGAGGTAGGGAAACGTGTGGAGAAAAAGAACTTTCACAAATCAGCAGACCCAGACAATATTCATCTTTGAGTCTTGAGGGTTTTAGCTAACTTGGGAGGCCGCAGCAACTGTTTTATGAAAGCCAAAGAAAACTAGGAAAAGAGGACCCTGATATGTCTCTTGACCCTACCCTATTGTTTCTAAAGAGTGTGGTTCACTCTGTAACCACCTTGGTTGGTTATAAGGAAAATTCCACCACCATGAAATCCAGCACTTACTTGTACAGATCTAAGTACGTCCCACACTTAGACAGATCCAGAAAGAGATTTGACTTAATAGGAAATCAGAACCAGTTCCTAGACTCAGTAAAAGGACGTTCCCCACTATTTGAAGTTCTATGAGATGTAGGCATCTAGAGGGTTGTACCTGGAATCAGGAAACACCCTGAGTCTGAATCCTGCCTCAGAGTCTCAGCCTCAGTTTCCTCATCTGTAAAATAGGAATAATACTAGCACCTACCTCCCAGGATTGTCGTGAGGCTCACATGTGATAACTTAAGTGCTTTGTACATAATAATGCCCCTATTTTTTCATGGGAAGAGCCAGCTACCTTGTCACAACCTGTGTTTGAGCAGGTGAAGAATGTTGGAATTGGAGTCAGAGGACCTCAGAATCCTGAACCTGCTATGCACTCCTGGGTGACCCTGGCCAGGTCATTTTATTACTTACTCTGGGTGAAAAACATCTAGTCCAGTGCCATTTTTTTATAGATGAAGAAACTGAGGTCCAAGAGAAATGCAGGTATTTATCCAAGACCACAGAGCCATTAAAAGACAGAGGGGGGAAAGGGGGAAAATGAGAACTTTTTATATATTTGAAAGGAATAGCAAGTTGTACATAACAGATTTGCAGTTTCATGTGTAATCCTTTTTTTTATTATACTATGTTATGGAAATGCTTGCTTTATTCCATAAGTTGAAAATTAAAAGAAGGAAATTTTTTTAAAAGAAATAAAATGAATGATCAATGACAACAAAAAAGACAGAGGCTGAATTTTAACTCAAAGCCCAATTCTTCTTTCCACTGCACCACAATCCCATCTTAACCTAATAGGTGAATGATAAATGTTCATCAAATTGTTAAAGAACACTGTGCAGTGAGGTCTCTGCTCTGCCATTTCCTTGGACAATTCATTGGTCTCTGGGCATCAGTTTCCTCATCTGTAAAATGAAGGGAAGGAAGTAGGTCAGTGGTATCAAGCATGGAGTCCTCTATCGAGAGAAGCAGATTAAAATGTAGCTGGGAAATATTTACCAAAACAAATGAAAATACAACAGAATATAGAAAATGTTCATACGTGGTTTTCTAAGTCATTTGCAGCCTCCAGTGATCCTTAGTATTGTCTAGTAACTCCATTTCTATTTGAGTTAGACACCACTGGCATAGGTTATGTCTGAGGTTCTCTCTGGCTCCAATAGTCTATAAATCTATTGATTTTGAAACTTATTAGCAAATAGAGTTGTTAATAATGGGGGAAATTCATCTCATGATTACAATAGCTAATTTTTTATATAATGCTGTAAGATTTGCAAAACACTTTACATGTTATCTCATTTGAGTATCCCAATAGCCCTGTAAGGTAAGTGCTAGTTAGTATCCTCATTTTAAAAATGAAAAAAAAATGAGGGTGAAGATGGTTAAGTGACTTGCCTGTGGTCAGAGACTGTGGCAAGATTCACACTCAGGCATTGCTGAGTCCAAGAGTCCAACCCACTATCTCACTGCCTCCACGAGATAGTGAACTCCCCATCCCTCATGGTTTTCAAGCAGAAATGAGATGACCACTTGTTTTAGTAGAGAATGTTCATGAATCAGGTAAAGGGCTGGACTAAACAATTCTCTAAAAGATACTAAGACTACCAACCTGTCAGAATCCCCCTGTTGAAACCCAGAACAGTAGAGTAAAGGATAAAGGGAGCCCACATCAGATTAGGTATGAGTTTGCCAGCAGGAGATGCAGCTGAAGACAAAAGCTGAATGGAGCTCAGAGCTCCCTTCCAACTGTGTTGCCAACAGAAGAGAATTTTTCCTGTATCCTGGTAAAAATGTGACCCAGAAATTATAGTTGGGAAAATGGTCAGATAAAGGGGATAACCATGATCACCTAGTCATGTGGGACATACTTGGGAAACAGGCTAAATTTGAGGCAGAGTTTAAAAAAAGAAGGGCAAGAAAAATGTTCATTTCTTTGGAATAATGTGACTGCACAGAATCGATTCAGAAGGAATTCACCCAGTGAAAAATACAGCTGAAGCCAAATCTTACATAACTTCTTCCAGTCTTTTCAAAGCTTTCAGTTTCTCTGCCATTGGTAAACTACCATGGAAAATTCATTTCATGCTTGTCTACTCTGGTAAGACCCCAGAATGAATTGAATTGTTACAAAAAGGTAAAAATTAGGAATGCCAAAAGTCATTTGCTGCATCTCATTAAGAGCAGTCATCTCGGAAGATTTGCATGTGGTTCTGACTTTCTTTACCTGTAATCTCGTCTTGTTTTTTTTCCGTCTATCAGAGGAGGGACTGAGAGAAAGCCTTATATTTGTAATAATTCCCTGAACCTTGAAAAGGTTAAAGTCCAATCTAAAATTAATTCCTTTTGTTGGGATTTGAGAGGCTTTTCGTGGACCCACACCTGGGTCTTAGGGAGTTACCTCAAACACTGTAGTGGTGTACTGCTAAATGTGTAAGAACATATGTGTATATGTATATATGTACACACATACAAATATATAGTCATGTATGAGCTATACATAGAGTCACATACATACATGTATGTATCCATATGGGCACATTATATATATATCAATATCTGTGTATATATATGCTTAATCATATATAAACTTAATCTGTATTATTAACATCTTTACCATCTCTTTAAGTCAAAACAATCAACAAAATAATGAACTGAACTCTGCTTTTATAGCATTTGCCAATTTCAAAGTTGTAAATGTTGGCACTGGAAATTAAACAATCAGGTAAGCCTAACTAAGCTGGCTTCAGCACAGTCTTGAGTCTTATAGGAAGCCAGCAGGTAGAAGTGAGGAGGGAAAATATTCCAGACAGGGAGAGTGTGAGGACCAGCAAGGGAGCCAATGTTGCTGAATGTTGCAGAATGAATGGAGTCAAGTATAAAAGAACTAGAAAACCAGGAAGGGCCCAGGTTGTGAAGGGCTTTTAAAATCAAATAAAAGATTTCATATTTGATCCTGGAAGTAATGGGAGCCACTGAAGTTTATTGTGTAAGATATGGTAGGGTGGGGAAGGTGATGAGATGGTCATATCTGTATTTTAGGAAGATCACTTTGTGAGTGGAGTAGAGGAATGGACTAAAATGAGAAAAGATTTGAGGTAGTAAGACCAAGCAGAAAGTTATAGCCATATTTCAGGTATGAAATGATAAGAGCTTGAACTAGTGGGGCAGCCATGTAAGAAGAAAGAGATACAGAGGAGAGATGCTAGGAAGATAGAATCAACAGTTTGACAACAGAAACAGATGTGAATGATTGAGAATAAAGAGTAAAGGATGACAGGTTGTAAGCCTGGGTGCCTGGGAAAATGGTGGTGCCCTCAATAGTAATAAGAAAGTTAGGGAGATGGAGGATTTAGGAGAAAAAAGATAATGAATTCACTTTGAGACCTGGGGAGTGTACAGAACATTCATTTGAAAGGCTTTAGACATAGATAGACAGATAGATAGACAGACAGATAGATGAAAGATAGTGTATATATACATATATAATATATATACATATACATATACCCACACATATTGTATGATCCATTCATGCAAAACTATGGATTTTAATTATAGGAACCTTATATTATTTTTCATTTTTATCTTTTTATATTCTCTTTGTTTTTACTTCATATTCAATTTCAAATATATCCCTCTCTCTCCCCTCCTTGGTAAATCATCCTTTGTAACAGAATGAGAAAGAGAGAAAGAGAAAGGGAGAGAGAGAGAGAGAGAGAGATAGAGAGAGAGAGAGAGGCACTTAAAGCAAAAACAACCAATGTATCAACTACGTAGGATAGTATATGAGTACTTCAAATCCACATTCCCCCACTTTAACAAAGAAAAGAGGAAGATGCATTTTTCAACTCTTTCCTGGGGCAGGGAATTCTATGGTATTAATTTTTTTTGCTTGTTTTCTATATACATTGCTATAATTAATTTCTATGTGGTTTTCCTGGTTCTATTGACTTTATTTTATATCAACTCATATGTCTTGCCATATTCTTTGAATTCTTCATAATTGGCATTATCTATGGCACACAGTAAGATTCCACTACATTTAAGTGCCACAATTTGTTCAGCCATTCCCCAATTGATAGGCATCCACTTTGTTTCCAGGTTGCGTTACCACAAAACATTGCTGCTCTGAATATTTTGGTGAATATAGAATGCTTCTATCTGTTTCTAACTCATCTTGTTTGCTTCTATCTGTATTCCCAGTACTATGTGCAGTGCCTACCACACAGTAAGGGTTTAATAAATATTTTATCTAATCCCTCTATATGCCTAGTGGATATTTTAGCTACTTTTTTTTAGCATAATTCCAAATTCTCTTCCAGATTAGATGAACCAATTCATAGTTCCACCAATGGTTTATTAGTGCGCTATATGTTACACTTTGACTCTTGTGACAACACTCAAGGGCATGAGGGTACAAAGATGCATTCAGAGTATAGTCACTGTAGAGACAGGAATACAACTGCTTCTCCAGGGGAGAAGAACACATGAGATTCTTCATAATTTCACTGTGGTGGAATGAAGTTTGGGCCTCAGAAAGAGGAGAAAGGGATCTATGATCCCATAAGAGATGCCTTTCAGACCTGATACCTAGCTGATAAGCCACTCTCCTTCTCAGTTCATTAGGCCCCCTGGGTCCTATTCCACCCAATAGATTTGCTCCATGACAGAAAAGAGGAGCAGGTATTTTATAGGGAAGGTAGGAGCCGGTCCTAGCATGTGTAATTTGTTTTCCACCTATGCTGTCAAGAGTATGGAGGCACCAATTAGAGGGAAGCCAGCGTTCCTGACTCATTTACCATTGCTCCTCCACAGTTATTCAACATTTCTGCCAAGCCAGCCTGTTTTCTGCTGCCCCATTTCCTGCCTCCAACTTTTGCATAGGCAATCTCCCATACCTTAGACATTCCCCATCACCTCCACTCCTTTGAACTCTTTATCCATTCCAGTCTCATCTTAATTCAGGATTCTCTCAGTTGATAGTGTTCTTTCTTCCTCCCAAATTATTTTATATTTTCCTAGTACATATGTTATATTCACTTAACTGTGAACAGGTTGTTTTCCCCAGGAAATGATAAATTTTTAAGATAGGGACTGATTTCATTTTTTTTTACTTTGTACCAACAGAATCCAATTACTTGACATAAAGTAGGTGCCTAATAAATGCTTGTTGTTGAACTGGGGTTTCATAGGAGATAGATATTTATAGCATGGAAGATTTGGGGGAAATGGAGAGAGACTGAGGAGGGTGCATTCTAAAGCAGGGGCAGTTTGCTATAAAAAAGGCTAATTGTACTCCCCTCCCAGACTGAAGGCTTTCTAGACTAACCAGGTCTCCCTCGTGGATTTTACTCTGTGGGAAGAAGATAAGACATCAATCTAGATAGGAGTATCACAGTAACAGAAGAGATAGTTGCATTAGTACATTAAATGCATTAAAAACAAAGTACTCTGTTAGGAGAAGATTACCAACCAGGGGATCAGGGAACACTTCATGGAGGAGGTGGCATTTGGAGTTTGGCTTTAAAGGCTTTACACTAAGACACAAATGGCTGGTAACAGCTTAAAGCATAACTCCTCCTAGAGGATTTCCATTTGGAAAGGGATCAAAGCCTTAGGCTAGAAGGATGGGGCTCTGATACTAGGATTTATGGGGGTGGGGTACTGGGAATCTCCTGGTGGGTATGTGATTCCACCACACAGACAGATGCCTTTTCATTGCTTAGAAGGACAGAACTAAGGGGGCAAAGCATAGGGCTATGGATCTCATTAAAGCCTGATGGTAGTAGAGAAATAAATTTGTCCCCTCAAAAAGCTCCCCTTCCTAGTCATAGTCAATAATAACAACTAAAAAAAGCCAACCAGAAATATAAGGAAGATTTTGCCCCATCCTTGGGTCTTTCCCTTCAAAGCAGACTATGTAGCCAGGAAGCAGAGCTTGTGCCTAATGAAAAGGAACACATTTTCCTAGTGCTGAATTTTCTGTGTCTAAAAATGGACTCAGCCCCTAAGCATAAGGCCAAGGAATGCCTGCTGTTAGAAAACCACTGCAACACACAAACACTCTCCCCAGGCCCAAGGCAGGGATTTTGTAATAAAAGAACCCCAGAAATTGGATAGGGCACAACGCGACTGGCCAGCATAGCTGTCAATCAACAACCACTGTCAATCAGCAACCGGACATAAATTTAATGGGTTATTATACTGTTGCTAGCTACTCTAATGCTGATTGACAGCCCAGCCAACCAGTGATAGAGAAAACAAAAATCCTGGAGGATGCTGGATTTAGTTTTTGTCCTTTTCCTCTCCTCTTCCCATTTATTCAACACAAAAACTAGGCATTAAATATAGAGACAAGAGACTTGGGTTCTAATCTTGACTTACTAACTGTCCTACAGTGAACAAGCCACTTCCCTTCATCAGGACCCAGTTTCTTCATGTTTAAAGCGGAGAAAATTTTATACTTCTCATAGCTGGCATGAGAAAATGTGTTGTGAACCTGAAAGCCTGGGGCAACAGGGACAGAGTGAGGGGAGGAGAGGGACAGGGAGAGACACAGAGGGAAGGAAGAGGGATGGAAAGGGGGGGATGACAATGGAGAGGGGGTGAGAGGGAGAGAAGGGAGAAA
>NW_027185698.1:25028213-25084926 GCF_028583685.1 Petaurus breviceps papuanus | reverse complement strand
GAGGGGGTGAGAGGGAGAGAAGGGAGAAAGGAAAAGGGAGAGGAGTGAGAGAGGGAGGGGAGAGGGAGGGAAGGGGGAGAAGAGAGGGAAGAAAGAGGGAGGAGAGAGAGAGAAGCTCTTTATATAACCTTTTAGTACATTATTCAATTTGAACTTCATAATAATGATGTGAAAGGTAGTAAAAGGGTTATTATCTCCATTTTATAGATGAGAAAATTGAGGATTGGAAAGGTTAAGTGACTAGTCCATAGTTGACACTGTTGTCAAAGCCTAAACTTGAGCCCAGTTTTAGTGAAGTAAAAAATCTAGTGCATTTTTCTCTGTAACTGAGTATGTGTATGATGTCAGGACCTTCAACTGAAAGGTCCGGATATCTCTAAATGGGTCACTATTGCTTACAAAAGCCCTTGAGAGTAATCATGGCCCTGAATTTTAATCTGCCTCATTGTAAGTCACTCCTAGAAATAAAAAGTGAAGAAAACATATACAGTAAATTGAAATCCAGTTTCTCACGGTGCCTGACATTTAATAAATGTTCATTGAATGAATGAATAAACAAATGAATGAATGGATCATCAAAATAATCTCAAGGATAAAAAATTTGTGTCTGATTTGTTTTAGCAAAAACCAATAACATATCTTTGCTGCTGAGATACATAGATGCACACAAGTAAACACTTTCCATTTTTTATCATTGGTACGTGCCTATTTCACCGGGATTTAGGCAGGTGTGCTGAGGGGGAAACCAGGGGAAGGTGGTTTAGGGGACAAAGAAAATGATTCAATGAAGGAAAATGGAAGGTCCCAAACAAAAAATAATAAAGAAAAAAGGAAAACAGATTAGAATGCCTCTTTGCTGATCATGGATTTCTATAACAGGCCACCACTTACCTCTCTCTGAGCTTAGGCTTTTTTTTTTTCCTGCAGTTAAACTCAATGGAGTACATCGAATATGCATCTACCAGTGCAGCAGGATGGTAACGTTGGCAGCAGCCCTAAATAAGGCTAGCTTGTAGAAAACACATTGTGTCAGCATTCCCTGGAATTCTGATTTTCCTTCAGGTCAAAAAAGGACATTAGTTCATTATCATCAACTGAGCTGTCCTGGTGCTGATCTTGAAGGCAACATCTTCAAATTCAAGTCCAAAGATAGGCTTTTGTTACTAAGATCCTAGACCTGAGACCCAGAAATAGAACATTCTCAGAGGAGAGACCATAGTTTTTCATATCAATTGAATTAATTCAATTCAGTAATCCTCTATTGAGTATCTACTAGCTGCTAGGTACTGGGGACACAAAGGGAGGACAGGAACAAATGTTTATTAAGCACCTACTATGTTACAAATCTCATTTGATCCAAATCTCAAAGACAAAAAAGGAAAACAATCCTTACTGCTAAGAAGCTCACAAAAAGTTTTTATCATAGATTTTATACCTCCACCAGAATTTGAGCATATAACCCCAATTATATATATAGATGTATAGCATGTATCTTATACATACACATATACAAATATGTGTGAATATGTATGTGTATATATATTTCCTTTTTATAGATTATATGAATTACTACTGTGTTAATAATTATGTATACTAGAAGAATTATATAAAATAAACATTTGAAAGAATAAGATACATATGATATACAATTTGATTTTAAAGTTGAAAGGGAGTCACTTGAGTTTATTGAGCAAGAAAGGGGTGTCATGGTCAAGTCTGTTATTTAGGGAGAAGACTTCCCTTTGGCAGTTTTTTGGAAGACAAATTAGACAGGGAAGAGACTTGAAGTGGGGAGAACAATTAGGATGCTATGGTAATAGTCCAAGCGAGAGCCCATGGGTGCCTAAACAAGAGTGTCTCTCTTGAGTGGAGATATGGGGATGGATGTGAGAGATGTTGTGAAGGTAGAATCAAAGGGATTTAAAATTGATTCAATATTAAAAATGAAGGAGAGTGGGTAGGTGAAGATAACATTGAGACTGGGATCCTAGGTAACTGGAAGGATGGTAATTCTCTCCCCCCAAAACAAGGAAATTTAGAAGAAGGATGGATCACAGCCCATTCTTACCTGGTTGTTCTGGGCAACTTATTCTGACCCATTGAAAATGAAAAGGAAGGAGTCTACAAGGAGCAACTGCTGCTTCCATCTGGTGATTTGTGGGATGGAAGAAGGCAGAGGTTGAGTATTCGGGGGGTAAGGCAGCAGCATTCACCCATGTAACTGCTGGTGGGGTGAGGTTGCCTGGGTTGTGATTAAATTATAACCACTGTCAAGGGACAGGACCTAGAACAGAAGAAAAGTTAGTCACTTTCACAGTCAAGAAAGGCTAGTGACAAGAGAGGGCAAAGTGAAGGAATATTGGTCAATAAGGGTGAAGGGGATCAGGCTGCTTTTGAGACAATCTCCATGATTTGCTGTCTCAGGAATGATGGGATATAACCCCTCTTCCCACTCTCTAATGGGTTATCCCTTTGAGTCATACCATAGCCCATTAGGGGTACAGAGTCCATATTTTGGAGACCTCTCTAGGGAAAAACAACATTATGCAGGTAAGTATTTGCAAAGCATGTATAAAGTCAATACAAAGATGTTTTGAGGAAACTGAGAACACATTGACAACTGGGGAGATCAAAGAAGGTTTCCCATAGAGGAAGGGCCCTGAGCTGGGCTTTGAAGGAACTTAGGGATTCTACAAGGTTACTGTGGGGGGGAAAGGAAAAACATTCTAGCCACAGAGGAGAGCCTGTCCAAAAGCCCAGAGGCAATGGAATGTATTATATAGGGATTAGCCAATACATTTAACATCCATCTTCCCTTCAGTAATTCTTCTAAGTTTATATAGCAAAATTTTACAATGACAATCCAGGCAAGAGTTCAACAGTGGGAGAACACAAGAAGACAGAGCAAGGTTTTGTATACAAGCACTCGCCTGGGACCTGCTCCCTGAACCATTTTCCCAAGCTTTGTCCAAAGAGAGCCCCCTTGATTTGCCATTTCATTCTTTTTCTTCTACATGGAGGGGAACAGAAAGGAGGAGGGATTTAGAATTCTGGGCCAGCTCAGCATGCTTGCCACAGGCTACTGGCGTTGCAGCACCTGGACTGACCTTTCCAGTAAGGCCACCATAGAAGCAGCCGCCAGTGCCATGATCTGCTTTAACCAGGACCATCCTGAGCTGAGACTGGACCAGGAACAGAGATGTAAGCTGCCTAGCAGGACTAAAGGAGGTAGCACTTTGGGTAAATTGAGTCTAGAGAAGAGTTAGATTCCAGGGCTCTTGGACTAGCAGCTTGGAAAAGCCATATCATCTACTGAGATGAAAGAAAGATGACCTCCTGGCCCGTCATTTTTTCTTGTTCTAATTGATTAAGGCACCTGACCTCTGAAAAGAATTCCCAGACACAAAATAATCCTTTCACGAATGGAGAAAGTAGAAAACACATGGTTGTTGATTGTTGCTATTTTTTTCCATTTTGAGAAATGGTCAGGAGGTTTAGAAGGGAAGACAAAAGGACAAAGCTCTTTCTTATATTTTTACTCTCTTTGTATTTTGACATTTACTTACTTTGTTGTACTTTAGTAAATCGCACGATCACCAAAAAGTCAATAGATTGAGTCTAAGAATGAGCTTGAACAACAAGATCCCAGTTCCCTGTTGCAGGGCAGGGACTGGAGCACAAAGAAATTTCCTATTTCAGTCACTTTGAAGTGTATTTTCAATCATACTCAGATCTGTATTGAAGGCAAAGCCAATGACATGGGTCCTATGAGCTCTGGAGAGCCCAAGACAGAGAGAGGGGTATGGTAAGATTTGGTAGCCTGCCCACCCTCTGGTGAGCAAGAGAAATGCTGAGACCTTTGGGAGAACATTCAGGCCACCGTGCTGGTGCCCTGAGGTTTGCAATGCATGTTGGCCAGAATATATAATATACCCTTAGAAATCAGTCAGCCAGATAATTAATTAATTGATTAGTTAATTGGCAACCTGCTTCTGTATAGGTTACAGAAAGCAAAGATTTGACTAGTTAGAGCTTCTGAAGCACCATTAAGGGTATGGATGCTTAGCCCATACCCTTTGTCCTGATTATGTAGTGCTTTTTATTTTTTTTAAAGTGAGACTACATTCCTGAAATCACTAGACTCACACAACTCTCTGACATTGGGAAGATCTCCATTTCACAGAGGTATACTACTGAGTAAGCTAGAAAAAGTGCTAACTTTTAGTTCTACCTCTGATACATACTTGCAGTGTGACCCTGGGCAAGTCACTTAACCTAACAGTGTCCCAGCTTACTTGCTAAGAGTATAAATAACAGAATTTCCTCACAGTTAAATAATGGGTCAGGGTACAAATTAAAAATAAACAACAAAACAAAAAGCATGATAACTATGCAACATAGGAGGAAACTGAGTCCATAAAGGCCAAATGGTGTACTCATAACCACCCACATGTGATGGCCTATGTATTCAAATTCAGGCCTCCTGACTTCAAATTGAACGATCTTTCAATTACCCCATTCTGCTTCTTGAAAAAAGAAAGGAAAATAGAAGAGGCATTTAAGGGAACAGCTTTTACATTTTCTGTATTGCTATGCCTTGGCATTTTATATGCTTTAACTTGGGTTTTTAGCTTGGTACTTGGCCAACTGGGCATAGAATCCAACTGAGTAAAATTAATCAGCACAAATAAATTTAAAATTGTCCAGCCTCCCTTATAACCCAAAGATTTTAATCTCAGTAACCTTTTTTACTTTCACACATGCGTTATAATTGCTGAGAATTCTGTTTATAGAAAATCCTAGATTTAGAGTTGAAAGTCAGTCAGTCAATAGACATTTATTAAGTTCCTACTATGTGCCAGACACTGTGCTAAGTGCTAGGGATACAAAGACAGGCAAACGTCACTCTGTGCTCTCGAGGTTCTAAGTCTAACGGAGGAGACAACATGCAAAGAACTACATACAAACAAGCTATGTAAAGGTTAAACTGGAGACAATCAGTGAGAGGAAGGCACTGGAATTGAGGGGCATTGAGAATTGGCGGGGGAAGGGGGTGGAGGGGAACTTTGGAGCCATTTTCATTTGTTTGAATTGAATAAACTGCTGGAACTGGAGTCTGGAAGACCTGTAATCGAATCTCAATTCAGGCATTTCCAAACCATGTGACCCTGAAGGAAGATATTCAAAAGCTGAATTACAGGCAAAAAAGGAATAAAAAATAGTTATAACTCTGTGTGCGTGTGTGTGTGTGTGTGTGTGTGTGTGTGTGTTTACATGCAAAGGTGCAAGCAGGTATGGATACACTGGGCAGCAGACTTAGAAGAGGCATGACACTAATGCCATCCCAGTCCTTCATTTAATTATGGGAAAATTCTTGCCAAGATAGCCTTCCAAAGACCATTATCTATGTGTTAGAATTGGCGTCAGAAAGATCTGGTTTCAGATTCTACCTAAGTCACTTACTGTTGGTTCCTGGTCATTTAAACACTCTGGGCCTTAGTCTGCAAAATGATGGAACTGGATACAATGACCTCCAGAGTCGCGTCTACCTCTGAATCTATTATTCTATGATCCTTTATTTTATATATGAAAAGACTGAGCCCCACAGAGGGTATGTGACCTCCCCAGCTTACACAGGTAGTAATTGGTAGAGCTGACATTGCAAAAGTTTATTAGAAGCATCAGATGAATCAAAATAAAGTCATACCCATGATTGCGTTCACATAATGAGCAGAGGACATATTTAGGAAAGGCATGGTACTACTGCAGTTCCAAATGGCCATTCATCTACAGGAAAAATCCAACCAAGATAGTCTTCGCAGGTTACTGTCTATATCTTGGGTAGCACATTGCACAGACCACAGACATGTCATATGGAACTCAAGGAGGTCCATGAATCAGAGCTGCTGCCATCCATACACAAATAACTTCATCTGAACAGTAATCAGGAAAGATTCAAGCAGAAACAAAAAAACCTGTGTTTGACAATCCTGCTTACCAAATTAACTGCTGGATTGGGGTAGAGATAGGAGACGGTCACTGAAGAGAGAGAGAGAGAAAGAGGAGCCATCACAATCCCCATTATAAGTTCCCACAGTCAAGCACCATCCTTGATTGGGAAATTCTGGCCCTTTTCAATGAGGAGAGAAATGCATATATTTCAAGTACTTTCCCCAAATAAAACCATGAGTTTATGATTAACCCCACATTCTCTTGACTTTGGATTTTGTAAGCAGATGGTATATATCTTGAATATTTTATTTAGGCTATGTGGGAACACATTTTATGATAAAAACCAGAACGTTCTTGTTCTTCACTTTCCATTTCAGGCCAGACTGACTTACAGCCCTGATCTGTTTTCTTTTATAACCAATCATTCAGATCTTTATTCTCACTGACAAGTCTAATCATTTTATTCATGTTATATCAAATCAAGAAGAACCCAGGAAAAGTATGGCCAGAATGTATTTGACTTGTCTTGGCTGACATTCCCCTCCTCCTTATTTCCAGATCATAGAGTGGTTCTAAAGAGCAGACATGTGGTGAAACAGGGATAGCCTTGTTCCCTGCCTAATAAAGGCAAAGGATCCCCTGGCCAGTGGTAATGGTACATGCACTAATATGCAGCAAATCAAGTTATCTTATCACCCCCCAAACATGTCAAGACAATCTGAGGCTTAATGAATCTCAGATTTTTAGATTGAAAAGGGGCCACAGCAGCCAGCTAGTCTAACCCACATTCAAAAAGGAATCCCCCCTCCATAACATATGCAACAAGTGGTCATCCAAAGTCCATTTAGCAATCTCTGACGAGAAGGAAAATCCAAGGCATCCCATTCCAGTTTGGGGTTTTTGTTTGTTTTCCTTGGGTGGGGGAGGGAGCATTTGTTTTATTCCATTTTATTTTTCACATTACAAACATTTACATATTACTCTCCTTCTACAAAAGCTCTCATAAGACAAAGAAATAACATTTAAACAAAGCCAATAAGATAGTGACCTCATATGGAAGTACATTTGGCATTCCACATCTATAGCATCCCCCCACCTCTCTTTTTTTAATTAACAGAAATCTATTTTCATTCCTTCTGACACCCACTGTATTGGGAAAAAAAGGAAAAGGAAAAGGAAAAACAAATTCCTTGGAACAAACATGCATAGTCAATCGAGACAAATTCCCTCACTGACTTCATACAAAATGCATATGTCTTATTCTACCTCCTAAATCTATCCCCTCTCTGTCACAGGGCAGAGCTAGTATATTTCTTCATTAATCCTTGGGTATCATGGAGGGTCATAGTTTTTCATCTTTATAGTGTTATTAGTGCCTAGATCATTCTCCTGGTTCTATTTTTGTTCTTCATCAGTTTATAAAAGTCTTCTACATTGTTTGTTTATATAATATTAATGTACTAAGTTATTCTTGTGGGTCTGCTTACCTCATTCTGCATCAGTTCATATCCCTTCCCATGTCTCTTTGAAATGTTCTATCTCCTCATTCCTTATAGCTCAATCGTATTCCCTTACATTCACATGCCACAACTTATTCAACCACTTGCATTCCAAGTTTGAACTGCTCCAATTTTTTAAAAGTTTTTCCTAAGGTCAAATCTAAATCTTTCCTTTAATAACTAACCTCCATTGATCCTAGTTCCACCCTCTGGGGCCCAAAAATATGCCTAATTCCTCTTACACGTGACAACCCTACAAAGAATTAAAACAACTACAATGTCATTGTGAGTCTTCTCTTCTTCAGACTAAACATTCCCAGTTCCTTCAATCAATACTTATGTGACCTTGTCAAGCATTCTTTTCTAGAGTAAGTCTTTCATGACCTCTCAATTGCTAGTGCTCATGCTGCTCATCTATCTTCTACTAATTTTTGTATCTATTCTTCTTATATTTTCTCTATACTTATATATATATATACATATATATTGTCTCCTGAAAAAGAAAATAAGCTCCATAAGAATGAGGATTCTTTCATTTGTTTGAATTTGTATCCCCAGCACCTAAAATAATACCAAGCATACAGACAGTAGACATTCTAGAAATGCTTATTGATCATTTGAAACTCTGCCCAAAATGTTACCAAATCAAACTTTGACCCAGCAATACAACTTCTTGATCTATACCCCTAAAGAGATCAATGAAAGAGGAAAAAGATCCAATGTACAAAAATATTCTTAGCAGCTCCTTCCATGGTGGCAAAGAATTCAAAACTAAGGGAAGGGTACCCATCAGATGGGGAATAGATGAGCAAATTATGATATATGAACATAATACAGTATTATTGTGCTGTCAGAAATAATGAAAGGGATGGTTCAGAGAAAACCTGAGAATATGTCTATGGACTGATTCAGAATGAAGTGAGTAGAACCAGAACAGCTTACACAATAACAGCAACATGATAAAGATGAACAACTTGCAAAGACTTGAGAACTCTGATCAACACACTGACCAACCACAATTCCAGAGGACCCAAGGTAAATATACTACGCTTGTCCTGAGATCAAGGTAGATAGCCTTAGTCTAACAACTAATGCACAGGAGACACACATTTTTAGACATCACCAGTCTAAGAATTGTTTTTGCTTGACTATTTTTGTTACAGGGGTTGACTTTTCTTTGTTTGTTTTAGTGCAGGGGTGGGGGAAGTGGGAGATTGTAGAAGAAAACTAAGTACTTGAAAATTGGGGGGTGGAATAAAAGCTTATTGATTGACTGACATAACATGAACTCAAGACCCTTCACCATCTAGGGTATTCTCTTCTGTATAACCTGAAGATTTTCATGTCCTTAAACTGTGATGCCCAAAATACTCCAGATGAGGTCTAATCAGGGTAGAGTACAATGGAACTATCACCTTCTTATTCCTGGAAGTTATTCCTCTCAATGCAACCCCAGATCACATACTTTTTGTTTTTTGCTTACTGACAAATATCTATGCAAAAGACCTCCTCCACAGCTTCCCTGAGGTATGGAAGAAACCTCATAGTTCTCAAAGTATGCATGAATATAATGCAAGTCCTGCCATAATGGAATGAATTATGGACTTGGTGACAATCTATATACCTGTTATCCAAACAACTAAGGTCAGAGATATTCCTCATGAATAAGTACCAATTTGGTCTAATGAGATATGGCCAAGGGTTGTTCAGGGAAACCAGCCCTTCCTGAGCAGTGACCCTTGATCTCCTGATTTAGGATAAAACACTGAATGGGGAGGCACTTTATCCACACAAAGACATGGTTATACCATAAACATCAACATCTCTTGGAATTTCATTCAGAACTTAGAATCTAAATCACTGAAACTCCCATTCTTTGACAACAAATTCCTAACCATCCCTCTCTCCCACATTCTTCCTTGCATTAGACCTATTCTTTTCTCTCGGTGTCCTTTGATCAATTTACCTTTTCCTACTCACTATATCGCCCATTCTAGGCTAATCTTGCCTCCATTCTCAGCCTTAACCTCATGGTTAGTCATTTTAATTATTTCACTAGCTATAACCCTACCCTGCTGGCCTTTCACAATTTCACAAGGACCTATGTATCCTTGTCCCTAGGTAATCCCAATTATCCCATTTCTCCATTCCAATTCCAAGGTTGTTAAACATTACTAAGAGAATCACAGAATAGAGCTAATTCCATGAACTACAAATTTGGTGCATAGTCTTAGCTGACTCCTTGCTGCTCAACAATTCCTCTTCTGTACCTTTATCGGTTCGTGTCTTATTTCTCACAGTAAATATTCCAAATATTTTCTTAACTCCTCTCTTCTTACCTCTCCACCAATTCTGAATTCCTGAATTTACATCAAATGACTTAGGACCTAGACTCTTTCTTCTCCCCTGAGAAGAGAGATATTGTCTGCATGAACTTTTAACTCCATTCCATCACCCTCTTTTCCCACCATTTTTCTGGTGTCAGAAGAGCTACCCCTACTGCTTCTCAAGGCTAATTCCTCTCCCTACAGCTTTGATCCAATTCTCTTCCAGCTTCTTTAGGACCTTACTTCAGCTGCCATCCCCTCCCTCTCATGCATCTTCAATCTTCCCTTTCCATTGGTTCTTCTGGAACTGCCTACAAATACATTCAATTTTCCTTAGTCCACCAAATTGAACCATTCTACTCTATGCAGCCACCATTGCATCTTTCTCTCTTTTTCACTATTATACAGGCCTGTATAAATATATAGGCCTGAAACATGTGATTTCATTGGTTTAGGTGTAACTCCACTGCTGTTCAAGGCTAAGGTGTTTGTTTTTTCTAAAGGACAGTCCTGATAAGTTCAATGTTACATTCCTGCATGAGTGGAGGAGGGATTTCTGCATAAAATGTTGGGGGATGACTTTAAGATTAGCCGTCATAACAGGTGAACATGAAACTCTAAACGGCTTCTGCAAGCCCTCGGAGTCCGAGATACTTGGGGAAATGACCATGTCCCTCAATTTCCAGCGCCTGCAACCCCAGAAATTGTAAAGAACAGACATCCTCCTTGGTAAGATCATTTTCTCTCTGGTTTAAGCTGAAATCTTACCTTGATCTCAGCCAAAGAGCTTCTTTACTCTTTTGTATTCTTTGGTCTATTCTAACCTGCATAACTCTTCCCATTTCTGTTTACTTTGACAAATAGGTGCACTAGCCATTTGTGATTGTCTTTTGTGTAACTGGCATTTGGTGGGAGGGAGCCAAGCTAGAAATTATAAGCTAAGTATTTCCTCCTTTTGGGAGTAATCAAGGAATGTGCCTTTTATCCTGAACCCATTCTCAAACCCCTTGACTATAAATATTTGAAGCATAGTAAAGAGATATTCAAGCCCAAGACCTACCTTGAAGACTAGAGAAGAAATTGCCTAAGAAAAGTAGTCCAGGAGGAGCTTGACTGCCTTTCCACAGCAAAGTTCCTGGCAGTGATGGTGCTGGTACAGACCTCCTTTCATTCCCTCTCCTGGAGATAAGGTGGTCAGGTCACAGATATCTACCCATGATACCTACCCAAAGTCAGCCTTCTTTATACCCAAACAACAGCCATACCCCTCATAGACACACACACACACACACACACACACACACACACACACACACACATTTTTGTATATCTCACATATCCATGAGAATATTGTCCCACTAATAGTTTTTGGTCCCTTCTCTTGCAAGAGCTTTCCCTTTCTTTTTGACTTTTTAAAAGCCTTAGAACTTCAAGGGTGGTTCTGAGGTTATGTCATCTTTTGCCTAAGGTGTTGCCCATTGTTTTGGGGGTTTTTTCTGAAAGGTAGTGCTATTATGTGGATAGCTCTAAGTGTAGACCTTCACCTTTATGTGTCCTGATAGCCCCAGGCTTTTAGTCATAAGCGACCTAGCTCCTCAAGCTTTTAATTTTTAAAAGCCCATTAGTCTAGGCAGTTGGTTTTTTAAACTTGTCTGGTCTAAAATTCTAAATGTGAATGTTCTTTGTTTTTCTGAGTGGCTGGCCAAAAAAAAGTTTGTTTGGTTTTTTATAAGGGTAATTTTGAGGGAAAGTTTTTCAGCTTAGTCATTAAAGTGGCAGTAAGTTTGGATTCCCCTTTAAGAAGTCATTTGACTTTAATTTTTTTTCTGCTGATGCGTTGGGCCAGGGCTTCAGAACCTGCAGCCTCAAGGCCATATGTGGCCCTCTAGGTCCTCAAGTGCAGCCCTTTGACTGAATCTAAACTTCACAGAACAAATCCCCTTAATAAAAGGATTTGTTCTATAAAATTTGGACTCAGTCAAAAGGCTACACCCAAGGACCAAGAAAGCCACATGTGGCCTCAAGGCTTCAGCAGGTCCCCCACCCCCTGTGTTTGGCGCAGTAGCTCCTGTAATTCACCTGTCCAGCAGGACAGTTGTAAATGTTTTGCTGTTTTCTTTGTCTTCCTCAGCTTCACATATTTTGCTTGGGTTACCTCTCCTTAGGAGGGATTTTACCTTCCTGTCCTTGAATTCATATTTGTTTGATATTTTTCTATTCCTAAATTGAACAGATTTTATTTTAAGGGACAACTAATTTGACTTCATTTCCTAGTTGCACCCTGGAATTCTATTCTCCCAGTGATTAGTCTAGAAGAACCCTACTTATTTTCATTATTTTTTTTCTTTTTCTTTTTCATTTGCTTTCTGGAAGTATACAAACTGATTTGACTTTATACCCTACCTGATGTTAGGAAGAAAATATGTGATGTCTATTACTGAATTTCATTGATGTTCTGTGTGTTTATATGCAAATTTGAATGGTTGCTATATGCATAACTGTATAGGTTGATGCATGAAAAAGTCATTAATACTGTTTTCATAATTAAAGTACATTCCTGTTGCCCTGATATTTTATGATTTAAGTACAGCACATTATTTCAAAAGTGTATAGCTTGCTATCATCCTACACATCTGTTGTTTGTATTAACATGCATATATTGATGTGGGCCCGTCTGGAATAATCTCTAACAAAGATGGGAAATGATGCAGTTGAGATGCATTATCTCTCATTGAAAAGCATATAGAAAAAAATAAATAAAATCAGAAAAATTTACAAAGAAAAGCATACAGATCTGCTAATATTAAGAGTAGAGACATAGCTGAAGTATGAGGACATTTTATGGATACTGTGCAGAAAGGTGAAAGATTTGCAAGAGGGTACAATGAAGACCAATAACTTTAAAGCAGACAGGACAACTTGGGAAGTCCTGCTGGTCCTGTCTGAGAATGTGAATCACAGAGATAAACTTGAAGAGTTGATATTAGAAGTTAGTCCTAGGAATTTTGTATTACTCCAATCTCTGAAGAAGATGAGTGACTTGAAAAGGTATAGCCTTACTAATGGAAGAAGACATTTCTACAGGGAAACTGAATACCTCAATTAAGTCTAAAGTGACACTTAGCTGTGTAAGTAAGGCTGAGACCTTACCCATTATGGCAGATAGATACCATTGGCCAAAAATGGGCATTTTCTCTAATCAAGAACCTTGCCTCTCCTCCCCTGCCAACATCTCCAAGAGAAGAGCAGGGTGGAGGCTTGGACAGGATAGGTCCCAGAGGCACTGAAATAGTGAGATTCAACTGAGTCAGAAAATACTAAAAGTCTCAAAGGGACAGCTTTTGCCTTAGTGCATAGCATTCTAGAGACAGCCTAGAGGCACCTGGAAAGTTTGTTTGGAAGAGTTAGCAACTCAATATGATAAAGACAAAAGGTTACAAGAAGCACACACTAAATCTATTAATACCACCATAGAGCACCAAGGAGAAAAGTCTGCCAACTCCATACTCCGAAGCAGACATTCACCGACAAATACTGAATCAGAGAAATGCAACGTGCCCAAGAAAGGTGGTTTGCTCAGTTTGAAATAAGTAGGAAAAAGTATGATTCATAACTTTGATCTGCACAAGATTTTCTTTACTTTGCAAATGCACACGCTATTGCTGAAGTTACCTGAAGCAAGAATTATTTATGAGTTTGGAACAGTTTCCTGATGATGAAAAGGGTTCACATCCTCTGCTGGTCTGGGAACTTCTTATCAAGTGTGGGCCACAGAAAGAGAAGCAAGTAGAGGCCAAAGCAGAAGTCCAGAGACTATCAGGTGAGAGTAGGTCCAATGTACAAACCTATTCTCCTTAGACACGTAGAGGACCAAACAAATGGAGGGCATGAGAGCCTGACACAAGAACACCTGACATAAGACCACATCCACCAGGTAATACCAGAGTAAGAGAGGCAGAAATTCAGCAAAAGGACAGATGTGTTTTCACTGCATAAGTTAAACACGGGGTGTGTTCCAGGTGCAACACACAGAATCTAGTTCACCATTTCCCATGACAGATCTAGAAGGATTCCTCTATTTATAATTGGAGACCTCAGAAACCATCTCAAAAAAAATACTGGTTAATGGCATTATTACAGAATCCAGGAGCCCTTCTACATCAACCATAGTGTTGGTCCAAAGAAGAATGGAAACATATGGATGTGTGTAGACTCCTTGACTTTGAACAAAAGAATTTAAGTAGGCCACTCTGTGGGTTCAAAATGCCCTGGATGGTCTGCTAGACAACCAATGGTTTTAAGTCTTGAATTTGTATAGTGGATATATTCCTATACTCAATGGATATATGTCTTCTGTCTGTGAGGAAGTCAAGTAAAAGACTATTTTCATCTACCCTGCTGAACTTTGCCCCATGGCATCGTGGGGAGACTAAACACTTTCCAAAAGTTGATTAGAGAAAGTAACTATAGATGTGAACTACTTAAAAGTGCTAGTGTGGGTAGAAACAGGACTTTCACAGGGCTCCCGCTCCCACCTCCTTCAATTCATGTAAAAGGTGACTCTGAACAAACTTTGGAGCTACAGAACCCACAAAATGACACAGAGAAGCTAACCACCAACTGAAAGACTGGCAGGCTGGCAGGAAGTGGCCAGCACAGTGCTCTGGGAGCCAGAGGTTTAAGTCTCAGGGCAGCCACAACCAACCACAGGTTGGAGGGACTTCAGATCACCAGCAACTATGGCAGTTTCCAGAATTATCAACCCATAGATGCTAAGGACAAAGTGAGAGGTCAGTGCGCTGTGGACTTTGGCATCTGGGAGTTCAGGAGTACAGTCCAGCCTTTGCCCCCAGGGTGAGAAGCAGTTAAGGTGTGGCGGACATGCAGCCACTGCCACATTGCTGCTTCAGAGCTCCTGGTCTGCAGATTGTAGGGGGACCAAGCCACCAGTCTTAGGAGTAACTGCCCTTGCTTTAACCTGCTTGGATATGGATTGCAGTCTAGGGTGGAGGTCCTGGGATGCGTGACAAGTTTGCCAGTGTGTGGAGGCTTCAGAGAGGGCACCCAACTAGTAGCTCCAGAAGATGAGAAGACTCCAGCAATTGGGACAAAGCTCCCGCCTCTGGTAGCAGAGTTCTACTGTGGCAAAAAGCTCAAAAGTCAAGTAATTGAGTGGCAACATGAGCAAGTAAAGGAAGCAAAGCAAGCACAGCAGTCCAACTTTGGATTCCCTTTTTGGGGACAAAAAGGATCAAAGCATGGAACAGGAGGAAGACAATGAAGTCAGAAATCCTGCACCAGAAGCTTCCAAGAAAAGGATAAGCTACCTACAGGCCATAGAGGAGCTTAAGAAGGATTTTGAAAGCCAAAGAAGAGAAGTGGAGGAAGAATTGGGAAGAGAAATGAGAATGATGGAAGAAAATTATAAAATGAGAGTCAACAACATGACTGAAGAAAATAACACCTTAAAAAATAGACTAACTCAAATGGCAAAAGAGGCTCAAAAAGCCAATGAGGAGAAGGATGCCTTAAAAAGTCAAATTTGCCAGATGGAAAAATAATCTCAAAAGCTCAATGAAGAGAATCATTCCTTCAGAATTAGATTAGAGCAAATGGAAGCTAGTGATTTTATGAGAAATCGAGATACTATTAAACAGATTCACACAAATGAAAAAATAGAAGGCAATGTGAAATGTCTCATTGGAAAAACCACTTAAATGGAAAATATATCCAAGAGAGATAATTTAAAAATTATTGGACTACCTGAAAGCCATGATCAAAAAAAGAACCTAGAAATCATCCTTCAAGAAATTCTCAAAGAAAATTGCCCTGATGTTTTAGAACCAGAGGGCAAAATAGAGGTTGAAAGAATCCACCGATCACCTCCTGAAAAAGATCCCAAAAAGAAAACTCCTAGGAATATTATAGCCAGGTTCCAGAGTTCCCAGATCAAGGAGAAAATATTACAAGCAGCCAAGAAGAAACAATTTGAATACTGTGGAAACACAATCAGGATAACCCAGGATCTTGCAGCTTCTACACTGAGGGATCGAAGGACTTGGAATATGATATTCTGGAGGTCAAAGGAGCTGGGATTAAAACCAAGGATCACCTACCCAGCAAAACTGAGTATCATGTTTCAGGGGAAAATATGGTCATTCAATGGAATAGAGGACTTTCAAGAATTCTTGATGAAAAAACCAGAGTTGAATAGAAAATTTGACATTCAGATACAAGAAGCAAAAGAAACATGAGAAGGTAAACAGGGAAAAGAATTCATAAAGAACCTATCAAAGATGAAAAACTTACATAAAAATGATAATTGTAATTTATGAAACTTTTCTCAGTATAAGAATAGTTGAAGGGAATAGAAATGTATATGTGTATGTGTATACATACATATATATATATGTCTATATAGGAGAGTATATGAACATATGAATACATATGTGAGTGTGTGTTTATATGTGTAAAGGTATACACAGATGGAGGGAACAAGACCAGTTGAATCAGAAGGGATGATACTTAAAAGGTAAAATTAAGAGGTGAGAGAGGAATCTAATGAGAGGAGATGGGGAGAGATAGAATGGGATAAATTATCTCATATAGAAGAGGCAAGGGAAAATGATCACAATGGAGGGGAAGAACAGGAAGGCAAAAGGGAATGAGTCAACCTTATTCTCAATTAATTTGGCTTAGGGAGGAAGTGATATACACACAAAACAGGGTATCTCACCCGATAGGAGGGTAGGGGGGAAGGGGATAAGAAGGTGGGTGATGGAAGGGAGGGCAGGCTGGGGGGGAGGGAAGTTGGAAGTACCCACTTTTGAAAAGGGACAGGATCAAAGTAGAGAATAGAACAAGTAGGCAGTAGGACAGGATGGAGGGATATATAGTCAGTCTTTCACAATATATCCACTATGGAAATGTTTTGCATAGCTACACATGTACAACCTATATTGAATTGTTTATCTTCCCAGTAAGGGTGGGTGACAAGGGAGGAGGGGAATGAATCTGGAATTCTAAGGTTTAAAATCAAATGCTTAAAATATATGTCATTATTATTATTATTATTTTACATATAACTGGGAAATAAGATACACAGGCACTGGGGCAGAGAGATCCACTGTGCTCTACTGCAAAGTCAGAGGGGGGTTAGGGAGAAGGTCATGGGGAAGATATGGGAGAAAGCAGATTGGGCAAGGGGATATTCAGTGGCATCACTGTTTTGGCATGGGGGGTAGGGGAAAATAGGGAGAAATTTTGTAACTCAAAATCTTGTGGAAATGAGTGATATAAACTAATTTTTTTTAAATTTTAAAAAGTGCTAGTGTGCCTTAATGTCATAAAAATAAACCCTTCAATAACTTACTCAACTACATTAACCATGCATTAACTAGTATTTGCTTGTGCAAACTCAAGAAAACCATTTTTTTCTCCACCTAAACACTATCCTGGTGGTTTGGGAGCTGTCCTGTCCCAAGAGACCAATGGTGACCAGAGGACAATTGCATTCACCAACAGAGGTTTAACTGACTGTGAAACTTGTTATTCTGCCCATAAGGCTGAGTTCTTGGGTTTGAAAGAGACCATCACTAAGTTCAAAGACTATGAATATTAAGCAAAACTTCAAATACTGGCAACAATCCATTGACACATTTTGCCAAGTTGGATGTTGCTTGCTAGAAATGGGTGATGGCAGTGGCCAAGTATGATTTATGCACACTCCTGTAAAAGGAAATTTCCTCTATTAATCCATGTTAGTACCTTCTATGAAACTTAGAGTTTTAAGAGTTGCCTAGATCAGTGGTGTCAAATTCAAACAGAAATGGAGGGGGCCACCAATCAATACATAAGGATCTGTACATATGGGTTGTATATTGAGGTAGTTTCTAAATATAATCCTGTATTTTATTTATTTAGAGAACGTATTTATATATTACATATGGAGAGATATACACACACATTATTTATAGAATGATCATTCTCCTGGTCTTATTCTATCATTCTCCTGGTTTCATTTATATATGTTAAATCTTTCCCAGTTACATTTTAATCTGGTTGGGTCCCGCTTTAAGAGTACTGTGAACTGTGATGCCACTTGTTTGGCATCTCTGGCCTACAGCACTAAGAGATTCAGTGACTTGCCCAGTGTTACAGTGCCATGATGTGTCATAAATGGAACTCAAACCCAGGTCTCCCTGAAATGGAAGGCCCTCTATCTCTGCTGTGCCATTCTTCCTATTATTCACTGTTACAATCCTTGTAAAAATTATCTTTATTTAGTGCCTCCAATTCTTCACCAATCACTCTCTACAAGGTCTTGAAACCAAACCCCCACCCCTATGATTCTATTGATACACCTCCTCAAAGATCAACTCCTAATGCTAGAATCCAATGGCCTCTTTTTCAGTTCTCATTCTTTTTAACCTCTCTGCATCATTAGACCCTATTGATGATTGTCTAAATTTTATTCCTCTCTCCTCCCATAGTTTCAAAGGCATCACCTTCTCCTACTTTTTAAGCACCCTTTCTTTGTCTTCACCATCAGTCCCATTCTCCTCCAAATAAATTACTTACTTAATATGGCTGTTCTTCAAATAGCTATTCTGTTCATCTCAGTTATAGAGTCATAAACAGAGAGCTGAATGAGACCTCTGTGGCCATCTAACCCTCACTTTACAAATAAGAAACCTGAGATCCAAGTGACTTGCCCAAGGTCATCAGAAGAAGAATTTAATCCAGGACCACTGACTCCAGCTCCATTACTCTTTCTTTTTTTTAATTTTAATTAATTTTTAAATTTACTTTTAGTTTACAACATTCAGCTCCAAATCCCTTGAATTCCAAATTTTCTCCCCCTCCCTATCCTCCCCTCTCCCCCCACTGGGTATAGGTTCTACAAATATCTTCACATTTAACATTAGTAAAGTTGTAGAGAAGGATTATAACCAATGGAGTGAACGAGAAAGAAGGAATGAAACAAAACAAAACACAAAAGAGAGAGAGCGAGTAGTTTGCTTCAATCTCCATTCGGACTCTGTAGTTCTTTCTCTGGATGGATCCACTACTCTTTCTATAGGCTGACTTCCAGGCTGACTTTTATCTTCCTAAACTATCCCTCTTTAGCCCCCATATACACTCTTGTTGCCTGAATTACTTCATTGCTCTATAGTTTCCCTTAAAATGAGGGAATTAGAATAAATGACCTTATGTAAGGATTGTTCCCTTATTATATATTGGGGCAGCTGGGGGTCATCTCCAATCATCCTGATCTATATCTCACCACTGGAGGAGAAAGTAAGGCTGGTGACTTTGCACAGCCCTCTCTCACTCAAATTCAATTGACATGCAAGTCATGGCATAACCTTCCTGATGCCATGATCCTCTTCAGGAACAAAGGACAAACAACACTGGGGCAGCTAGGTGGCACAGTGAACAGAGCACTGGGCTTAGAGTCTAGAAGACCTGAGCTCCAATGTGTTCTCAGATACTTACTTACTAGTGGTTTGAGCTGGGCAAGTCACTTAACCTTGTTTGCCTCAGTTCCTCATCTGTAAAATGGGGACACACTGGAGAAAGAAATGAAAAAACATTTCAATATCTTTACCAAGAAAACCTCATGGACAAAAGTTCATGGGGCCATGGAGAAATGGACATGATTATATCAGCACCTCCCACTCTGGATGACCAAAAGTGAACTTCATATCTTTCACCCTAAATTGGCTCCTCCTTCTGACATTATTTCTCTATATGGCACCACTGGTTATTGTCTTTAGTAGTCGTAGTATTCAGGTATCTTTGATGCTTTTCCCTTATTCATGCCCAATCAATTACCAAATCCTGTGAATCCCACCTCGTTTATATGTGTCTTCTTCTCCATTTATTCCCACTGCATCCATCTCCTAATCAGTACCCAACTTGACCATTGCAATAAGCTCTTTCTAAGTTTTGATCCCTCAACTCTATCTTCCCTGTAATCCATCCTTCATACTATGGCCAGAAGAATCTTTCTAAAATATAGATATGATAATATCAATCCTCTGCTCAAAAATCTTTAGTGATCATATATTCCAACTGAGGTAAATTCAGACTTTTGTGTGCTATTCAAGGCCCTCTACAACTTGGTACCTAATAGTTCCAGCCAAAGAGGAGAACTCTGACTAATTTTCATACTCTAAGACATACATTGCACTCTCAGGCCACCATATCTTTGCTTATACTTTCCTTTTTGCCTTAATTATTCTTCTACTGCCTCTATGCCTAGTAAATGTCTATCTTAATTCAAAGTCAACTCTTACATGTTTTCTCTGGTCACTTGGTCCATAGCAGCCTTCTCTTTGGAACTTTAAATAACACTTTATGTTATACCTCTCTGATGCACTGATTGGATATATTGTGTATTATAATTGCTATGCTTTCATCTTTTCCCTCTACCAGACTATTAACATCATGAGGGCAGGGATCAAGCCTTATTTAAACCCTACATTTTAACAATACTCTGCACATAGCATAAATTAATAAATGGTTCCTGGATCAGGGTTAATGGCAGCCATGTAAGACTATTGACTGAGCTCATGATCCACTCAAATCCCTAGATCTTTTTCACATTAGATGCTATTGAGCCAAATTTTCCCCATTCTATATTTGTAAAGTTTAACCTTTGAATCAGTAGAAGAAACACCCTTGGACTTCTGCCTCTGAAAAGATACAGATGTTTTTGAAGAGCTCAATTCTTGGCAAAAGGCTCTCCCTCTTCTCTAAGGAGAACAAAACCAAAAGATAAGTAGAAGGATCGCCCAAAGTACCATTCCTTTCCAACTTGTTGGTTTCCACTTAGGACACAATCTTGGAAATGTTTGCTAAAGCCAGAGGCTTCTAATTAATGGCCACCTAACCAGGTTAGTGCACTCTGTGCTCTATTTCATGACAGCATAGGAATCGTCCTGCATGCAGAGGCCCACTAAGCCAAGCATGTTGGAATAAACAAACACAAGTTAAACTGTATCACCATGACCTTCACTATTACAACTTCTCAGCAATAGTTTAGCAAACAACAAATTAGCAGCTCCCATATGCTTTGCCTGTGTCTGTGTGTCTGTCACATGTGCCAGCTTCTAAGAACACATGGTAAATGCCAACTGAACACCCAACGTTTTGGGCACAGTGAACAGAGAGAAAAAAATCATGCGGTGATTTAAATGTCACAGCAATCTACTTTGCTGTGGCATATGAAGAATTCTCATGTTCCATCCACAAACTATTCACCTAGCTTAGCAGGATGGGGCTGGGGGAGGGTAGAATAGAGACTAAGAAACTTTCTCCACTGAAGATGTGCTTGCAAAATAAGGTAGCCACCCACCTGCACCCATATTATCCCCTCCTTCCATAGTCAGAATTGTAAAATAGTGGATTTTCAAGGCTTCTTCAAGGTCATTTAGTCTATCTCATTTTATAGGTGAGGAAACAGAGACTTTAAGACTCCTAAGGTAATTTCTAGTTCTAAATCTGTCATTTATGATTTTATGTAAATTTATCAGTTCAAAAGAAGAAAAGTCATTAATATAAAAATAAAAACAATTCCAAACTTAATGAGCCCACAGAGGTTAGGAAAGTCACTTCCTTTCTTCAGGCTTTAGTTTCTTCACCTTTAAAATGAAAGGAAAAGGGGCGGCTAGGTGGTACAGTGAATAGAGCAATGGCCCTGGAGTCAGATGGGCCTGAGTTCAAATCTGACTTCAGCACTTAACACTGACTAGCTGTGTGACCTTTGACAAGTCACTTAATCCCAATGGTCCTACCTTCCCCCCTCCAAAAAGCAAAAAATAAATAAAATGAAAGGAAAGGCCTAAATGATCTCTGAGACATATTCCGGCTCCATGCAAATCAATGCTGTTAAAACTAGAAGGGAAGCCATTAACTAGGGGAAAAAATATTTTCAGCAAGTTTCTGATTTCTAATACCTAAGATATAAAGTGAACTGGTTCACACATATAATCCTCCATTAAATGAATAGTCAAAGGCTACTAACATGACAATCTCAAAAGAAGAAAAAAGCAAGCTAACAACTAACTATATGGGAAAATCCTTCAAATTACTAATGAATCCAGAGAGGTTAGGGAAACCACTTTATTTCTTCAGTTTTCAGTTTCCCCAAATATAAAATGAAAGTGGAGGATTAAATGATCTCCTCTCTGCTAAATAGTAAGTTTAGATTAATCAGTGAATTAAAGACAAAACTCTTACAAGTGAAGTAATATAGTGGAAAGTCTAGTGGTCCAGAATTCAAGTCTCAGTTCCACCATTAACACCCTTTATGAACTAAAGCAAGTCATACAGAATCATAGAATGTGGACCAGGAAGACACCTGAAAGACCATTTAATCTTTGGAATGGCTTTCTCCCACCCTGGCCCTGTCCACCCTCCCTGCCCCCTCGAAAAATTTGTTTTCCTTAAAAAACACAACTAATTTCTTTCTTCACGAAAAGAAATTCAACTTTGGTGGCTCCTAAAGTGTTTAAAGTAATCAATGTTAGGGGAAAAATAACTTTTATTATGGCTAAAGTGAGTTTTGGGAAAACCTTTGGAGGTCCCCAACTATGATTTCTAGGATATTAGAAGGATATTATAGTCTGCAAAGATATCTACTCCTTAAAGAGTTCTCTAAGTAAGTCAATCATAATAATGGCTAGAATGTTTTCAATATTATAAGGTTTGAAAAGCTTTTTATGTACGATATCTCATTTAATTCATATAATATCCCTTTGAAATAGTTGTAAAAGTGAAGATCAATCAATCGGCAAGTAGTTATTGGGTACCTTTGTGTTAGGAATTCAAAGATGAAAACTGAAACCATCTCTATTAACAAGCTTACTTTCTAATGGAGGAGATAGCAAGTATATAAACATATCTACAGCATAAACATAAGATGAATAAATACAAATATATGAATAGTATTTAAATACAAGGTCACCTTCCCAGATGTCAGTGCTCTCAATACTGGGGCAAATAGTTTTGGAGGGAGAAAGAGGTATTCTGGTAAATTCTTAGCAACCAACCTTCTGGAGGGAGGTGGGGAGGGGAGAAAATGTATTCATGACACACTTTCAAGTTTAATCTGAATTATTATTAATATTTTCTCCGTCATTTTCTTAAATCTAGGGAATAAACAAAACAATAAATCAAGCTCTGATTTGTAACAGTTGCCAATTTTTGAAGTATAAATGCTTACACTGAAAATTTAACAACTGGCTCTCCTAATTCCTGCACATTCCTAGGAGGAAACCACTAGCAGTTGGAGGTGAATTGGTTAAAAAAAAAAAGCTTCATGCAGAAAACAGTGCTTTGAGTTGTTTCTTAAAGGAAGACAGGAATTCTATAAGATGGAGTGTTTATGTGAGAAATAGGTAAGCTATTTTGACTGGATAGCAAAATTTAGGAGCAGGAGTAATGCCCAATGAGGCTGGAAAACAGGTTTGGGTCCAATTGGATAGGACTTTAACATGTAAATAGATGTTCATATTTGTTCCTAGAGACAATGGGGAGATATTGGAATTTACTGAATAAGGGAATAACAGGATAAGACCTAAGTTTGGGGAAAATTACTTTGGCAGGTATCTAGATGATATATTGGAGAGATGATTTTGCTTGAGGGAGAAAATAATGTTTGGGTTTGGGTTTCTTTTTATATGCTGAGCTTGAGGAGACAACAGAAAAAGACACCCAAGTAGAAATTTTGGAATCTGGAAATACTGGCCTAGTGCATATCTAAGAGTTATAGATGTCCATTACTCAGTAACACTCAGGTAACACTATGCAAGATCTGTCACAAGTCTTTTTCTTTTGTTGGGATATTGTTGTTCTTTGACTTTTTTTTTAAGTAGGCAAACCAGGCCGTCTTTTGCCTTATTTCTTACCTAACCTTGAATCACTGAATGGGTGTTGCTTCAAACAAACTGAGATCTGGTAAAGACCTTAGCTTAAAAAGGCCAAGGTCTCCTACTGCATCTGGGGCCCTTGCCAGTTGTCCTGACCTATGTCTTGCCACTGGACTCAGATGACCCTGGAGAAGAGAGTGAGTGAGGCTGATGACAGTCCTACCTCATTTAAATCCAATTCACTTGCAAGTCACCCTCCTGATGTCACTGGTCCTCTTCAAGAATGGCAAACAACAACAACCATGTTCTTTATTAACAAAACAAAAGAGAAGTTCTAGATCTGAAAACAGAGCTTAGCCATATGTGTAAAAGAGAGGCTTCCACTTATGTATCAACTGAGCAGAGTAAGGGGATTTTATAAAATGGGATTTGGAAGATAGGTGACTTTCCTAGATGTCAGTGCTCTCAATACTGGGGCAATTTTGTGGCGTAGAGCCAGAGAAGGGAAATCAGATTGAAAAATGGGATAGGAAAAGGAGAACAGCATTTGGTGGCTTGCAGGATATGGCAATTGGAGCACCAGGGATCTGGATGAGAGTGGAGATTTTAAACTAAAATAGTACTTTAAAGCCACAAAGTCCTTTGCACCCTTTATCTCATTGGATGCTCACAAAGCTGTGAGGTGGCGATTAAAAACATTATTACTTCCATGTTGTAATAAGGAAACTGAGGCAAGATCAGCTAGATAATCCACGTCTTCTGACTCCAACATCATTTTCTGCCACATAATGCCTGCCTTTATTAAGGAACCTATAAGCCGGGGCAGCCAGGTAGCACAGCGAGTAAGAGCACCGGCTCCAGTGTTGGGATGACCTGTGGATCGAATCCAGGCTCAAACACTTATTACCCACCCAGAAATACCTGGCCATGTAACCTTGAGCAAGTTACTTAACCCCAATTGCTTAGGGGTGGCCAGGTGGCTCAGTGAGTAAGAGCACTGGCTCCAGTGTTGGGATGACCTGGGGATCAAATCCGGGCTCAGATACTTAGCACTACACCCAGAAATAACTAGCCGTGTAACCTTGAGCAAGTTACTTAACCCCGATTGCTTTAAAAAAAAAAAAGAAAGAAAGAAAGAAAGAAACCTGTAAGCCCAGCTTACAGTGATTTAGCAGAACAGTGTAAAGAAAGAGCACTGGATTTGGTCAGATGACTTATATTTGATTCCTGGTCCTGCTACACTGGACCTCAAGTTTCCCTCATCTGTAATACAGGAAAGTGGGGTGGACTAGATAATTTCCAATCTTCCTTCTGGCTCTAAATCTTTTATCATGTGATCATGATAACAACTAAAGAAAATAAACTAAACCAGTGACCTCTGGGGCTGCTGATCTGTTAAATTGGATCTGGGTAAACATTTTCCTGATGACTTCAGAGTCAGAAAAATTGTAACTATAAAGCAAGCCCATATCCATAAAATCAAGATTATGTGAGCATTCTGTGTCACTTCCGAGGTGTGGAACCTTTTTGGCTAGGAGACTGGATCAAAAACCCTGCATCTGTCAGGGTGTCTATAGAATTTTCCTTACCCATGATTAGCTCTCTCTTTTCAGTGAATTCTTCTCACAGCCTAGCGTATATCGCGATTTTGCCACAGAATAACATATGGGAATAATAACTTGAACAATTAACAGTTCTTCCATGTCCAGGAAGAGGTAATTTTCCCATAAATGAAACCAAGGAATAAGAATGGGGGGTGGGACAGAAGAAGAGAGGGAGGAGGTAGAAGGATTTATCCTGATCTGGCCTTTAAGCCAAAGCAGCCCCCCGGATCAATAAGCATCATTAGCAAGAGTCCCCTGAAGAAAGCCTCCTGTCACAAGGCTGACATTTAATCTGTCTCAGATGGGCCCATGTGCACGTGTGAAGAAGTCAAATCTAAAGGTTGGAGGGTCAAGAGCAAGAGGAGGGAGGAGCAGTGATCGAACAGGACCCTCTGCATATAAGGGGAATAATTAGAGGCACAACAATTCAAAGGTAATCACAATATTCTTAACCAGCCAAAAATATCTGCTACCGATGAACTGATAATTCATATTTAACCTTCGCTTTGAAACATATTAATATGACTTCTCTAATATTGTTCTTTTATCATTTGCTTTTTCAAAGCAGATCTGTGGGGAAATGTTGCATATAGAATTGGTTAGTTATTTTGAGAGTTTAGGTAAGGAAGCCAGCCTTCTCTTATATAAGTTATACTTTCTACCTGCCATAGGTAGTGGTTACTAAGAAATAAATCCTACTCTGTTTAAAATAACCTTTTTTCAACTTGTAGTAGATTGGAAAACTATAATTAAAGTCATATCCTTACTCATAAATTCATTCACCAAATCTTTGTTAAACAGCCACTATGTGCAGAACACTGTGCTAGATGCCAGAGGAAACGCAAAGATAAGACACGGTTTGGTTCCTGCCTTCATTGAACTGAAGGTCTAGTAGGATAAGGAACTAACAAAACAACTTGGGAATTCATTATTACCTAGCAGTGACTGAGGCATGGACCATATTTGTATAACTAAGCTGGAAGCAACTGTGATCTGGTGGAAACAGCAAAGGATTTCGTTTTACAAAAACTGTACTTGAGTGCCAATTCTGCCACTTGTGAGTTGTTGGCCTTGGGGAGTAAGATAATCATTTACTCTCTTTTAGCCTCAGTTTTTCCATTTGTAAAATGAGGCAAATAAGAGTGAAAGGAATCTCACACGGGTTCTCCTTTTGGTAGGGCGGGTAGAAAGTCCACTCTATCCTTCTTCCTTCTTCACCTAGTGTATAGTTCACAGGGTAGTACTGGGGATCAAATCAGATCGTATATGCAAAATAGTATATAACTGCTGATTATTTATTAGACAATAAATTAGCAAGCATCTACTAAGTACTTAGTACGTGCCAACCACTGTGTTAGATGACTGATGTACAAAGATGAAAATGGAAGAATATCTTCGGTTAAGTCACTTACCTAAATCACTCAAGGTGGGAAACAACAAATGTCTTTCCCTTTTCTTTGTTTCTTGGGTTGGATTTCCCATGTAATATCCAAGTGGAATAGGGGCTGCCTATATATGCTTTTCCTCCAGATGTTCTGGTTTGTGAATGACATCATGTTGATTGCATTAAGACTCAGAATATGAAACAGACCCTCCTCAATGAGATCTACAACCACTCAAAAGATATTGGCCTAACAACAAACGGGAAAAGCCAACTGGATAAAGAATGCCTGTTGTCCAGATCATGACACGCAGTTGGATGGCCAACCCATTGAGCTATTTCATTAGTACATATATCTTGGGAAAATGCTACATATGGAGAATGAACTGGGCCCAGAATTGGCTAGGAAGAAAAGAATGGTCTGGACCTCATTTGAAAAATCATACAACACTTTTAGCAAACCCAAGAAGCTTCCTGTTGCAAAAACCCATCTTTTTACCATCAGCATCTTTCTGACAATGATATATGGTTTGAGGGCTCACAGTGGGTGGAATAGAGTGCTGAATTTGTAGTCAGCAAGACCTAAGTTCAAATCCTGTCTTAGATGCTTTCTTATTAACTGTATGACCCTGGGCAAGTCACAACATCTCAGTCTTGGTTCCCTCATTTGTAAAATGCATATAATAATAGCAGCTACCTCATAGTATTGTTGTGAGGATCAAAGAGATAATGTGTGCAAAGTGTTTTTGCAAACCTTAAAGTAATACATAAATATTTATTATTATTATTATGACAATGACTCATGTATGACAATTTCCCAAGGATCCAAGTTACAGGTAATACAGAGAACCATAGACAGATGCATGGTGGATATAGCATATTCCCAACTATGACTTACATGCAAAAAATTATGTAAAAGATATCCCAAAAAATGCACGATGGAGAAAAGGAGGCAGGCTTATCTTGTAATGAGAGCAAAAAGCTATCCATCTGTCATCCTTTGCTCTCATTACAAATGACGAATGCTTCAAGTTTTTGGATAGCATCCCTATGGAAGATTTATGGGAAGACATGTGCAAGAATCACAAAAGATGAAAAGGTGTGGATGGGTGATGATCTATACCACTAGTTCTATCCATATCAATGAAATCTACTAAAGATTAAGAAAGAGCTCACTTTATGATACAAACATAGTTCTGAAAAGTTGGCTGGAGATTAAATTTCTGTAATTCAAATCAGATTTTTCCATTGATTTTCTTTCTTAAATTAGAAGTACATTCCTATGGGGGAATAAAAAAAGTTTGATCCAAGATCTCATTCTCATACTTCAAAATGCAACAAATCACATACTAACAGGGAAGTGATGGTGACCTCCTTTTAAAAAATTATGGAGTATTATTAAAATGTAAATAATGCACTTCAACTGAAATATCATATCATGAACTGCACGAGAGTATAATTAACCACATAAAAACCTCACTCAAAGGAGAATGCAGCATTACTCTGGTCTATCCAAGGGGATTACTGAATGGATTGTTTCATTCAACTTTGTATCCCCAGCACCAACCACAACGCCTGGCATTCAGAAGGAATGTAATAAATACCACTGACTGTTTGAATTGTCAGATATGGCTTGTTAGGAAGCAGCCTCAACAATAAGGCAGTCCTTAGAATGGAATTCAAGTATATCAAAATGAAACTCCAGTGCATAACTGTAACTAATAATAATAATAAAAATACTCTAAGCAGTTACCTTTCTTTTAGTATCAATTGTAATTATAACTCTCAATCAGCTAGATCCTATCAGGAATGGCGTGTGGGAATAACATGAGCCCTTTCCTCTAGAAATTGGGCATTCACTCCTTCCAAGTCTCAAGGTGATCATTTACTGATATGAAATATTAGTGGTCTAAAAGCCAGGATGTAGTCAGGATTCTCAGGGGGCTTGTACCTGGAGACAACAGAAGGAAGTCACACATGGATTCTCGTTTTCAAAGAATAAATAAAAACCCCACTCTCCCTTTCTCCCTTCTTTACCTGCTTATTCTTCTATTTTCTTGCCCTACCTTTTTAATACCTTTTGCATCAAATGTCCCTCATGCCTGGAATATACTCTCTCCTAATTTCTGCCTCTTCTATTTCCTTCAAGACTCAAGAGCTACCTTCTACAATAAGTCCTTCATTATCCCCTCAGGTGCTGGCACCTGCCCTCCCTCCCATAACCAATACTTATTATATATGCTCTTACATATACATGCAGTCTCTCCCATTAGACTATACCCTCTTGGAAAGCAGGGGTTGTTTCAATCCCTAGTGCTTAGCATAATGTCTGATACATAGTAAGTACTTAAATGCTAATTGACCAATCTGCCTTCTTCCACAAAGATTAACGCTGTGAGGAAAAGTGAAGAGACAGAAAATACATTCAATGATGAAGAAGGAAAAACATTAAAGTTCTTTTTTTATTTAAACCTGATACCTCAATCTAAACCGCTTCCTCTCATTTGTTATTTGCCCAAATTCTCATTAGTTTGTCCAGTATTGCCCTGATCACTGAAAGGAACTCCAATGATATTCCATGTGCTTTATCAAGGATTAACCAGGGCTACCAACTGTCCCTCTTCTCGGGGTCTTCAAACTTATGGTTTCAAAAAGGTAAGGGTCAAGGACTCTAACAAGCAATATTGTTTCTACAGGGTGGGCATTCAACAAACATTGCTGAATGAATAAATGGCCTGATCTCAAATGTCAGCACTGCCATTTGCTACATGTGACTACTGGTAAATAAGTTAACCTGAGGAGTTTTCTCATATATGTGATAAAGGATTGGATCAAATATTCTCTAAAGTCCTTCCAGCTCCAAGTTCTAGGATCCTTCTAAAGTACCTCTGACAACCCTGAGTTCCATAGTGAATTTGAGAGAAATCAATAGTTAAAATCAATCAGTACGTATTTATTAAATGTGTACTCTGTGGCAGGCATTGTGTTAGGTACTGGGAATACAACTACAAAAAAACCAGGCAATCCTTAAACAAACAGAGCTTTTACATTCTAAAGAGGAACAGAGGAAGAAGGTGGAGTATGCTTTATATCTCCAGTCCAGTCTAACCACTCTCCTGATTTTAAAAGAAAATATATTACTATATTTAGAGGGCTTGTTAAAACAATACATTTCCCTTAACTATACTTCCATGATTTTCACTTACTACCAAATTGTTACAAGAATTCAGGATAGCTCAACTCCTCCTAAAACTGAAATTGACAAACATCAATATCAACTTTTTTTTTTCATTTCAGATATCAACATAAAACTGTGTGTTCACCTTGTTCCTCTTTGAATCCTGTGCTTTTTGTTGTTTTTAAATAAGAGATTTCTTTAGCTGTGAATAAAGCTGTTACTATTCCACAGGAACCAAAGACCCTTAATTCTTCTAATATCTGCGACTAATGTAGTAACAAAAATCCTGAGTTTGAGATCAGAGGACCTGCGTTACAATTCCTGTGGAATTCCTTTGTGTACCTTTGTGACCTTGGGAAAGATGTTTAAGTTCCTTATAGATGGTCTCTGTTGTCTCTTTCAGTTCAAAAACTTACAACTCTATGACATGAATATTGTGATTTCAGGGGATCCGCTATGGATTAACCATAGTCTACCAGCAGATCTTAAAACTACCTGATTGATGTCTCACTTGGTGGCTGCTACAAGTACATTGACATCCCCTCCCAGTAAGGTTCTTACTCCACTAGGTAAGTTATTAGCATTTTTAATACACCACAATTCAAAGCCCTACAGTGATCATATATGATCACTTTCAGGAAACGAAGAGTTGCCCCCAAAAGGAAAAGATAAATATATGAGAAAACAGTCTGTACACTGAGACTGGAAGGGCAGTATGGTAATAGAAACATAACATCACTATGATAGGACTCCAAATTCAGTATTTTTTTTCATTCTAGTGGGAAGGAGAAAACGATTGGGAGACAAACCTCCAGCTGGCATGAAGGGTAAAAGGATCTGCTCCCACCCTGAACAATTAAAGTTCTTGCCAGAAAGGTTTATCAAAGCATAAGAAATCTGCTATTGAAAAAGGAAGTGCCAAGACAGCACAAACTCATCTTTTTCAAATGTCTTATCCCTTCTAATCTGGGTTTGGGAAATAGGGAATATTGGCAGGAGAATAGAAAGAAGGATCCAAGTTCTGAACACAAAGTTCCTCAGGAGTATCTTGGGAAATAAAAAAAAATGATATCAGATCTCAAATGAAACAAGAGACTAAACCAATACACAGGCAGCCCTAGAACTGATTAAACTTTATGGTTGCAACATTGTACAGTCAAATAGACGGAGTCAAATAATAACCCCAGGGTAATGATTAAGAAGGAAATATAGGGGAGAAGACCTTGGGGTAGATCCAGAAATCCCTAAAGATAGTAAGGGCTTGGCAGGGGTGGGGATAAGAAGCATTTTGAGGATGGAAGAAAAGGTCAAAAATGAGAAAATGATAGAAGAGAAGAACTGGGAAGAGAGAGAATGATATGATAGTGTAACTTCTGGCTTGCCCAAGGGTGCACGAGAAAATTTGATAACAATGATGGGTACCAGAACAGAAATGAAGACCTAGCTGGAGAAAGTGACTCTAGTGACCCAGCCTAAGGGAAGCCTTGGAAATGGATAAAGGTAATGGTTCTCTGAAATCTTCCATAAAACGTTAAATTAAATTAAATAACACACCAGTTACATGCCTCCAAAGTGCCTCCTTAAATCCTGTCAGGTCTACCCGCTTCCATTCCAAATCCAGAAAGACAATGCCCTCCTAACCAAGTTCCACTATCTCACTACTATAAAAGGTTGTGTTCATTAAATTCTCAAGAAAAATCAATTACAACTTCTTAAATCATGATGATGATTTTATATGTGATTATTGTGGTCCAGGGAGAAACATGGAACCCTTGTGGAAAGCAAATTACAGATTAGTCAGGCAACAGCCAGTAAGCATTTATCATTAAACACTGTGTGCCAAGTACTGTGCTAAGCATCAGGGTTACAAAGAAAGGCAAAAACAGTTCCTGGAGGAGAGAACTCACACACAACCGGGTACAGAAAAGGTCTGTTGTTTGCATGCTGTCTCCCCTTTTAGTTTAGAGACTAAAGATAAGTGAGACAGCAGGGATGAAAGAGGAGGTAATCCACTGGTGCAGATGAGATGGAGGGGATCACTTGTTCAAGCAGACAGGTTTGCCTTGGCAAAAAGGGTCACCTTTTCTCATACATTCAAGGACATGTGAGTTACAATAGGGGGTGCTCACATATCCTCTCTTTAAAAAAGTGGGGTATATGGATGTTCAGGAGAGACTAGTACCTATGGTGTGAGAGTTGCTAAACCCTTTTTAAGGTTACTTTCCACCTTTGCTGTCCACCTTTCAACTAAATTTCATCTGTGGTTGCAAGAATCTGTATGTAGTATGCATAATGGCTATACACTAGTAAAGCATTCTGGCAGGTGGGCTAAACCAGGTTGAAGGCAACTGATGAGCCTCAAACCCATCAGTAAGTTTGGGGTGTCTATACCAAGCATGTGAAGACTTCTATTGGTAGAATGGGCAGATGAGAACAATTAGTTCCAAGTCATAGAAACAGCTAAAGCAGGTGCTTTGGAGTGGTTAGACACTGAAGACGCCAAAGTCATCTACTGCATCCCAACTCACCATCAGTCATCTTGACTTTGTCTTGCCACTGGACTGAGATAACTCTGGAAAAAAGAATGAGGCTGACAACTTTGTGCAACTCTGCCTCATGTAAGTCCAATTTATGCACAAGTTAAAAGACATAACCTATTCCATTTTATCATTTTTGCCTACCTCAAAGTCCTGTGGTGATAGGCGAGCCATGAAGCAGCAGGAACAGATACACCGGGAGCTACACTCGCAACCCTGCACACAGAGTAGTCTTCTCACTGGACTGAAGTAGCATAAGATTCAACAGTCCCCTGGGTGTCTGAGCATCCTTTTTAAAGGACTTCACAGCTCATCTCCTGTATTGAGGAAGAGTCTAGAAAAGATGCCCTAAAAATTGTCTGCTTCTCCCAACCCCAAACTCTTTACCACAACAGGCAGGGATCCTACTCTGTGTTCAAAACACACACAAAGTACAAAAAATTTTGCAAAAATGGTTCCACTCACTGCTGGTACATGGAATGAGTATATGTTTATGGACAACAAGAAATTCAGTAGACCTAAAAGATGAATAACTCTCATTGTAAGAGAACTCAATGGGTATCACATCCAAATAGCAGCTCTGAGTGAAACAAGGCTGGCAAATGAAGGCCAGTTTACCAAAGTCAGAGATGAATATGTGTGTTTTTTTTTTTTTGGAGTGGCCACAAAGATGAGGAATGTCATGAAGGAAAACAATCTGCCATCATCATCAGTACATATGCTCCCACCATGATAAATCAGATGAGGTCAAAGAAAATTTTTGTGAAGATCTGGAGACCGTCATCATCAATGTGCCAAAAGAGGGCAAGTTTTTAATTCTGGGTGAATTTATGAGCAGAGGAGGCACAGACTTTCAGATATGGCAAGGAGTCCTTGATAACAATGAAGTCAGAAACAGCAACAGTAACAGTCACTACCAAAGACTTATGCATCTCATGAATCACCAACACTGTCTTCCATTTACCTAAATGCAATAAAACTTCATGGATGCACCCTCACAGCAAAATTGGCATTTGATAGACTATGTCACTGTAAGGAGAAAAGAGAGACAGGAAGAAATAATAATAAAGGTGAAGTGTGGTGCAATATGCTGGACCAATCATAGACTTATCCTCTCCAAGCTAAACATGAACATCCAACAAAAAAGGCAACCCAAGGCAAGACAACTACCAGAAGACTTAATGTCAGTGGATTAGAGCACTTCTCTGAGTGTGAACAGCTTGTTGCTAACTTGGAGGAAAAGCTGAGCCAATACAGTTGGCAACAGTGGACCAGAAAATGAGTGGGCAGGTTTCAGAGATTTGGTGTACATTACTATATATACTGATCTGGCCAAAACACTCACAAACATCAAGATTGGCTTGTCAAAATGGGGAAATTCAGAAGCTGCTAAACAAAAAATGAGAACTCCACAGGGTTTACAAGTAGGATAGTTCATCCATCTCTAAAAAACAGCATTTAACTCCATAAAAAGTTAAGTGAGAGCAAAACTTGAAGAGATGAAATATTCTTAGTTCAGTAAAAAAAACAGATGAAATTCAGTTTTATGCTGATAGTAACAATATGAAGTTATTATGATGCTGTGAAGGTTATTTATGGTCAAAAGATCTATGGTGAATCTCAGCTGCTCAGCAATGATGGAGTCACATTGATTAGTGATAACAACACAGTCCTGGAGAGATGGGCTGAACACTTCCATATCATTCTCAAAAGACCATCATCAACCAATGCTGAAGTCATTGAATTCTTAAGCTGAAGTCAATGCCTCTCAGTTGATTTTTCAACTGAAGAAGAGCTTTTTCAAAAAAGCTTTTTGAAAAGCTTTTTGCCATTATGTGACAAAGTACCTGGTGCTGATTCTATTCCAGTTGAGATTTACAAGGCAAGTAGTCCGTTGCTCATACAAAAGCTGACTGAAATCTTCTGGGATATATGGCAAGAGGAAGTTATTCCCCAGAAGTTCAAGGATACCCCCATTGTCTATCTCTAAAAAGGAAAAGGAAAGAGGTTGTCTGGTGACAATCATGGGGTGGGATGGGGAGCATCCCCCTCTTAGTCACTGCCAGTCAGCAAGATTCTTGCCAAAGTCCATCTTAATAGTCCTTAATTAATAATCCTTCACCTGGAAGATGACCATCTACCCAAGATCCAGTGTGACTTCAGAAAGGATTGAGGAATGGTCAGTATGGTATTTGCTGCCCAACAGCTCCAGGAGAAATGCTAAGAACAGAACAGAAGTCTGAACACAATGTTTGTTGATCTGACCAAGGCCTTTAATTGTCACTTGGGAGGGTTCATGGAAGATGATGTCAAAATTCCGTTGCCCAGAGAAGTTCATCAGTATTGTACACCAGTTCCATGATGGCCTGTTTACATGGGTTCTAAGATATTGGACAATGCTCTCCTGCTTTCCCAGTCACCAGGGGAGTAAAGCAGAGCTGTGTGCTTGCTCCCACCCTTTTTAAAATGCTGTTTTCAGCACTATTGTCAGATACCTTCAACAATACCAAAAACAACATCAAGGTCACCTACCTCACTGACAGTAAACTATTTAGCTTGAAAAGGCTACAAGCCAAGACTAAAGTGGAAGAAAAGTTAGGTCAGTTGATTTTCCTCTCAATGAAGTCACTGATACCAAGATACAGCAAAATATGGATCAGTTCTCTGCTGCTTGTGCTCATTTTGACCTAATAATTAACTCCAAGAAAACAGAGGTTCTCCACCAGCCAGCAACACACCATCTATCTGTGGAACCATAATTACAGCAAATTGAGAAATTGTGAATGCTAGGGATAAGTTCACTTGCCTTGTCAGTATACTTTCAAGGGATGTACACATAGATGAAAAGGTTGATGCACGTATTGCCAGAACTAGTTCTGTCTTCGGGAGGCTCTGAAGCAAAGTACAGAAGAAAAGAGGTATTAGGCTGCCTACCATATTGAAGATCTATAGAGCCATTGTGCTGACCTCACTATTGTGGGCCTGTAAAACCTGGACAGCATACTAGCACAATGCCAAGAAAATGAATCGTTTACAATTGCCTTAAAAAGATTCTGAAGATCACCTGGCAAGATAAAGTACTGGGCACTGAGGTCCTTTCTCAAGCTGAACTGACAAGCGTTCAAACTCTACTGCAGAGAGCACAACTCCAATGGACTGGCCTCGTTAAGATTCCAAATGTAGATTTGTCTAAAAAACTCTTTCACAGAGAACTCACACAAGACAGGCATTCACATAATGGTGAGAAGAAGTGATACAAGGACACACTCAAGGTCTCTTAAGAACTTGGAATCAATGTGAAACATGGGAGACACTGATACAGGACCACACAGCATGACTTGCCCAAATCAAAGAAGGTGCTATGCTTTTCGAACAAAGCAGAACTACAGTAGCGCAAAGGAAACATGAGATAAGTAATTTTAGAGATGTCTCCATTTCAAATGTTTATATGGACTATTTGTGTCCAACCTGTGGTAGAGCCTTCCAAGTTTATATTGGTCTAATCAGCCAAAGTCAAACACATTGCACATTGACCGCAACATAGTAATGACATTTTGGACATCTTTGACAATGAATGACAGCAACCAATCAACCAATCTAAAAATGTTCCCGCTGATAAATAAATGCTTTTTTCTATTTCTAAGTAAATATGGGGTCCTATACAGACTAAAAGAAGCAAAATACATCTCATCTGTGTTGAATATGTCCCTGCACAGTTTCTTGGAAAAAAAACAGATCTTAAGTAGAGGATGGTCTAGATAAAAAAAAAAAAAGTCATTTACCTATAATACAGAATTATTTCAATTGAGATGATTGATTCATTTCACTTGTCAGACTCAAAGAGGCTCAGAGGGGATAAAGTAAAAGTAAAAAAATTAGTGTTTGACAGAGTAAAACCCAAACATTCTGCCCCCCAAGTTAAAGATTCTAACACTATATAACAAACACTCCAATAAGATATGATCTCCATTCTCCAAGAACTGGTAAGCAGACAAGACTGGTGCTTCAGGTGGAGAAAATCATAATAATGATGGAAATAATCACTGAAACATAGTCACAACTCAAAAGAAATTCTGCCTCCAAATCTTTGCTCAGCTCTATGCGCCCCACTTCCATCAGTTGCCATCTTACCCATTCTTCAACTATAAAACTACCTCTCCCATAAAACATCCTCAGATATCTCCTCAAGTAGAAATGATTTTCCCTTACTTTGATTGGATATGACTTTATGTTCTTATATAATTTATTCTGATTTGTATTATATCTTATCTATCTGATAATCATCTCTGCTGATAGTTTATAAATTCCTTATATTATGTCCTATTTAGTTCTGTCTTCCCATACCTAGTACCATCCTTTACACACAACTAGTACTTAATAAATGTTTTCCTAATGTTGAATGAATGAATGAAACTGAAGCAGGGCAGGTTAGAATTAAGGAATAGGCCAAATATATATGAGGCATTGGGTCTCAAAGAAACAACATTCTTTCCTCTTTATGCCCTGTTTGGTTATAATGAAGAACTCAGAGTATTTGCTGCCAACAGATGCTTGTAGGCTCTCAGTTTACTTATGAGGAAAGTGGTAGGTGTCAGTACAGATGGTATTGGTAAGTGTGGGCGAGACTGATATGAAGTAAATGGGCCAGATGGCATTTTCCCACCTACATGCATTTGCTTATGCTATTCCCTATACTCAAAATGTCCTACCACCTCCTTTTGCTCTATCTAAATTCTCTCCATCCATCAAGGCCCAACTCAAGCCTGTCCTCATCCTTAAAACCTTCCTAGACCACTCTAGCCCACAATGATCTCTCTCTCTTGTGCACTCCTATAGCACTAATCTATCAAGCATGTGATACCTTGCTACATCTCTCATCTTGGTGTCTCGCATTATTGAAATTTTCCACTATTTATGCTTTGTTATTCCACCTAGTTTGAAAGTTCCATAAGGATAGGTATACTTTACTGAATACCTCTTAAACCCTAGCATACTGCTTTAACACATGGTAGATGTTTCAAAAATATTTGATTGATTTTTCCCGGTCTGAAGACTTTGGAAAACTATTAGTAGCAGACAATTACTTTGGGCCTCATTGCCCTATTACTAAATAATGATAACACCAATTATCATAGCCTAACTCATGGGATGAATGAGATTTTTGAAATTATTTGGAAGAGAAATATATAATGCTGCCAATTATTATTTAAAGCTTTTGGGGCCCTCTTTTTTGGAACACTTAACACCATATGGTAACTAGTCACAAATTGGATCCTTGTAGACCAATGTTTTCCAAACTAATTTGGCCCCAGAATATTTTAAGGCTTGAAATACATTGACAGAACTCATAAGTGCTATTCTGGAGATGTGGGATAGGTAGTAGAATACTGCCAGGGGGAAGAGGGAGGGGGCAGAGTGTATCAGGAACATTTTGGAGAAGAAAGGAAATTAAGGCTATTTTCATTTCTAAAGTTTGTTGTATATAATAATTAATCTTGATACATATAATTTTTATATTTAATATTTTAGAAGGCAAAATAGTGTTAGTTTTAACCATTTCATCCACGATCACCAGTTACAGTACATAGTATGCTAGAGTTCACCAAAATCTAACTGGAGAGATGTCGGGGTGTGCACAATCTCTGTAATTGAGAAAAGTGGTAAAGTGGAAAGAGCTGTGGCCATAGTACTAGGAGTGGGAGAATCTGATTCCCGATTCGGATGAGGTAGTAACAAAATTGCCCAGTTCATGTCTCCTTCTGAACTCCATTTTTCTTTTCGCTCATGTGCTCTATTGATGCTCTTTCTCCGGTACTTGTGGATTAAGAAGTTCCCTTTACCACTGCAGGGTATCTCCTCTGCACCTTAAAGTCTTAGGGAGTTACCCAGAGCCCTAAGAGGTTAAGTGACATGCCCAAGGCACATCCCAGCAATGCGTTAGAGAAAGGGCAGGAATCCACCTGGTTTTGAGTTTGGCTCTCTATCCACTATACAATACATATATAATTATATAATTATTGCCAAGCAAAACAAACCAGTGCGCCAGCCATGTCTGTAAATGCTTTTATTGTTTCTTACCCAGAGCAATAATAACAATGACTTGATTTTCATAACCACATCCAAGGAAGTTTAGCTATGGCTCAGAACATAAGGCCTTGTACTTATTTTCTGAAGTGGGGTGATGGCAGTGGGGAGGGAGAGTGGGGATGGATCATCAGCCTGACCTAGAGTTGCTTCTGTTACTGAATTATGGAGGAGAGAATTTGGAAATGTCTTCATGCTTTCATACATTTTGTTGAGCTTGCAGTCTCACTGGAAGGAGAAAGCAAATCTCAGGTGCTAAACACCAAATTGCTTATTGGAACAGCTGCCACTCTGAGCTGAGTAAGCAGGACATTCAAGGATGACACCTTCCCCTCACATACTGCAGTCAAAGATTAAGGTTTTGGAATGTAAAATAAACAAGAGGTGGAAAATCTAATCATGAAATATAGAGGCACAGTAAAAATCATCTGCTAAGCTTTGGAAGGTCTCCTTACTTAGCTACAGTCTACCAACATATACAGAGGGACCCATGAGAGGTGACTGTATGGAGAAGGACCATATTAAGCAAGTTAACACAGAATACTTTTCCAAACACCCTTCCATGAAGAATGACTAACTTGTTTTGTTAGAGATAGAAAAAGCCTCCCAACAAGACTGAAGGATAAACAAAGGCACAGCAAGTCTACAATTAAGTCTTTAATTCTAATAGGCTGGGGACTTTCTTCAACCATATCTCTTGATATGGTTCCATACCATTGAAGTAATTGGGCTGGCCATCAGTTATCCCTCTCCCCAGTTAACCAGCCTACCTTCTCTTCCAGGGGCATACATCTCTCTGATTACATCCTTTTATGATCACTCATACAGTATACTAAAATTTACAAAGGACTTTCCTCATAATCATCCTATGAAGTAAGTAGTATAATTATTATTTTCCTCACTGAGAGATGAGGAAATATGTTTATTGAGTGGAAGTGATTTGTCCATGGTCATGCAGCTATTTACGGAGTTATAGTTAAAACTCAGGACTCTTAATTCCAAAACTAGTGCTTTTCCACTAAATGGGTACTTATTAAGCACTTCCTGTGTTCCTTGCTTTCTGAGGAATACAACAAAATAGAAGGAAAATGTCCATGGCTCCCTGGGAGCTCAGACCAATTGGGCAAATAAGGTTTTTTTTATCCTTAAGAGAACTAGAGAAAACAATTTAAGGCAGAATACTATTAACTCAAGTAGTATGGTGAATCATAGGTTCTATAGGAATTCAGTCAGCCAGTCAGTAAAACATTTATTAAGTACATACTATGTATTAGGCATGATGCTAAGTGCTGATGATACAAAAAAGATAAAAGATAGTCCCTGCTCTCAAGTACCTCACAGTCTAATAGGTGAGACAAAATGGAAATAAATATGTACAGACAATCTATATACAGGATAAAATTAGAAATAATCAATAGAAAAAAAAGACACTAGAATTAAGCAGGATTGGTAAAGGCTTTCTGAAGAGAGGAGAAATTTTAACTGGAACAGGAAAAGAAAAGGTCATGATGGAGTGTGATAGTAACTGGAATCAAGAGAAAGATTAGAGCTGAATGAATAGATTTGAGAATGAACAGCGTAGATGGGCACAGTCAAGATGGCAAAGTGATAGGAAGTATTTTGGTCCAACTCACCCAGAACACTTCCCCCACAATGACCCAGAAAAAGTGACAGACAGATTTCTAATTGGGAAAGCTAAAAAAAAAAGGTCACAGTGAATCTTCTTTCCAGCCCTGGAAAACCTGAGAGATAGACAGAGAGGGCTGCAGACACTAAGCATGGGGGCTGGTCCAGAGAGAATGAATTGCTGTGGGACAAAGGTGGGAATGTTCTAGTGCTCGGGGATGGAAAAGGGACTAAGACAGACAACAAGGGTAGAAAGCACTGGGGCATAAAGATATTCGCCAGGACCCCTGAACTAGTGCTGAGTACAAGAATGTGTACAATCTGGCAGCTGTATCATTCATTACACAGTTCTTGGTCAAATAGAACAGAAAAGAGAAAATGGACACTAGTGAGCATGAGCCCTAGATGCAGACTTTGCAAGAAAAAAGTTCTGGAAATCCAACTGTGTGACTCTGAGCCCAGGAGAACAGAGGTGACTCAGTTCTATTCTTTAATCCAACATGTAAGACTACATTAAATAACCAGGACAGGAGTACCAGACCAAAGGGGTGCTATTAGTTCAGTCATTCTGAACCTGAAAAGCCTCCAAAAGGTCTAACAATGACTGAGTTCAACAGCAATCTATTGAAATTCAACCACACAAAAGTCAACAGACCCAAACCTGGATTAGGAACTTGCTTAGATGAGACCAGGAAGACAGTGAACAGACTTCTCCCTGTATCACACCATATTGGTAGCACTGAAAAACTGTAGACCCCCAAACTGAGCTGTGAAAGTAGCAGAAGGATGTGAAGGGATAGAAGCTCAAGCCAGACCCCCCACACCCACCCCTGCTCAGAAGTACTCAGAGCCCAGTATTAATATAAAGTCCAAATTTAAGAAATAGGCTGGAAGAATAAGCAAACAAAAGAAAAGAGCCACTATAGTGATGAGGAAGTTCAAAACACAAATACAAAAGATGACAATGACTTGAAAATATCTACAAAGCTTCAAATGAAAAATGCAGACTGGACCCAAGCCAAACAAGAATTCCCAGAAGAGTTGAAGAAAAGCTCCATAAAATTATTTTAAAAGGCAAATGAGAGTGATAGCAGAAAAATGGGGGAAAAATAAATCAGCACATTGGAAGGGGGAAGGGAAAGGGAAAATGGGGGAAATTATCTCACATAAATGTGGCATGAAAGAAAGACTTTATACAGTGGAAGGGGCAGAGTAGAGAGAGTGGGAGACACTCAAAGCTCATTCTCATCTGAACCAGTTAATGAAGGGGAAAATAAATATACATACCAATTTTGGTATAGAAATTCATTTTACTCAATAAAATAGCAGGAGAGAAAGGGGTCATGGGAAATGGGAAAGGAATAAAGAGGAAAGTAATAAAAGAGCAGGATAGATTAAGGGAGGTAGTTGCCAGATGCAAAACAAACTCTTAAAGAAGGGAAAAGGGTAAAAGTGAAGAAAAATGTAAGAGAATAGGATATAAATATACAATTAGTAATTATAACTGTGAATATGAATGGAATAAATTCACCTATAAGACAGAAGAGGATAGCAGAATGAATTACAAACAGAATAAAATAATATGCTATTTACAAGAAACACACTTGAAACAAAAAGAAAAAATATGGAATATAATGGGATGGAACAAAATCTATTATGCTTCATTTGAAGCAAAAAAGGCAGGGGTGTGGGAAGCCAAGGAAACCTGATTCAGGACTCAGATTAAAATCTCACTATGTTCCCTATAGAAGGCCCTTCTCAATGTGGCTTTGTTAAGCTTGCTCCTTGGGTCTTTTGATATGGGTTACACTTAAAAGGATGTTGTTTGAGTTCTGAGACCAATAGGCTCTACCCCAAGACTTCAGTTGTTCAAAACCAAAATATTTGATTCTTAGGTGGTCGGTTCCTATGCAGATGTACTTGATGATGTGGCTTTGGCTTCAGGCCTTGAAGCCAGTTCTCAAGAGCATCCTTTCTAATGTGACTGCATATGAAAGGAGTTAACTGACTCTTCCTAAGACTTTCTGGCACCTAGAGTACAAGAGCCTTATTTCCAGGATATGACATTCTAAGAGAATGATAAGAATGCTTGAGTCTTTTTTTCTCATTGCTCTATAAAAACCTTGTTCTAAGAATCAATAAATGGAGTTCGTGGTTCTTCCTTGGACTACCCACATGGCTTGGTTTCTTTTCCAAATTTACCATAAATTGTCTTATACCCCTGGTTTTCCTTCCCTCTTTTGAGTTATTCAAATCCCATATTTTTTTTTGGAATATGTCCTGTAAGACATTATAAAGGGTATGGTTTCAGGAAAACCCGGGAAGAATTATTTGAACTGATACAAAATAAAGTGAGTAGAACATTATCTTTTTTTCCAAAAAGTTTATGTGGTATTGGAATTAAATGTTTGGTATATCATATGCATAATGTATTAAATTTCTTGCCTTCTCAATGGCTGGGGGAGGGACTGGAGATGGGGACAGAATTTGGTACTGAGAATAAGAAAAAAAGTTTAAATTGTTTGGTATAATTCACTTATAAATCCATCTGGTACTGTTTTTTTTTTTCTTTTGGGAGTTCATGTATGGCTTGTTCAATTTCTTTTCTGAGGTAGGGTAATTTGATTATTCTGTTCCCTGTTTTGTTAAGCTGCACAATTTTTATTTTTTGGTAAATATTTTGGCATTTTGCTGGGGTTTTTTAATTTGTTGATTTTCTAAAATTTGTTTAGTTGTATGCCCAATTCATTGACATACTCTTTCTTATATTGATGTGTGAGACAGAGATTTTCCCCTTTGTCAATATCCCACAAATTTTGGCTTGTTGTCTTATTGTTGTTGTAATCTTTAATGAAATTATTGATTCTTTCTATGATTTGTTCTTTGATGCACCCATTCTTTATAATTATGCTTAGTTTTAAATTATTTTAAATCTATGCTTCAAAGGCCCTAACACAATTTTATTGCATTATGGTCAGAAAAAAAGATGCATTTCATATTTCTGCTTTTCTGTATTTGTTTATGAAGTTTTACACCCTAATACATGGTTGATTTTTGTGAAGGTGCCATGCACAGCTCAGAAATAGGTGTGCTTTTTTTTTTCTATTCCCATTCAATATTCTCCAGAGGTCTATCATAGGTAACTTATCTAAAGTTTTAATTATCTCTTTAACTTCTTTCTTATCTATTTTAAAGTTAGATTTATCTTATCTGAGAATGCTAAATTAAAATCCCCTATTCTATATATTTCATTCTTTAACTCATTTATTTTTTTCTTTAAGAATAGATCCTATCTCATTTGCTGCATATATGTTTAGTACCAATATTAATTTGTTGTTTTGTGGTACCTTTTAGTAAAATGTAGTTTCTCTGCTTATCTCTCTTAATTAGGTCTATTTTTTGCTTTTGCTTGCATGAGATCATAATTAATACTCCTCCTGTGCTGTGGGCTGCTCAGTTTCCAGCACTAAGCATGATTGGAGACATGAATAAGAAATGACCAAAATTTGTGGGATATTGACAAAGGGGAAAAATCTCTGTCTCACACAGTACCAGATGGATTTATAAGTGAATTATACCAAACAATTTAAACTTTTTTTCTTATTCTCAGTACCAAATTCTGTCCCCATCTCCAGTCCCTCCCCCAGCCATTGAGAAGGCAAGAAATTTAATACATTATGCATATGATATACCAAACATTTAATTCCAATACCACATAAACTTTTTGGAAAAAAAAAAGATAATGTTCTACTCGCTTTATTTTGTATCAGTTCAAATAATTCTTCCCAGGTTTTCCTGAAACCATACCTTTTATAATGTCTTACAGGACATATTCCAAAAAAAAATATGGGATTTGAATAACTCAAAGAGGGAAGGAAAACCAGGGGTATAAGACAATTTATGGTAAATTTGGAAAAGAAACCAGCTGAAAAATGGAAGATGCGTTTAAGATATGTTCAGGAAAAAAATCATATATCTAAGATGGAAAGCAATTGTAAATATGTAAGCTGAGCACAGGGGACAGAGTGAACCTGGACTTTAGACTGAGGAGAGATGGAATATCTTCATTCAAGTCACAGAAGGGGCTGTCATATGGAAAAGGATATAGCTATCTTCTACTAGACCTCAGAAGAAAAAAACTAAAAACAGAAACTGGAAAGTTCAAAAAGACAGATTCAGACCTAGTGCACGGAAATATTCCTTAACAGTTAGAGTTAATCAAGAGTATAAGCTCCTTGAGAAAAAGAACTGTTCAGATTTATTGGGTTCTTCCACAGGGATCTTCAACCAGAATCAAGATCAATTGTTTGTCAAGTATCCTAACAAGAGAATTCTTGTATAGGGACCAGTTAAACTTGATAGCTTCTGAGGTCCTTTCCAGCTCTGAGATCCAGTTACTGTGTGAAGGATCATCAAATCCTTAAGAAGGGCTACATTTCCTAAGAGGAGCATAGAAGAAATAAAAAGCAGGTTGAAGTATAAGCTTGTAGGCCAAGAGGAGAAAGAAGAATCAAATGACAGCTCTTTGAAGAATTACAAAACACTGGAAATTAAGGACGAAGCTACATTCATTGTTCGTGGCCAAGTTATGTTGATATGATAAAATCAGTATACTACCTAAATTAATTGATAGATCTAATACCATACCAATCAAACTTCGAACAGATTTCTTAACTATACCTAGATAAAATAATATCAATTCATCTGGAAGAAGAAAAGATCAAGAATCTCAGAGGTAATAATGGAAAATATGGAATGAAAGAGACCTGGTAGTAATCATTAAAACTATTTGTTGCTAGTTTTTATTTTAATGAAAAAAGTTAATCAATGAAGACTTTGATAGAAGGAATGTTGCTTTATTTCCTCTTCACATCCTCCATGCCTACCAAATTTCCTTACACATAGGAAACACTTAATGAATGCTTGTTGAATTGAAGCAACTTTTAAACTGAGGCAGAGAATTAATGCCTGGAAAGGTAGGAAAAAGAGCATACGCAGTTTGGAAACCAAGGGAATGTTTCAAGAAAGGAAGGTGCATTTTAAATTTCAGCTCAAGGACCATCTTCTACATGAATCTTTTCCCAGTCCCCCAACTGCTGGTAGTCTTCCTTTCAAACAACCTTGTATTTGACTACTTTGTACTTACTCAGTTTATATTTATGCTGTATGTATTTATATCTCTATCCTTGTCCCTCACACTAAAATATAAGCTACAGACAAGTGGGGATTGTTTTGTTCTTTGTACTTGTACTCCCAGTACCTGGCACAATGCCTAGCACATGGTAGGTGCCTACTAAATGCTTGCTGATTGTTTGAGATGATGTTTAACTGTGACAAATATACTAGAAAGCTCCTGGAAATCATCAGTAACCTTAGACCATATAGGAAGTATGTTTGTATGATGAAAAGATGTAATGCCAAAAAGCACTTTGTATATTATAAATTGCTACATAATTGTCAATTATTATTGCAAATCTGACAATAAAGGACTGCTTCTGGGTCTACAGTGGCTAGGATACTATGTCCCTTTTCAACTAAGGAGTACCTCTTCTCTGGACCCAAACCGGGTTCAGTCCTGGGAGAACCTGGCTTTTAATGAAAAGTGATCTGGGTTTCCTTTCCCCATTCTCTTCAGACATACTCCAGAGATACATTATTTAAAGCTTAGGTTTGGGCTCACATCCAGGTCACCCCAAAGGGGAAATAAAAAGTTACTCATATACAGGATAAGTCAGGTATGGAAATGGCATTTTGTTTGAGATGACTAAAAACTAAAAGTAAGAAATCCTTTCAACCCTGGACCGCCACATGATCAGAAGCAGCCAAGAAATTCATCATCCCCAAAAGGTACAATCACTGAGTAACCATATCCCACGAGTCCCCATAAGTTTCTAGAGGAGCCCTGAGCTAATGCTCTATTGAATGGCCCCTAAAGGTCTATTTAACCTCCATTATACAAGCAACCTCACTGAAAGAAACACATCACTTCAGATTTCATTGTCAGGTATGTACATTTAAGAAGCTTATGATTCCTTGTTCACAACACATTTGCCACATGGGAAAGATTCCTTAGTACAATGCTCTGTTTGTCCCCTTTACACTTTTCTTCACCTTTAGCATAATTTATCCAAAAAAAGGGAGCAAAACATGAATTGATCAGTCTCCCTGTTTTAATTTAGCACGACAGGTCATAATGGCTTTGTTCCTTGGCCAGACATGCCAGAGAACTATTTCCACATATTAATGTGACTTGACTTGGATAGTCATAATTACCCTGACAAGATAAAGAGAATTAGTTAAAACTTAATTAAAACCACATGGCTAATAAGTATGACTCTGTGTGTGTGTGTGTGTGTGTTTAGGGACTCAGATTCTTTGGTTTTTGGTTTTGCTAATAGGGAAGGAGGTTCTGCCGAGTTACACCACAAAGGCATCAATTAACAAAGTGAATTAACGCAGGTCGTAACTTGACAGAGGAGAAGCAAGACTCAAGAGAAAATGAAAATAACAGTAATCACACCTGTCCACCAAAGCCTAACTAAAAACAAGGAGAGGGGTGGCCAGGTAGCACAGCAAGTAAGAGCACCGGCTCCAGTGTCGGGATGACCTGGATCAAATCCGGGCTCAGATATTCAGCACCACACCCAGAAATAATAACTGGCCGTGTAACCTTGAGCAAGTTACTTAACCCCGATTGCTTAAAAATAAAAAAAAAAATAATAAAAAATAAAAAAAAAAAACAAGGAGAATAGGATCCCCAATATCACATATAACCTAATGGAGGTGTGTTGTTTTGCTTTGTTTTGTTTTGTTTTTATCAGTATGTCATTCCTAAAGCACAAGTCTGACCAAGTCACTGTACCCCTCAAGAAATTTTGGTAGATCTCCATTGCCTCTTGAATAAAATACAAACTTCTCTGTTTGGTATTTAAAGTCTGGCAAATCAAATGGGGTTATCTACTCTACACCAGACATTGTGCTAAGTGCTGGGATTCAAAGGAAGGCAAAAACAGTTACTTTTCTCAAAGAGCTCAAATTCCAAAGGGAAAGGGCGGGGGGGGGAGGAGGGGACATGCAAACAACTGTGTCTGTACAGGATATACTAGGATCTATCTTTCCATGCTGATTTTATATTGCTCCCTTCACATACTCACCATTCTAGTTGAACTGGACTGACTGCCTGCTTCTTCCAACATATAACATTCCATCCTCCATCTCTGTGCCTTCACAAAAGGTCTTTATCTCTAAAGTCTTCGCCAATGTGCTTCTATTTACACAATATCATATACTCACAATACTAATACAATCATCAGGTACAGTTTCTCATAACAATAGAAAAATTCTGGTACCAACATTTTTCCACTTATTAGTGACACTGATCTTCTTGCTGGCCCTCACACAAGTATTCCATCTTCCAATTCTATATTTTTACGGAATGTCTCCCATACCTGGAATACTCTCCTTCTCCTCATCCTCATCACCTGGCTTCCTTAGCTTGCTTCAAGTTTAAGCCAAAATCCCACCTTTTGCAAAAAGCTTTTCCTAGTACCCCTTAATACTAGTGCCTTCCCTCTAAGATTACTGTTCAATTATAGATACACAATCTATATATGCACCTATATATATCTGTACTTTAAAAGTGCATATATTTGTGCACTTATATATGTGTGTGCATATATAAAGTACATATGTATGTGTGTATTTAAATATGTGCATATAAATGTGTTATATATATATATATATATATATATAAGTGTGTGAATATTATATGTCTTGTTTATACATAGCTGTTGGCATACTATCCCCCCATTAAATTGTGAATTTCTTGAGGACAGGAACTGTTTTTGTATATCTTTGTATCAACAATACTTAGCACAGGGGCGGCTAGGTGGCGCAGTGAGTAAAGCGCTGGCCCTGGAGTCAGGAGGACCCGAGTTTGCTTCCAGCTTCAGACACTTAACACACACACAAAAAAAAAACTAGCCATGTAACCTTGGGCAAGTTACTTAACCCCAATTGCCCTCCAAAAAGCAAACAAACAAAAAACAATACTTAGCACAGTGGTCGGCATATAGAAAGCTCATAATAAATGATCATTGACTTGAAATGATTAAAAGTTTGCAAATTCTTCATACACTGAAGCATACTGTGTTCTCCATTCACTCCAGCATTCTACAATGTGTTACATTAAATGAACAACTGCTATCTCAGAACTCTAAGTCAGGCTTAACTTTAGTGAATCCTTCTTTTAGAACTCTGAGGAGCCCTGTACTCCAGACGAGTGAATTGTAAAGGGAATCTGTTGCTGAACTACAGGGTAACTGAAGGATATGCCTTTCTCCTCTAAGATTCTGTGACAGTTAGATTGCCTGTGATAACCGCAGAATCTCAGAGGAGAAAGGGCTATAAGTAGCCATACAGTGCAACCCATATTTGAACAGAGTTCTCTCCTAAAGCATATGTAACTAATAAAGCCTTTACTTGAAGATTTCTAGGGAGAGGGAATCTACTACTCCCTCAGACAACCCTTTCTATTTTTGTATAGGTGAGTGACATAGTAGAGTGTTGGGCCTGAAGTCAGGAGGACTCATCCTCCTGAGTTCAAATCTGCTTTCAGACACTTACTAGCCATGTGACCCTGGGCAAGTCATATAACCCTGTTTATTTCAGTTCCTCATCTATAAAAATGAGTTGGAGGAAGAAATGGCAAACCACTCCAGTATCTTTGCCAAGAAAGCCCCAGATGGTGTCACAAAGAGTTGGGCACAACTGAAATAACTGAACATCAAAAAATTATTGTGGAGATTATGTAAATCATTAGCATTTCTATATATTACTAACAAGAAGTCCAACAAGAAGAGGTAAAAAAAAAAAAAGAAATCCCATTTAAAATAAATATGGACAACATAAAATACTTGTGAGTGTACTGCCAAGACAAACTTGGGAACTATATCAATGCAATAACAAAATATTTTTCACACAAAACAGCTCTAAATAATTGGAGAAATATTAATTGCTCATGAATAGGCTGAGCCAATGTAATAACAATAACAATTCTACCTAAATTAATCTACTTATTCAGTATCATACCAATCAAACAACCAAAAAATTATTTTATAGAGGTAGAAAAAAATAACAAAATTCATATGGAAGAACAAAAGGTCAAGAAAATCAAGGAAATCAGTGAAAAAAGAATATGAAGAAAGGTGGCGTAGCAGTACTACACTTCAAATTGTATTGCAAAACACTAATCATTAGGGCGGCTAGGTGGTGCAGTGAGTAAGAGCTCCGGCCCCAGAGTCAGAGGACCTGAGTTCGGTTCCAGCCTCAGACACTTAACAACCACACAAAAATACTAGCCATGTAACCTTGGGCAGGTTACTTGACCACAATTACCCTCCAAAAGGCAAAAAAAAACCAATAATCATCAAAAAAAAGTCTGGTACTAGTTAAGAAATAAAATAGTAGATCAGTGGAATAGATTGCATATACGCAGTAGGAAATGATCATAGTAACTTTGTGTTCAATAAATGCAAAGATCCCAAGATTTTGGGGGCAATAACTCACCATTTGAAAAAAAATTGCTGGGAAAATTGGAAAGCAGTTTGACAGAAACTAAATATAGATGAACATCTCACACCATATACCAAGACAAGATCAAAATAGGTACATGAGTTAAACATGAAGGGTGATATCGTAAGTAAATTAGGGAAGCATAGAATATTTTACCTGTCAGATCTATGAATAAAGAAAGAATTTATGACTAAGCAAGACATAGAGAGCATTATGAGTGTAAGATAGATAATTTTGATTACATTACATTTTAAAGGTTTTGCACGAATAAAACCAATGCAGCCAAGATTACAAGGAAAACAAGAAAACTGGGGATGGGGGAGTTTTATATCAAGTTTCTCTGATAAAGGCATAATTTCTCAAATATACAGAAAACTGAGTCAAATTTATAAGAATATGTGAATATGTCATACTGTAATTGATAAAAGGTCAAAGGATATGAACAGTTTTCAGAAAAAGAAATCAAAGCCATATAAATGGCCATATAAAAATGTTCTAAGCCACCATTAATTAGAGAAATGCAAATTAAAACAACTCTGAGGTGTCACCTTACACCTATCAGATTAGCTAATATGTTAGAAAAAGAAAATGACAAATGTTGGAGGGGATGTGGAAAAATTGGGACACTAACGCACTGTTGGTAGAGCTGTGAACTGAGCCAACCATTTTAGAGATCAATTTGTAACTATGCCCAAAAGGTTATAAAACTATGAATGCTCTTTGACCCAGTATTGCCACTATCAGGTTTGTACCCCCAAATATATCAAAGAGAAAGGAAAAAGACCTCTATGTAAAAAATATTTATAGCAGCTCTTTTTTGTAGTGGCAAAGAATTGAAAATTGAGGGGATGTCCATCAATTGGGGAATGGTTATATAATTGTATATAATTGTAATGGAATATGATTTTGCTACAAGTAATCAAGAGAATGATTTCAGAAAAATCTAGAAAGATTTATGTGAACTAATGCAAAGTGAAGTGAGCAGAACCAAAATATTATATACAGTAACAGCAATATTGTATAATGATTATCTTTGAATGACTTAGCTATTCTCAGCAATACAATGATCCAAGACAGTTCTGAAGAGCTTATGATGAAAAATGCTATCCACCTCCAGAGAAAGAACTGATAGAATCTGAATGCAGATTTTTAAAAACTTTTTTGTGTACTTTTAAACTTTCTTTACTTTTTTTTTACTTACAATTGACTGCAACTTTTTTACTTTATTTTCTTAGGGTTTGCGGACTATTTTCTTTTGCAATATGACTAATATGGAAATAAGTTTTGCATGACTGCACATGTATAATCTACAGCAAATTGATTGCCTTCTTATTGAGGGGAAGGAAAGAATTTGCAACTCAAAATTTTAAAAAATGAAAGCTAAAAATTGCTTTTACATCTACTGGGGGTATTTTTTTTTAGTTAAAAAAGAAACTTTTAAAAATTATTATGGGGAGGCAATAGCTGCCTTCAAATATCTGAAGAAAAGTCTTAAAGAATTGTGATTAGAGTTGCTCTGCCTAACATTGCAGGGCAGAATTACAATCAATAATTAAGAATTACAAAGGGCCAGATTTTAACACAAAGTAAGGAAAAACATTAGAATGGCTACCTTAGAAGGGAGGGAGTTCCCCATCACAGAAGGTCTTCAAGCAAAGGTTAAGTAACCACTTGTCATAAATATTGCAGAGATCATTCATGTTTGGGGTGAGAGTCACACTTGATGATTTCTATGGTCACTTCTACTTCTGCCATTCAAAAGGATTCTGCCTCAGGCCTCATGATTCTTATCTATACTGGACAACTGGTAAATTGGCAAATTGGTTTTTCCCCATACCTCATTACCTCAACAGTCTTCACTGGGTTTGCCTCACCTCTCTATCCTCCAATTCATTTAGAAAAAGGGAGAATTACATAGACTATGTGAAAAGGAAAATTTCAAATTCAAAACTGCTATAAAAATTTCCATTTCCAGAAAAAAAAATCATTGCTTTCAAAGAATTGTAATAAGCTTACCCATCTGAAGTTCTGGCAGCCTACTCAAAAGAGCACAAAACAAGTCTATCCGAAGAGAGACTGGTGTTTCTTTCAAGATGCAAATCTTCTGCTGGGTAATTTGTCTTACACACAAAAACATTAACCTTTGGAATCCAGTGTCTGTGTTAATAAAGTAATATTCAGCTCACACCATCGGCCACCTCATAGCATCCTGTTGGAGTGTAATGCAGTAACATCCCATTTGTCAGTGAGGTCAGCTCCTTAGGCACTACATAATTTGGAAATGTGAAAGATCCCAAATTATCTTTTCCTAAGGTGACAAATCAGGTACAGTGCTCACAAGCCCAGACATTTTGCACACTGAAATAAACAAAATACGACTGAATTAAGGGCATCAATCTCTTCACGGTTTAGCAAAAACAAGTTTATTTCTTATCCTGAAAACAATTCCTTAGACTTGATTCTGGAGACCAATTCATTAATCTTATTGTGTCAGAGAGAAGATTAGGTACAATTGCTAATCTATCCAGCAAGAATAAAACATGGCCATGACCCAGAATTGCATGAAGGAGACATCTATACTTACTTGTGTTCTTATTTAAAATGCAGAGCGAATATTCTGCACTCTGGAAAGATCATCCTGATGCTGTTTTTCCAAAGGCAGTACAACACTGAGCAGATCACATCTTCACAGTCCCATAATCAACTAAAATGCAGAAAATACATGATCCCACTGCATTTATTGCTTGTTGATCATAAAAAAGCCATTGACTTGGTAGGGCAAAATGTAGTCTTAAAGGCTCTCCAACAAAGTCTTTCATGCTGATTTTAAGATCGTGTAAGATTCCTTGACAGCTGCAGTTACAGATAACTTTGAGCAAGGCATAAAGGACAGAGCCATATCCTCAAAGCCTTCATCACCCTCATTGAATATATCTGACACAGAGAAGCCCAAATGGAAGAGAGATTCCTTATATGTGGGAATGCCCTCCGGATGCCATTTTCAGATGACAATGCATTGATTTCTTCAGGCCCCCAGTATACTATATTGCCTCCTCATTGAGATGCATAATCACTGAAAAGAGACCAGACAAACATTCCACAAAAGAAAAAAAAATAATCCAAAAAAAATGCCTAATGTACAGATTGTGATATGCAGTTCAGACCTATGACTTTATTAGTATAGGGCAATAATGTCAAACGCTAATAGGAAGGGATTCCTGTGCATATCAACTTAGAAAACCACAAATTGGGGCAGCCAGGTAGCACAGCGAGTAAGAGCACTGGCTCCAGTGTTGGGATGACCTGGGGATCAAATCCTGGGCTCAGACACTTAGCACCTACCCAGAAACACCTGGCCATGTAACCTTGAGCAAGTTACTTAACCCCAATTGCTTTGAAAAAAAATTTTTTTAAACCCACAAATTAATATTATCTGTGTTATATTATATTTGTATTTATTTGCTAAACATTTTCCCATTAGATTGTAATCTGATTTGACTGCAATCATTTGCAAAGTGAGTTTGGTGCCTCCTATAGGGAAGTCCCTCTGCCAATACAAATAAGCAACTCCTGTTTATTCATAGTCCTAGGAAGATGGCTGGAATGCACTGGAAGGTATATTGGTTTATCACTGGTCACACATCTAGTATGTGCCAAAGAATTTGCATTTGAATTTGAAGCCAGATCTTAATGATTTCAAGCCCAGCACTCTGTTTACTATACTACTCTGAACCCAGAGCACACCTTCCCCTTAAAAAAAAAAAGTGCCTTTGATGATCCTCCTTAATTTTTTTTCCTTCCCTCTGAAATTACCTACATTTTTTTACAAAAAGTGGGAGATTAAATCTTTTGTCTCATGTAGTTTTCATGTATGATTTCTTGAAATACAGATCCAAAGGAAACAGACTTTGAAAAAGTCCATTGTGATAGAAATGGAGCTACTTGGCAATGTCTTTAAACCCAATTAGCTCTAGCTTTCAGTGATTGGCCAATAATAGTTGTTGCCCTTCTTTCTCAAAGAGGACCAAAATGACACCACTACACTAGAGGCAAGTTTCAATGTGTCTGACTGTGGCTGATCAGACCAATATGAGCTCAGAATGCTCTACCACAGGTCAGACACAAACAGTCCGTGTGAACATTTGGGAAGGATTCTCTAAATTTGGGTATCCTGAGTTTCCTTTGAGCTATTTCAATTCTGCTTTGCTCACAAAGCACAGCACCTTCTCTGAGCAGTCTTGTGCCAGTGTTTCCCATGTCCCACAATCAATTCCAAAGTTCTGAAGAGAAAACTTGTAAGTGTCCTTGCACCGCTTCTTCTGACCACCAAGTGAATGCTTGACCTGTGTGAGTTCTCCATAAAATAGTCTTTCTGGCAAGGGTACATTTGGCTTTTGAACAACGTGGTCAGCACATTGGAGTTGCACTCTCTGAAGCAGAGTTTGAACATTCAAGTAAGGATCTCAGTGTGTGGTACCTTATCCTGCCAGGTGATCTTCAGAACTTCCTGAGACAATTGAAATGGACGTGGTTCAGTTTCCTAGCACAGCGCTGGCAGACTGTCCAGGTTTCACAGGCATAGAACAATGAGGTCAGCACAACAGCTCTGCAGACTTTCAGTTTGGCAGTCAGTCTAATACCTCTTCTCTCCCACATTTTGCTTTGAAGCCTCCCGAACACTCAGCTAGCTCCAGCAATGCCTGCAGCAACCTTGGGATCTATGTGTACATCCCTGAAAAGTACACTACCAAGGTAAGTGAGCTTGTCCACAGCATTCAAAACTTCTCCATGTACCAACACTCCCTCCGCTTTGGTCTTGGCTTGTAGCCTTTTCAAGAATTTACCATTAGTGCAGTAGCTGACCTTGATGCCACGTTCATCCTCATTGAAAGCATTTGACAATACAACTGAAAACATCATGCTAAAAAGCATGGGAGCAAACCCACAGCCGTTTCACTCGGTTGGTGACTGGAAAAGCACAAGAGCCTGTCCATTATCTAGAACCCAGGCAAGCACGTGGTCATGAAATTGGCGTACAATGCTGATGAACTTCTCTGGGCAAACATTTTGACATATTTTCTTTCATCAGCCCTCATGACTGACAGTATCAAAGGCCTTGTTCAGATCTACAAACATTGGGTACAGACCTCTGTTCTGCTTCTGGCATTTCTCCTAGAGTTGTCGGGCAGCAAACACCATATCTACTGTTGCTCGGCCCTTTCTGAAGCCACATTGGCTCTCAGGTAGATGACCATCTTCCAGGTGAATGATCAACCTATATTAATGAGGACTCTGGTAAGAATCTTTCCAGCAATGACTAAGAGGAGGACCCCATCCCCACCCCCGTGATTGTCACAGGAGAATCTATTTTCTTTGACAATAAAGTCTCAGCCCAAGCCTCTCTTTCTCATTGTTAAGGTTTTGGTGGTTCAGATTGAGTCTATAAACAGCGATTTTTCTGTTCTGGCCAAAAACTGAGGCTCTTTCCCTCCCAGACTGATTCTTTTGTGACACCAAACTAAACCATCTTTTTGTCCCAATTCTTACCTAGCCTTTGATCACTAAATGTGTCTTGCCTCAGACAAACTGAGAAAGACCTTAGGGAAAGAACTTTGGGAAAGACCTTAGCTTAAAAAGGACAAGGTTCTCCACTGCATCCTGGGACATCACCTCACCTGACCTAGGTCTTCTTACCACTGGACTCTGATGATTCTGGAGGAGATAGTGGAGCTGGTGACTGCACAGCCCTCCCTCACTTAAATCCAATTCACTTGCAAGTCAAAACATCATCCTGCTGATGTCATTGGTTCTCTTTGAGAATGAAGAAGAAACAACCAGCAGCTCCAGCTTACTGTGTGTACATATTTCCTGTTTTTATATAGCTGTCTTCATGTTGTCTGCCCATCTTAAACTGAGAACAGGGACCATCATTTGTGTTTCTTTATATCACCTGCACTTAGGGCCCATACCTGGCACACAGTAAATACTTAAAAGTGTTAATTCAATGAATCACTGAATAAACCACTGAGCTGGTCCACCAGTACATATGTCTTATACAGACTCTGAAAATTAAAAATGAGGAGGCCCAAAACTGAACAGAAGAAAGAGAACAGGCTAGATTGAATTCTAGAAATATGTGCACTAATTTTAACAATTTCAAGTTGCTCATTGTCCATTTTCTTCCCATATCACCCCCAAAAAAGGCTTTCTTTGAAACACCATTATTTTTCTGTTGATATGACATAGCTATTAACCAAAGACCACCACAGTCTCCAAAGAATCAAAATCACAGATAATCTTAAGAAAACAATGATTGAAGGCCAGTTGAAGGTAGTCCAAATGGCTATGAATGTTCACACCTCAGAAACTGGTGCACAAATCAGGGCCTGATTTAGTTGTTTGTTGGTTGTCTAGACCTAAAAAAGTAATGGGAAAAAATGTTAATTCAGATTAAACTTAAAAAATGTCTTGACTACATTTTCTTTTTTTTCTGGAGAGCTGGTTTGTTAAACATTTGCCCTTCACACCTTTGGCTGTAACATTTCCAACTATGACTAGCACACAAGAAATTCTAGGAAAGATCTCACTCAGGACATGTATGCTCAAAAAAGGAGATGTTCTACAGTGAGGGTGAAGGATAACAGATGGACCACCTGAGGGTTACATTAGTATCCATGTAAAATTTTGGAGATTTTTTGATTTGGTTTTTTTAAGACCTGGAGGAAAGCCTCCAGCATTTTGGGTAGGTGTTTTAAAGAAGATTTATGGAAGGGCACAAACAAGGAATGAGAAGGTCGGCATGAGTTGCCATGCACACTGATGGAGGGAAGGACCATGCTGATGAGGTCCCAGACCCATCAAAGCAGCCAATGGCAACTGTGGCAAATCTAGCATGTGGCTTGTTTTTTAACAAAAAGAAAACAGGATGAGTAGGCAGAATATATTCAAGGAAAATCGTTTTTCTATGTTATTCTGCAGGGAGAGGCTGTGTTTTATAGTAAAGAGAGGAGAGAGGAGAGAGGAGAGAGGAGAGAGAGAGAAGAGAGAGAGAGAGAGAGAGAGAGAGAGAGAGAGA